>NW_024039395.1:157500-494308 GCF_016077235.1 Cyprinodon tularosa
GTTATAACAAAATAAATACCACAAAATTTGACTAAAGAGGAAAAAGCAATATTAATGTGCTTTATCTGCTAATGCTGCTAGGTCATCATTGGACCTAACGTTGCCTCCGCATATAGTGAAATAAAAAGTAAATAAAGAATGCCTTTATAAAAGTATAGAAAAAAGTATAGAAAAGTAAAGTATAGAAAAGTGAAGTTACACTGGCCTTGTACTTTCTGGAGATACTTTAAAAACATTTCATACAGATATTGTCCAGTGTGAGTCAGCACTCTGAAAGGCCTGCACTGATAAAGCCCAGCAGTTAATTATTCAGGCAACCTGTCAATAGAAGCAGAACAGCTTACAGCCAAAAGCTTGCATATGAAGTAAAGTACAAGGTCTCAAATTTCAGAAAAGTTTCATTTAATGCAAGGTAAAGTATAATGCTGCATTAGCTGTTTTCTGGTGTTTTTCATCGCATAGATTTAGGTGACTTAAAAAAACAAAACAAGCATTCCTGTGGTTCCTGTCAGGAACCAGACCCAAAATGACCCTATGGTCAACAGGTGTGAGAAACCATTCGGCTTTAAACTGTGAAACTTGGTTCTTCTAATTGGTCAACTTTCCCTACAATTATTACGCGTTCTTTCATCTTTACAACTGTTCTTCAGTTTTGTCACCATAATCTTTACCTTTGAGGATCAGTTTATCTTTATTGGTCATATATTTCACTGTATAGCCAAAAACCCATAACATGATGCAGCCAACACCGTACCCTGCAGGGTTGGCAGTCAGCCTGAATCTCTTCTTCCTTTTCCTCCAAAGATAACTATAGCCAAATGCTCGTATTTTCTACACCGCAAGATATGCCTTCAATATTGAGAACTTTTTGGAAGAATGGTGTAGAGAAATTTAGCTATCCTTCAGCTCTGGGTTAGATTTGCTTTCCACAGTAAAACACATTCTTATTGCTGGACATACCTGTGCTGTTTACTCACATAAAATGTGTTTGAGCAGGTGAAGATTTGCACCTTGGCTGATAAAGACAGAGGGGATCCACATTTTTTACTTGTGTGTTTTCTTTATTGATGATGTTGCACAAAGAAGCCGCTGGTTTTAGGAATCACCTTCATATAAATGTACAGTTGCAGATTAATCCTACTCAAATACTGGGAATTAACTATTCAGAGGCAAATAATGTGACATCATCATCATATGGGCTTTCATAAATTTAACTGGAGGAAATGTATTTATATGAATAAATAAAATTAGAAAACATGAAAATGAATCTTTACCTTTTAATGAAGATAAATATCAAATAATTTAGTGTGAAGAAATTGAACATAACATTTTCAACTCTGTTTATTAATATAGCGCCAATTCACAACACATGAGTGTCTCAATGCACTTTCCAAAAGCAAAATAAAGTTTTCTATTGAAGGAAAATCAGCAGAAACAGTAAAGAGTTAATATCATCAGTCGCTCCAAATTGCCTCCATCCTTTATCTAATATCAAACATTTATATGAGAACCCAACTCTTTTCCAGACAACCCATTTCCCACATAAACATATTCAACAAATTGTGCTGCCTGATAATAAACCATTGGGATCTCACAGGTGAGACGGATTCGCTTTCGTATGATAGAAAATTCACTGCAGTCTTTTTATTAGCTAATCTTGTATTACAGTCTGGACAAAAGAGAATCAAAAACTGTGAGAAATTAAAATTTTTACAGAAATAGGCTGAATTTAACTGTAGTAACGTTGCATTCAAATAAAACCATTAATCGTTTTGTACATAAATGGCATTGACATTACTTCTATCAAAGCTCTGACGAATTTCACCGCAGAGTTAATTTCTATTATGTTGATCCCTTCTCTTTCTTGCCTTAAGTTTGAAATCGAACTTTAAAAAAAAAAAGGAAGGTCGACCTTATTTGCTCTTAATGTTTCAGATAAAAACACTGGTGTGAATACATTTTAATGCATTTTATTTATTTAATGTCTGGATAATGTTTTATATATTTTTTTCCCACTTTTGTGTTGTGAACTCAGTATATTTAGTGGTTAGGCATCTTTTTCCATTTCATTCAGGCGATTGTGAAGAAAATAAAACCCCAAAAAGTTATTTAGCAAGGTCATTTAAAGTTAAACTGATGTGTTTGAGGTGAAAACTCTCTTATGTTTCAGGTTAATGCTTCACCTTCACTTCTTTAATGAAACAGCGTGCGACTCTGCTTTTGGAGTTAATGAAGTTCAGCGGTGAGGAGATTTTGGTTATGACTCATGTGCAGGGATATAATAGATCGTTTCCATTCAAGCTTTTCGAGTCGGGAGACAAAGGAAACGCAGCGTGTCCTTGTCCTCTCAGGTGAAAACACAGCCTCATCTGAACACAACCGTCCTGTTTGACAAGATCTCTGCGCCTTGAACCGCTTCTCACAGGTTAAATCACAAATTAACAATCAAGAATAAATCAGTTGTTAATTAAAGGTTGACTGAGATTAATTATGAGATGCAAATTATTGCTGAACTCATGAAAAGCTGCGTACAGGTTTGGGTCACTCCACAACAAGGTGTCTAAATGTCAGATTAACAAGACTAAATTATTTTTGTTTCTGTTTAATGTCCCATTAAGTTTGAAGGCTGTTCTTTGAATGCTGTAATTTTTTTTTATTCTAATAAAGACACCATAAAGGCTTGTTGAACATATTTATGCCAATTGCTTGAATAACTAGAAAAGCTAAATGAGAAACCGACCAAAGGAACTACAGAAAAAGTCTGTTTTAAATTTTCCAACACTTGTTTTTTGGTGTCAGTCCATGTATGAAAAAAAATAAATGTCATATTCATTTTAGCTGTTATTAAAGTGGAATAATGATACAATAAAGCTCAATAATTTTCTAAAACATAAAGTAGATAAACGGGTTTGAACAATCTAAACTTAAGAGCATAACATGGATGATATCAAAGGATATTTAATTCATTATTAATATATTTATACCATTACATGAATATATATGACATATACTAGTCTATCGATGAGCAAATAAATATATCTCAGACTGGGACTTCTTTAACTCATTTAATAGTTAACCTGTGTGTAAAAAGATCACCAGGCAGGGTGTCTGTGGTGGGACAAAATTTAAATCCACATGCTCCCCCTTTGCTCAGATAATGGGAGTGAGAAATTGTGTTTTACATCCAGCTGTGCTGATGAAACACAGCTTTACTCTTATGTCACAATAAGACCACAATCAAGTGGCTCCACCACCAGAATTTTATTTAGGCTAATAGCTGTCTCACTGTGTGGTGTGGAGGCTGCAGCGCCTCAGACTGGAAGAAGGCGAGAAGACATTAAAGACATTTCATCCCATCGCTGCGTGTCCCGAGCCCGTAACATCATCAGTGACCCCTCACACCCCCACCATGGGCTGTTCTCCCTGCTGCCCTCTCGGAAGAGGCTTCGCAGCATCTGCTGCAGGTCCGGCAGATTCCACAACAGCTTCTTCCCCACCACCATTAGACTACTAAATGTTGAATAAAATGGGTTTTTAAGAAAAAAAAAAAAACCTTAATGTTGGAAAATGTAAATCATATACCAGTTTTATGTTTACATTTGATCACTGCTGCACTTTATACATGGAAACGTCATTAAAGCTGTACTGAACAACATTTCTTTTTCTATCCACTCTGGGTGTACAATATGACAATAAAGTCTGTCTAATTCTAAGTAAGTACCTGTCCAGGAGATAATAAAGAGCTGAAAATGTTGTCTTTGGTTAATATAGTTAGATAATTTATAAATATTTCATTTAACTTATGTTAGTAAAGTTAATTTACCGTTTTTGAGTTGTGTGTGAATACAGGTCACATGTCTAAACCAGGTAGTGGATTTTAACTGAATTGTGGGTAATTGTGTGTTTTATATTGATAATTTAGCAGGATGCATCTCCTGTTTAATCTAGTTTGACCAGCTTCCTTTGAAATCTGTGTAATTAGAGACATTTGTGTGAACCCGCGATTGGAATGCTTTATATTCTTTATGTTTATAGTTTTCATGGTGTCTTCAACAAGAGAGAATAAAATGTTATAAGACATCTGTGTGATGCGTGGCCTTCCTAAAAATCCGACCTGAGTAGTTAAATATTTTTTTCTGATCCTCAAATGACCAAATATACATACTCATGTCAAAAACCTGCCAGCTTTTAATGGATTATTTACTGGTAAAACCATATAAACCCTATTTCCAACATTTTAACACCAAGAAAATGGATAATTTATTATAAAAGTCTTTATATCACCCAACTGGCTCCTTGTTCGTAAATTCATAGCCTTTAGTATCGTGCTTTTGTTCTACGAGGCACTAACTGTTCTTCTATGTTCCTTTAAGATATGAGATTTGCAAAAACTGAATGAAAAACTTTTTTCTAAAGCTTTATTGTACAGGAGGTTTGTGCACAAATTGAGTTAAAACAATATTAAAAAGTGTGAATAACTGCAGCTGACTGAGAAAAGAGGCAGTAATATACTGCTAATTCAGAAATAGTGTCATGATCTTTATGCCTTTTTAGTTTAAAACACAAAACATCAATGAAAAAGAACTAGTTAAATTTGCAGCTGTTAATTTTGGTAAGTATGACCTGGACCAACAGATTAAAGGCAAGTGATGATCAGGATTTCTTTTAAAGTTAATCTCAAGGCATCTTATATGTTACTTCCTACAGGTTAATGAAGTTTCTTTATGCATTTTAAATGGCAGAAATGTTATAAACGATGGCTAAAGTAAGAAAATGAGCATCAAAGACCAGAGTAGTTACTTTTTTATTGAATAAAGAAGACACTGAAAGGCTTTATTTTAAATGTATTTATTTAATATATCTGTGCCAACATTAATAACTAGAGAAAAAGGCCTTAGTCTGTCAATAATAGCACAGCATTTACAAATCCCAGTTTTCCAAGGCTTTGTGGTTTTGAAGTGTGAAAAAAAAAAGTAAAAGTTGTTTGTTATTGATAGAAGGCTGAAAAAAAAAAAAAACATAAAGGCCCCTTTTATGGTGGATTAGTTACAACCAAGTATAAAACATGAGGTTGCTCGGTACATCTGCTGCTTTCCTTTACATGCTTTCGATCAAATATAAAACTAGCTAAACTGAATCTTCCAGTCCTTTTCTTCTGACTTAAAAGCCTCAATAAATTAAGGCCAATGTTACTATATGTCATATAAACGGCCCACAGAGGTATAAAAAAAAAAAAAAAAATTATATATAAAATATTTATTTTTCAAACTCAAATTTCAAACGAAAAGTTTGTAACAGGATTATTGACAACTATATCCATTAAAACAAAGTGTAAACACACTGCTGTGGAAAAGTAAACCTTATTCTCATCATTTTTATTTTGTAGCTTTTATTATCGGAGATAGATAAAGCAGGTATAAAATCAATAGTTTCAAATGTTATTCAAGGAATGAAAGTTAACCAAACCAATCTGATGCTGTGAAAAAGGAATTGCTGCCTTTTTACATTTTTAATAAAGTGTAGTTAACCAAATTTTGGGGATATTTAGCTGAATTATGAAACCCCGCCCCCAGCCAAGCCAGACTACCACCAGACCATCAGAGTTAAGAAAACACTGAAACAGACCTAATTCAATAACATGAACTCTAAGGAGCAAAGCCAAACCGATGTGGAGGAATGTAAACATTTCTGCAAAGAGAAGATGATCAAAGCTTACCCACAGTGATGTCAAAGACTAACGCTTCACACACGTTTAGTCACAGTTCTAGGGGCCAATCCAGGTAACAGCTTTAGTGGTAAATTACTTTATTAGAGGGCCAATTTGGTTTGGATAGTTTTGCTTTCTGTCAAAAATCAACTTTTTTTCTGAAGTTATCTTTGTCTGATAATGAAATGTAACAGGGCAAACAGTCTCTCACAGCCCTCTATGTGGATAAAGTGGAACTCTGCTCCTCTTTAGATGTTTGTGGAGGATTATCCTCCACCCTGCAGGATTTCATCAAATCCATCTTCTAACACTGTAAGGAAACAAAAGTCAAGTATTTAGAGGCCAAATCAAGTTGCTGTGATCTGATTTTAACCCATTAACTGTGCAGGAGTTGCATCAGATCCTCAAATTCTTGTAAAAACTATCCTGTAGAAGTATTATTCAACAGTGTAAAAATGATGAAAATGATCTTACCTTACTGAACATGATGTCTTGCATGTTAAAAATAACAATACTGTGTGTGTTTGGTCATGCTTTATAAACGCAAATTTCCACATCCTCCCATTTAAACAAGATCCTTGGTAAAACAAAGCAGAATTTTCTCGCTAACAAACACAAAATCTCTCTTGCTCATATAATTCGTCTATAATTCAATCAATGTTTCCTTTGCATATGCAATAAAACCTTAAACTGCTTTTTAGGTGTATATATTCTGGCCTTTACCAAGAAGGCCAATAACGACATTTTCATAAATATATGATTCCTTATCTGGTTTCTCTTTGGTTTTGCTATATAATTTATTCTAAATACTAACTGATCTCTTTGGGTTTTGGTAAATCTCATAACATTATTTCAGTAAAACCCTCTGAGGTGCAGCGGAGGGAGTCTGCATCTCTGATAAAGTGTAACAGGGCGAATAAATGTTACCTGTTCTGTTTAAAGTTGCGACTCACTGCAGTGACACCTGAATAAAGGACTCACTAAGTCGAAGACTAATACATTTTAAATCTTTATTCATGTTGATCGTGCATATTATGACTTCCAGCTAATATAAAGCTCTTAATTCCCTTTCTTAACTTATGTCATAAAGAAAATTTTTAACTGGTTTCAAACCATATATATAATATTTAGTCCAATTATACCCATAAAATCATCAGAAAGAGTGCTAACTTGAAAGTCGCTAACACTCTGAGCTAAAGACCAAAAAAGAAGACGACTGTTCCCAGAATGTTACATCCAAACAAACGAATGGAAAGTTGAGTGGAAGAAAAACTTCAGGGTGGAAAAAAATATGCGTCCGATCAATATCCATGACACAGACCACAGCTGTTGATAATTATGTGTATTCTGTTTTACTGTACGAACGGCTCAGAGTCCATCTGTATAGCTGTGTTCCTCTCCTAGATAAGGCTAATAGATGACATTCTGCTGCCACTTCTTTGTTTCAGTCATGGCAAACAGGCTGGTTCTGCTAGATGAAGGCCGCAATTAAAACAACCCAGACTTTTATAACACCCAAGAAAACCCTCAGGTTGATAACCGTCAAATAATGCTGCATTCATTTATGCAGAATAATTTCTAAGTGTATATAATTTATATACATTACAGAACAGACTGTCTGATGGGTCAAGAATACTGCATCTAAAAATCCCTCCCCAAGGAGGTTGTTTTCATCAGCATTGGTTGGTCTATTTTAAAAATAATATAATTTATGGACGGATTTTGCTGAAATTTTTAGAGAAAAAGTTTTGTGACTGGTTACAAATAATATTTTGGTGATGATCCGGATCAATCCAGGAATTATTTGAAAGATATCATGAAAACAGGTATTAATGTAAGGTGTGAGTCAAACGGAGCTACTTGGCAGAGGTCTGCCTCTCTGCGAGGGCTTTTCTTGTTTTTTCATACTCACATTTCCAAAGAAAGTTGGTTTTTACAAACTGTAAGTCATAATCATCCAAATGAACACGAATCAATGCTATAAATATGTCAAACTGTATGCAATCTTTACAATATTTATATATTCTGGAACTGTTTGTGCAATGAGGGTCCTTAAGTTTAAATTTGAAGGAAAATAAATCAAAGGTATCTATTATTTTGTTCAAGTTATAAAGTGCCTAAAGTTCTCTTCTGGTGACTTAAACAATTAGAAGCAGCTAAATGTGAGAGAAAATGTGAAACTGGTTCCTCCTAAACAGTTAATTCAGTGCCTTCAGTCCCTTGGTCCTACTAGCTTAAATCTAAATACAATCCAACCCGGATTGTTTAAAGGAAGTATTTCTCTTTATCTCACTGATCCCATGTTTGTGATCCAATGTGTGGAGCTCATCCTCGTTTTCTGGTTTTGCTCTTAACTCTTTAAACATTTCATATCTGCCTATTCACAATATTCAAAGAAATAAATCCACCATGAAGGAGGGAGAAGAACAAACCCAATGCCATAAGGGCAAATAGTGAAGAGTGAGAAATGTGCAGATAAGATAAAAACGACCTTTCATCTCCTCAGAAAGCCGTGCAGATACAAACAGAACTGGAATCGGGTCCAGTAGAGGCCCTCCACCTGGTCGGTGGTTATTGACAGCAAAAAAGAGACAAATGTGTTGCACAAACACACCAATAAGAAAGGTCGGCACTGATCACTGTATGCTTCATAGCAGCTAACGATGAAACATCGCCTCACAAAACACTGAGAGGCAAAAAGCATCAACTGGCACTTCTTCCTACAAACGTATGGGTTTTAACTGGTAACATTTTTTTTCCTGATCCTGTAGCACAAACAGGAGCGTTTTATTTTTTCATGGCAAAGTTTGCTCTATTGAATGACAACTTAAAGTTGCGGAGGTAATAAAAAAGGGCACGGGTAAAACAGGCACAGAAGAGGGGCAGCTACTCACAGGAGGAAACCTTGACATTCACTTGAAGGCTGTGCTCAGCAAAGCCCGGCTCTGTCGGCCGTTTGCAGTCCTTTGTGAAGTTGTTTACTATCTCTGCACTCTTTAAGTCAGTTCTCAAGATTTCTGGATTCTCCAGAGAAAGAAGAAAAACATGAGGGAGGATCTGCTGTGCATCAACACTTGGACTGTAGAAAGTCTGGACCTCGTTCAAGGATATAAGCTCCTCCGTTTCTCATCAGTCATCATTTTAAATAAAGATTCTCTAATAATGTAACAATTATCACC
This sequence comes from Cyprinodon tularosa, assembly GCF_016077235.1. Taxonomy (NCBI): domain Eukaryota; kingdom Metazoa; phylum Chordata; class Actinopteri; order Cyprinodontiformes; family Cyprinodontidae; genus Cyprinodon; species Cyprinodon tularosa. The sequence goes on from NW_024039395.1 coordinate 166,387, forward strand.
CCAGTCATTAAATCAGTGCATGTGGACTAATGTGAGCCTGAAAGCTCTGAAAAGAAGCCAAAGGTCCAGGCGACAGAAGGACTTTAGATCCGTCACTGAGGCTGCTGAGATCGTCTCTCCTCCAGACAACGACAAACCCACATCGACACGACCTCAGCATTTCCATCGTTGTAGTGGACGATAAAAGAATGCTCCTGCAAAAATAGAAATAAATGTACGTTAAAAAACAAAACAAAATATACCCAAACTACAACAGCGATCAGGCTTAACTTTATGACTATCTGCCAAAAAGTGATTTCCTGTCCACAACAACCCAAAGATACTTGACTGGATTAAGGTTTGGGAATAGGGAGAGGCCAAGTTCAGGCTGGATCTCCTTATATTCTGAAGAGAGTCTGGCTGCAGACCTGCAGTGTCAGGACCCAGACCTGCACCGTTAGGACCCAGACCTGCAGTGTCAGGAGGACCCAGACCTGCTCTGTCAGAAAGGACCCGGACCTGCACTGTCAGAAAGGACCCGGACCTGCACTGTCAAGAGGACCCAGACCTGCTCTGTCAGGAGGACCCAGACCTGCTCTGTCAGGAGGACCCAGACCTGCAGTGTCAGGAGGACCCAGACCTGCTCTGTCAGAAAGGACCCGGACCTGCACTGTCAAGAGGACCCAGACCTGCTCTGTCAGGAGGACCCAGACCTGCTCTGTCAGGAGGACTCAGATCTGCACTGTCAAGAGGACCCAGACCTGCTCTGTCAGGAGGACCCAGACCTGCTCTGTCAGGACCCTTCATTGCAGTCCTGCAAAGAGGGGTCTGCACTGTCAGGACAGTAAGTTTATTCCGGAAGTTGTTGAAAAGCATCAAATTAACATCTTATTCTGAAATAACAGTCTAAGTTTCAGTAAATTCCTTCTTACCTCAGTCTCTAAAACTCAACTGTAACTTTTAAAAACCCATAAAACAATTAAAATTACTTTTTTATCATCAAACAGATTATTTTTTTATTACAAGCATTATTATGTTGTTTTTTTGTAAAAGGGTATGAAGTTGTGCCATTTGTTTCATCCCAGCCATGGATCACAAGCTGTTGACAAAATAAAAACAAAGTAAACAAGAACGGCAATAAAACCTTTTAAATATTAATGTCTGACAGATTTGAATGGACAACATCCTGGGTTTAACGACCTACTTGAGCCGTAATGGGTTGAAAACTGAGATATGTAATAAAAAAAAGCTTTAAAAAATTAAAGTCAGAATAATTTCCCCTGCTTTTCATTAGCCGAGCAAACAAATCAAAACACATATGCTCCACCTGGTAACTGGCAGCTCATAAAGTTGGTCAAATAGCAGCGGTGTACGCTTGCAGCAGGACTGGAAAAGAAATGTCACATGTGATATCTCAGTCGGAGCAAACCCGGTCACCCGATCCCCCTCCAAGACTTTCTACACTAAAGCTAGGGGTCAAAGAGGTCACCCAGAGGTCAGGGATGAAAGGGGAGCAGGCTGTAAATGAGACAAATTAACTCAGGCTGACCAGGAGTTTTATTTGAGATGTCTCCATGTCCAATTACATAAGCAGCGGTTTGAGCAGGCAGCTTAAATGAACCTGTCAGCACTGATTTCCACCATATCAGTCCTTAACAACAAGAGATCACTTCAGTTGTGCACAGTTTAGATTCTAACAAGGAGATCAATCAGAGCAAACAGGACAAAGACTATTGCTTGGCCTAGTCGAGACACAGCCAATGTCGATGAGGCTGTGCAACAAAGCCAATAGTAAACTAAAACTGGTTGGCAGAGTTTGGAAACAACATAACATGGATTACATGGCATATGTCACACATTCTTCATTAGTTTTCAGATTTTATGTTCCACTGACTTTTACTCAGCATTCTGGACATTCATGTTATGTAGCCTATCTCAATGGACATTTACAGGATGTAGAAACAGGAGTCATATTATAACATTATTAAGTGTCTAATGCTAGTGTCCTTAATAATTGATGAAGATGGATTGAAAAATAGATATTAGACTGATTTCTCGGCTTCTTTAGCCTTTATAGGCTTCTTTAGCCTTTATAGGCTTCTTTAGCCTTTAAGTAGGCCTACTGGTATCCAAGGGGAAGCACAACCATAACCATGTCTTTGGATTAGAGCTAAAAAATGGTTTGTAGCTGTTAAAAACTAAGATTATTTAGGGATCCACTCATATAGTCCATGCATCAGTTCATACCCTGCAGGGATACTCAACTGTTTGTCATTTTCTATATTCGGCAGCAGATTTGTTGTTGGTTTTAAACTGTGGACTTAAAAACCTGCAACAAATAAACAAGTTCAGACTGTAAAATTAGTAACAAAAAGTAGGACACATTGTTGGTGATGTTCTACTTTTTCCCTCTCAGTATTGTTTTAATCTATTTGCGGTTATGAAGGGAGATGTTTGGAGGTGTATATTCACTTATATTAGATTTAGAGTGTCTAGTGTCGCTAGGATTACCTCTCAATTAACGTAAAACCACTGCAACAGAGTAAACGGTTACATATCTCGGAGTGCTTGGACAGTGAACAAAGCATACAGGCTGTGAAGGACTGGTTGGTGCAAGCCCCATCAATCCTTTTGCCCTTCTAATGGGCAGCTAGGGTTAACACAGTCTGAGGTTAATTACTGGCAAATCAGTTCGAGCATGTGTGTCAGTTAGAGACACATGCATAGCGGACGCTTCTGGGTGCCCCTCTAAGAGCTGGACATCCACCTCATCAATCTTTCTTCTTTGTCTCTGGGCTGAACTAGTGATACCAAAATAAGTGCAAAGTCCCAAGTGACAGTTTTTAATTTAAGTTCCACAGCCTCTGCTCCAGAAATTAACCCTGACAGGCCAGAGGAATCTGCTGGAGTTTGACCTGGATGAAGATGCCTGTCAAAATAGACCAATGTGCCTTCAACGCGTGTGGCTTTTCATGGCGGTTGAAGTTTGAGGGTGAGAAAAGTCCCTGATCTGACTAAAGGCTTTGTCATCAAAATTTTAATAAAACTAAACACTTTATCTACAGGGATGTTAATGCAAAATGAAGTCGATGTATCTCAGTCTTTAAAATCTATATTTCAATAAGAGAAATGCTTGACTGGTTTTGAAATAAAATCACCAGAAATTGCAAAATTTTTGGATTCAAGGGACTTTGCAGACATTTGGGTCGAATTTGTGTTGCTGTAAAATACAATTAAAGGTAAGACAGAGACAGATAAATTAAGAGATTCGGCTTAAGTTACAAAACGTTCACAGTGTACCAGTACTACTTACAACACTGCAAGAGCATTAGGAATCCATTAAATATTCTTGAAAATATTCAGAATGCATCCTAGAAACAGCAATTTGTGGGATGTTTCCTTCTAGAGGCTGTTTGGTGGATGATCTCTTTCCTTAAGAAAGGCTGAGATAAGAGAAGTGTGGGTGACATGTTGGTGGTTAGACTACAGATTTTCCAAATGTAGATGTGTGGCGAAGGACGCCTTTAGGATACTAGTCAAGAGATGGAAATGCTTCCTGGATACTGTGGAGTGACAACCTGACCTGGTGCGTTTACTGGTGGAGAAAGGAATCATCACTAGTTACTAAGGATCAGCTAGCCTTTCATTGGAAAGATGGATAATTAGCAGGGCCATTAGTACACATTAGGACACAGAGGTTGTGTCCTCCGTATTTTTTCTATTTTAATTTTTTTGCTTTAATTGTGATATAAACTAAAAATAAATCACAATATTATTTTTCATAGTAGAAATATGTTCAAATGCTGGCTGTCCTTACCAAGAGTGAACAGGTTAGGCACTCATCCACATAATAGTTTAAACGTGAAAAATCTCATTTCAATTATATTGGAATGTCTTTTGTGACACATTTCTAAACACTTGTAGATAAAGACTTCACAAGAAAAAATACATTAAATCAACTTTATAAGTCATAAAAATGTTCTTTTTTCTCCTTAAGACTCTGTATTAAATAGCTGAATTAAAAACATTATGGATGAGCATGCCGTTGAACCACCCTAGAAGTTCTGACTCTTATCCTCAGTATTTTTCAGTCCCTGCACATGGCTCTGATCAGGAGGAACAGGACCAAAGAAACACCCTTGACGCATGTGGAGTGGAGGAAACACCCCACCATGCTACAAGGTGGAGGAAATGCTCCCAGGCTGAAGCCCCCGACAGAGATATCATGATAAAGGAAAATCACAAGGACTATTTTTAGAGTTTAGCAGGTTCATTTCAATGGCAGATCGGACAAGCAGTAAATGTTGATTAAATAATGAACACTGAAACAGACATTTAGAAGTTACCATATTAAAGAATTTCTTTTTTCTTTTTGTAAAATAACCCCCTAAGCCTAAAGAGTTAAAATGCATCAGGAAGCAACAAAAAAATACAAACATAAATTTAATATAATTTTCAGCACCACGGAGAGCGCAGTGAAAATGTGACAGCTAGCAGGGTGCCTTTTCTAAAAAAAAATTGACCAAACAATCTGTCTTTACATTGTTCTTTAACAAAACAATTCACTCATATTGGTTGAAGTTCTGTCATATCGTATATTTGAAGATTCAAGCCAGGGGAATTTAGTGGGTTTGCTCAAATTTGTATACATTTATTCAATAAAATAATAAATCAAAATGTTTTTGCTTTAAAATGTGTGGGTGGCTGGTCCTGGTAATCTATGCATAAAAAAACATTTTGAAGCAAGACCTTATTACATTATTGTAACAGCTGCCATGCTCTAACAGTCAAAGCAAACGTTAACAAGATGAAAAAAGTAGTTAAAATCTTTCCATTCCTGCGTTTAATTTCCTATGTTTTCTTTGTCATAACAATATATCTGTTTGTAAATATTTTAATAGAAACTATATCAGGGTAAATAACCTTGGACTGTAAAGTCCAAAACCTTCTTTCTTTTCCTCTCTCAAAACCACACATCATATCATGTAGTAATTAAATCACCTGTACCTTAAATTAAGTTGGAAACCTTCATTAAAGGACTTATGAATGCAGAGTGAATAACCACTCGTCGGATTAGGTCGTTCAAGGTGTCCGACTTTCCGCTGTATTAAACCGCGGTCAGAGGTGAGATGGGAAAAGGATTCATTTAAAAGTTACATTAATCACCGCCTTGCCAAATCAAACTGGGATAATCACCTGCAACTGCTCTACTCAAAAGGAAACGACCGAAACCCAGGGGAAATTCTACCTAACACTTTAATTGTTTGAAGCCTTTGAAGGGTCTGTGTAATCCAAGATTAATTTATGCAATTTTAAATAACTCTGCGCATGATTAATAAGCACAGATGAAATTAAAAGCAGTCCAGGGCAATTAGAACAAGAGACTGGTCATCACCTCATTAGAATGGTGTTGGAGATAACACAGAGTGTGTGTGTGCGTGTGTGAGAGGAAAAGGTGAAGAGGTAGATAGAATAACTAGGTCTTTACAGATTTCCATGCTAATCACCACATCCCATTGGAAACCTGCTGATATTAGAAGGTGAGTCTATGTATAACGTCCAACTTATGATGACTTAACTGAGGAGTCTTAAAATGTAATTTACCCTCAATGACTAAAAATCTGTGACTTCAATGTGAATTTTCAGAGATCAATTTCCTTGATCACCACCATATGACGTTCCCTCTCTGTGTACCTTTGGGTGTCAGATGTACTGAGATAATTAGGAGGGAAATAAGGATTTTTTGCACTTGCTTTAAGCGCAGTGTTTACTTATGTTCTTATTTAATAAAGAAGATACTGATGCAGATCTAATTAACATATTTTCACCAAGTGGTGAGTGAACAGGAATCTTGTGAGGAATTACATTTGCAATAGGCAACTGAGCAAACAGCTAGGTTTGACGTTAGAAGTAATTGTTTCTGTTTTAGCAGTGTGTGTAACGTCTGGCGATATATAATCCCTCTGTTTTTATATAGTGTACTATTTATGGACATGGGTTAAAAAAAGGCTTTCGTATTCTGCCTTGTACTGTTTCAATTCACAAGAACAGCAGACCGAGAACGGACAAAGTCCCGGGATTCTTGCCTCTCCCCATTTACCCAGCATGCATCACTGCAGACTTGTTCGTTCTTGAGATTGAAAGCTGTCCCAGCATGCACCGCGGCAGCAGCACCTTTCAATGGAGCGCTCACAGAGCTCAGAGTATCAAGTTAAAAGTTATCTTTTTTGTTGCCGTTGTTCAATAACAATACGTTCTAAGGTCATTTGAGGCAAGAACAATATACTGTTAAGCGTCACTATATGGTCCATTTAATGCGTAATTTAACAAAATGTTGCCGAAGTTGAGAGGACCGCGGCAACCAGTAGAGCTCCGACAGTAACGACAGCCAGGGCTAACCACAGCCCGTCTGCAGCAGCCCTCTCTCGGCATAGCCGTGTGTGAGAGACCGCTGGTTATAATGGAGATAATTTTGTTTTATTTGGCAAAATGTTTATTTGATTTGTGTTTATTTGATCTCAATAATTATTCCCCCACCACGTCACCGCACGCAGCACTTCTATTCCAATTGAACCATATTTATGCTGCATGCTCCCATTCTCCCCAAGTCCATACTTTCCTGTGTTCTTCTCAAGAACATGCTTGGCGAGGACACAAGCCCGTACTCGCATCCTGGTGTTTTGAGAAACGGCCTAAATGTGATCTCCTGAATTCTTTAGAAAGACAATGACTTAATACTTGGCACCCCAATAATCCTTGAATCTAACTGAATAGTACTGAAGGTAAAAGATGAGGATTTTATGCCTTTTATTCATATGTTTGATTGACGAAACAATGCATCAGCTTTACAAAAGTCTCTTGCTAAGTAAAAGTGCTAGCTTTCTGTCTTAGAGCAACTCTGATTACCACTTCCTTCTTGGAGGAAGACATGTAGCTTGGGATCTTCACAGTACTTCTCTTTATCTTCGCCACTTCACAGATAAGGGATAGCACAAATCACTGCTGTATTTACTGTAAAAGTCTTTTGGAGAAAAAATAAAATCTCTCTCTGGCTGCCAGTGTTCCCTAGCATTGTTTAAATGGTTAGAAATTTATTTTTGACAAGTCACTAATGTATGTTGCTCAATTATTGTTGAGCAGCCTGTATTGCAATGCTGAAATCCTGAAAAAAAAAAAAACATCTGTAGTTTTAAGGAATTTTGGACTTTTCCCCCTATTTTCCCAAATGGATTGTTTGCTGATTGTTATGTCTAAATTATGTCAAATCAGGTCATCCAATTTGAGTTACCTTGAAGCTTGAGCTTTATTTGCACAATAATTCTTTAAGCCTGGCATACACAGTGTGACTTTTTCAGTCACACAGCTACAGCTAACACTGTGCGACGAAACTCCAGGGTTTCATCGCACAGTGTGAGTTCACAGCTCATGATGTATGTTCTAACATTGTGTGGCTTGACGCTGTGAGGCGATCTACCTGCTCACACTGTACGTCTAAAAACCACGTCAGACTCAGCTCCGCAGTGAGATTGTGCTACTTGGACTCAATTTGTGCAATTTTGTGCTGAAAGACCTAAAAAGAAAAGGCGACATATTTCGACAAACATGGCTGAGCAAGCGTGGCTACTACGTTCTGTCAATTTTATAAAAAGAACTCCATTTCACTCGCACCACTTCATGCTTTGTGTTTTCATCTGAGAGGAAGAAGAAGAATCCTTGTTTGCACATGCACACTGAGCGATTTGCCACAATTCCTGATCGGGAGGTGGTCATGAGAATCTGATCGCCCCTCGTTAACCCCTGTACACTACACTACGCACAACTTACGTTCACGCTGAAAGTCGGGCCAATCGAAAAATTTTACACGACTGGAAAGTCAGCCCAAGAAGGACAAAAAATTTTACAGTATATCTCCGGCTTTAAAATATACCAAAATATCATTTCTTTGCCATTGTTGATAATTTTAACATTATCTCAACTACTTCAGACCGACAGGGACTATAAATGTGGATTTTTCCTTATAGTTTTAATGTGACTGTAAACCCAGCTACTATATAGTACAGAAAAGAAATAACGGCAGAAAGGCAAAGCGGCAACAGGGTTTACATCAATGAAATCCCAGGGGACGAATGTGAAAACATAAGTCAGCGAAGGCCCTGACAGAGATGTTTATGGGGGAGACAACACCAATATTTAGGCACAGGAGGTGCAATGATATAAAAGCATGTATGTGAAAAGCCTTTTTGCACATGTATTGATGTCAACATCTTCATTTTCTTTTAGAGAGGCTGCTTGAAAAGTTTTAAAACAATTTTAATGTAAAACTCATTGCAGATATCTCTCTTCGAAATGTTCATAAAAACACCTACTTACATCTTTACACACATAAATATATAACTTCTAGTTTACTGGATGAGGCTGTTTAACATGGTTCCATTGTTGCGTTTCTGACAAACAGCTTGAAAATTATTATTTCCCCTTTTTTCCATTAATATGTGTTTATGTAAATCCAAATGACTCTGGAGACAAGTCAGAGACATGAGGGGGTTCTTTTGTGAAAAACTGAGGGGCTCATCTGGCGTCTCTGGGGCTGAAAGGGGCTAAGAAATTGTAAGCGCCTTAACATGGAGGCCAGTGAATAGGCAACTAAATAATGGGAGGGCTCCATTTATAAGGGTGCTAAAAGGCGAAGGTTGTTTGCTGAGGAACAGGGGAGGAAGAGAGAAGCAAGAGGTGAAATGATGCTGAAAGAAACAGCACAGAAAGGGTGAAAGGTGGTTGTTTTTTTAACTCTGAGATGGTAAACAAAGTGTTTTATTTTGTTTCACAAATGTTTAAAATGTTAATAATTTCTTAATTTAACTACTTTTAGTAATGCCCAGGCGGGGACAAAGCCTGATCCCAAACAAAAGCAGGAAACCTCAGAGAGGATAGGTGATCACCAAATAGCAGCAGCATGTCCAGGTGGTCGGAAAGACTCCTCCACTCATCAATGTCATTAGCCTGTGATGACAGGATAGGGTGTCCACAATAAAACATTTATCAGAATAAGAGGAAAAGCAGCACTTCTGAGGGGACTGTTGTTCAGAGGGAGCAGTAAGCCTCTTGTATTTCTGTTTGATTCCAGCTTTTATCCTTTCACATGTAGATATGCACAACATTGCTCTCAACCACGAGTTGCCTATTGGTCAGTGTGACCATATAAGGTCCATCCATTTATGACAATTTACTTAATTTCCTCAAGAGTGTCTAATTAAGCATTAAAGCTACAGTGTGTAATTTTTAGCGACATCTAACGTTCAGACTGCAGACCGCAGCAACATGGACATCTCCCCCCACCGCTTCTCCCCCCAACAGTACGGCGAGTGTTACGGGACAAAATGTCTTCCACGACGTCCGCATCACCTACCTTCTCAAGTGATGAGGTTTGTTTACATAGATAATTTTAATACTGCCATCTATTGTTCAGTACCGTCTCAGTTCATCTCTCTCAACTTGCCGTAGTTACTTTCGAGTGTAATGGGCGATCTCGCAATCGCTAGTTTGTTGGCTCTGCGCAGCCGTAGCGCAAAGATGTCTGCCTCCATGGCTGCGAGACCCGCTCCTATGTAATTATAAATAACGAATTCTAAGGCAACGCAAATATTAAGGTTAAGAGGCTGAGCTCGTAGATGATGATAAATAACATAGTTATGTATAAAATAACATAGTTATGTATAATATATTACATTTCTGACTGTATATCCCTGTAATTATTACACACTGTAGCTTTAAAGAAGGATCCTGAGTCTATTTTTGTTTGAATTTAGGTATTGAATAACAGAGTGACACTTGTGTTTCAACAGACACCTAAAACCATCAGATTTCTGAAAGTCAGTTCAGTTGATTTATAGACTAATTTTACATGCAACTCCACATGTATGACAAGGAGTTAATCTGATTTAGAATGAAGACTCATACTACTACGCTGCTATAAGTTAGAGTAGTGCTTAGTATCGACACAAAGACTGATATGAGACTTGGAACGTATATATTTTCAGGACATTTTAAAATAAACTAACAGAGTGAGGGCATAAAGAAAACTACTTGCCAGCCTCCCTTTCATGTTTGCATTTTTAAGCCATATTTTATCTATCTAAGTTTAAACTTTAAAAAAAAATGCAGATTGCCAAATGAAATGAGAAATTGCTCTTCAGAAAAATAGACTTCTGATAGAAATTAGATCTAATTTAATAGGTTGTATATCACTATTCAAACAAAGAGCTTCTCATGCATCCAGTCTAAGCTTTAGTAGTTAGGCAACAATTGTTACAATGTCTGTTTAAAAACAGCACTTGTTGATTTTTATCAGGACAACATAAATTTGTATCAGTGTATATTTTTTTTTATCTTAAATTAGACACTATTAAAGTAACATTTAGTAACTTTTAGCCACTAGGGATGCTAGACCTGTAACTTCCAGGTTTAGTGCCTCTGAAGGTCTCCCATGTTTTGGAATCTGATAGCAGACCACTTTGAGCTGGGAGTTAAAGAAGTCAACAAGAACCTTTGGCTTAGTTAGCTGTGACTTTGGGTCACATGACTTATTTAGTAACAGATCCAACCTTCTCATCACATATGCAGGTCTTTGAGCAGGGCAGACTAGAAGGAGCACTGATAGACACCAGGTGTTGTATGTTGTAGGGGTGTCCCGATTCAACCTTTACATTTCTGATACGTTATTGATATTGACAATCAATAATGCAAATTATACATCCTTTTATTACATAAAATCTATCAGGTGATATTTGTCAAATAAAAAATACTTAACATCAAGTAGAAGAACTGACCCATTTCCTTTTCACCAAACAGTTTCATAATCTTTGTTGAAGATTTCAGAGGCAAGTTGATAGATTCCGATATTCATCTTTTGGCTGATATGGCTGATATTTCAGATATTGATATCGGATAAGGACACTCCTAATATATTGACCTATAAAGAATTATTTAATATATCTCAAATCAAGCTAATACTACAACATTTAAATATGCTTAAAGTTCCATGGCTGGTCCTCAAGATCTTTTGTCCCACAGATTTTAAAGGCATCCCGGCTCCATTACATCTAATTTTAATGACTGAATTACCTCTTCAGTCATCAAGTTTGGCAAAGGCTGAGCTATTAATTTGATTCACCTTTGTTAGAGTAGAGATGCATCTAAAACCTACAGGACAGTAGATATACATGTTTTATACATTTGTATTGGGTAGCAAATACCATATATCCCTTCAATAGTTACTTCATTTAGGACAGAGATATTTTAATGAACAAGATAAAAAAAGGCTTTTTGTGAAAGAGCATGTAATGGGACATAACATAAGGGAAAACCTACACCAAAGATAGGAGAGAATAATGCTAATGATAAACAAACAGCAAGAAGGTGAGTGTTTACAGACATGAGACAACATTATTTGCTCAGCGTCTGCACTATTGTGTGATTTTTCTGCATAACTTTCCACAGAGAAAGGAAAGTGAGAGTAAATGGGGACAGTTTTTGTGCACCACAGGAGAGAAGGGGAGCGGTGACCAAGTGCATTAACATACAGATAGAATAGGAAAAGAGTTTTAATGTACTCAGGAGGCTGAAGGAATGGAGATGTAGAATGAGAGGTGGAGAGGAAAGGGCCAATGAAGACGAAGAGAGAGGAAGACAATCAGCACAGTGGTGACACAAAGGCAGGCATCCGTGACCTTATATCTCACTTCATCATGCAGAAAAAGAAATAAAAAGGCCTACAGGAAGGAAAAAAAGGCAAGAGTAAAAAGAAGATGAGAAGGATGGAGGGAAAGACCAAGTCGGAAATACAGAAAACGAAGAAAATTTAAAAAACAGCTTAGGGATCACCGAAAAGTGTGTAAGAATGAGAACATGGAGGTGAAAAAGAAGCTAAAATCAGCTTTAGGAATGGGCTGAAAGAAACCAAAGCATTGAAAAGCTTTAAAGGACAGAGAATCTGTGAATAGAAATAGAAACAACAGAATATTAAGACACACACAGGTCCAGTATCTGACACTCTGCATACTAAAGGAGAGACAGTGGACAACTTGTGCCTGGAGACAAGTGGGCACCAGAGACTCTATCCAGGGCGAAACAAAGAAAAAGAAAAGCTCAACGGTGAACTATCTATGGGTTCAAAGTGACCCTACTAAAAGGTTGTTGGTTGTGAGGACAGCCAGAGGTGACATCTATTTTATGATGGAAAGTTTCTGAATAGAAATTAATAAGAAGTGCAGAAAATAAAAGAAACCAGCTGAGATCTTCACTCCTCCTTTGTGGTGTGAGACTGAGAACATGCCTTCTGTTAGCAGTTCTGCATTCACACCTTGCAGCACTCTGTCCTCACAACGTTAACCTTCACCACTCATTTCTCTGAGGAACTGGAAGCTGCTGTCATTGCTCCTAATGCAGGATCCTGACCGTGTTTCAGCTCTTAAAAGCCCGTTAGTGTAAATGTCCGGCCTTGTGTGCTAATGCTTGAAGTTAGAAACCTGTCAAGTTCACGCGGGGCCAGAGATGCTTGGCTTGGCTTGCTAAGCTGTCAGACAAGACAGAAAGAACTCAAACTGTTTGGTAAAGTCACTTCTTTTATTTAGAAACTGACAACGCAGCTCTAAATCAGCTATCTAACAACTTATTTTTCCTGCCAGACACAAGCGCATGTCATGTAATGTTTGTCAGTACATGAATAACCAAGATTACTGACACTTTAATGGAACCTTAAGCTATGAAGTATTAAGCTCTAACATCTCCAGATATTTGTTTGCTTTGAGTAATTCAAAAGCTGTTTTTTCTGAATTCTGAATGTATTTTCACAGTTTGCTCAAAGTCATGTCCAATCTTTGTTAAATGAATGCATGTAAGGACAGATCTCATCAGTGATAAATTGTTTCTCATAAGACAAGACAAGAGAAAGTTAAGTAGAACAAGTACAAAAATGTACAAAGTAGATGTAATTCTAAAACATGTTCATTTAAGCATAAATAGACTATATTGGAGTATATTCAAGTCCAATATAATATGTTTGTGTATATATATATATATATATATATATATATATATATATATACCGTATTTTCACGACCATAAGGCGCACCGTACTAAAAGGCGCAGTCTCAGTTATGTGTCCCATTTCTGTATTTAACACACACATAAGGCGCACCGGACTATAGGGCGCGTTTTTTATATACAGGTACATGTCCTCTACTACCTTTAAATACCTCTACTGCGTATTTTAAAAATACAGCGGGCCCAAAACTGAGTATGACTGTGCTTTATTCATGTATTTATTACAAATTAATCAAACCTGCGTACTGGCCATGAGACAGACACATCGCAGATGACACAGCGCTGTGATCACTCCTAAATTAACTTAAAATCCTGAAACCTGCCGACGGAATATGTTCGCTTTTATTGCCGGTATCCTGATGCCTGCACTGTAAATTATTTAGATGAAAAACACCTGCCAGCCGCCGTGTGAGGCTGCTGTTGAAGGGATTTACTGTCGGTGTACCGCTGGTATGTGGGGGTCTGAGCGCCTCCGACAGAAATAGATAATCTGGATGAACTGACTGCAATTATTAAGTTTTCAGGTGGCCTTTCTCACTTAAAAACATATTAAAACTACTTTATTCCCACTGATCACAGCAAATATAGCTGCAAGATTTAGATTATTTAGATGAAAAAACACCTGCCAGCCACCGCGCTGAAGAGGAGGAGACGCGCTCAGAGGCTGCTGTTGAATTAAGTTTTCAGGTAGAAAAATAGAGCGGGAGCAAAACTGAGTATGTTTGTGCTTTATTCATGTATTTATTACAAAGTATTAATCAAACCCATCAAAGTCATCATCCTCTGTTTCTGAATTAAACAGCTGCGCTAAATCAGACATGCCAATTTCCCATTCTTCGCTGTCAGTCACTTTCCGTGCAGCGCGGCTCCTCAGAAATAATGCCGGCTTTTGCGAAAGCTTGAAGAACAGAGCCAGCAGACACGTTAGTCCAAGCATCTACAATCCATCCGCAAACGGTGGCGTAACTTGCCCGGCGCTGCCTTCCATTTATCCTGAAACTGTGCTCTCAGTCTGTCACCCATCGCTCCCACGCCGCTCACAGCCTTACTGTGAACGGCCGCTTTCACACTGATGTCGAGCGGTTGAAGTTCCTTTGTCAGACCCCCGGGATAACGGCGAGCACAGCGTTCATTTGATTCATCTTTTTTTTTCACATCGGCTGTGAGATGGGCACGCAGCGATGGTGATGCGTGAAAAAAAGCACCTGGTCTCCTCACATACACCTGCCTTTCATCATCTCCCCAGCCCGTTTCATTTGCGTTAATATCATATGTCATCAGAGCGCTGTGTCTGTCTCGCTGTCAGCTCCCAGATCAGCTTCTCTGATTGGTTGATGCGGCGCGTCCAGCAGCAAAACTTCAATTTTTCCATCTCGAGCAGCAGCAGCGCGTTGGCGGCGCGCTCCCGACGCGCTGCACCTGCAGCTCAAAACGCGCTGCGGGACCTTTTGCTGCACCTATACGCGCGTCAACCATTGACTTTGCATGTAAACTCGCTGCTTCTGCTGCACCTGCTGGGTCCGGTTCACACCGATGTCCAGCGGTTGAACAGCGAGCACAGCGTTAATTTGTTTCCCCATGTTTTTCACATCAGCTGTGAGATGGGCACGCATGGAGTTACATATTAACAGCGATGGTGATGAGTGGAAAAAAACACCTGGTCTCCTTACATTCAGCCACTCTTTCATCATCTCCTCAATGAGGTGGTCTCAAAAGTCGCAGTTACAACACACATAAGGCGCACCGCACCATAGGGCGCACCGCACATTTTGAGGGAAAAAAAAGACGTTAAAGTGCGCCTTATAGTCGTGAAAATACGGTATATATATATATATATATATATATATACACACAAGGGGTGTTCAATAAGTAATGCCCCTGGCCCACTTACAGATGTTTGATCCAGCTGAAATTTTGCATGTGAAGTATTTTAAATCTCTATAGATTAAATAGCAAATTACAGCTCTGAACTAATTGTGGTTTCTGATTTCTTGGTGTTAAAACTGAGTCAAGTCTGAGTTTTTTGCATTTGAAAAGGCGGACACAACGGGAGACTTTTAATCAAATGAAAGTAACTTATATTGATAATGTCCCATAATATAACCTTGTAAAACCTTTTGCAAGGTCATATAACGGGCTTTATCACCATAAGTTACTTTAATTTCATCTAAAGTCTCCCGTGGTGTGAGTCCTTTCCAATAGAAAACCGGTTCACTGCTCGACACTCAACTCCATTTCAGACTTTACTCAGTTCACACATCTGTAAGTAAGTAACCACAAATGGTTCAGAGCTGTAGCTGTTATTTAAATCTACGCAGATTTAAATAACGTCAAATGCAAAATTTCGGCTCGATCAAACATCTGGAAGTGGGTTAGGGGCATTACTTATTGAACGACACTCGTATATATATTTTTTCTGTTTTTGCATTAATAAACATGTTTTAATATTACATGTACTTTGTAAATCTTTGTACTTGTTCTACTTAACTTTCATTGGTTATAGGTATAAAGGCATATTAGACAGGATATAAGTTATTTTTAGTTGGTATGTTTTGCTTGTTTTCTTTTTTTGCAAAATTTAATCACATATAAAATCTCACACACACACACACACACACACACACACACACACACACACACACACACACACACACACACATATATATATATATATATGTTTGTTTAAAGTTGGTTTTATAATGTTTAAAAGAGTAGGATATAGGATGTTTATAAGATTTAAATTACAAAATAGGTCTTGAAAAAAATAAATTAAAAATAAATTTTTGTAATCTATGTTTAGATCGATGACTAAACGAACATAAAGTGATTAACCTAAAACATGATCACTCAAATTTTGGGTGATAGGAACCGATAGGAACAGATGTCCCTCCTTTCTACACATATCAACATTGCTGTAGTTTAAAGACATACTGTCCTTATATCAAACAGACAAATATCAGGGTAAGATTACTAAAAATTTTTAACAATTACTTTACTTCATAGTGAAATTTTCTGAGGTCTTGAATCCAAAACCGAAAGTGATTAAATCTTGTGAATCTAGACGTGGTTCACTAGTAAAACCGAATAAACTGAATTAAATACAGAGGGTCCAACAGTTTTCTGTCGACCCGCTTTACGTTGGCAAAAAGCTAATTCCAGCTTTCTCCACACAGCATTACCAAGATGGAGGGTCCTTGACCCAAAATGCCTCAGTCCATTAGAAGCACAACTGTTTTCCTAAAGACTATTATATAAATATATGGTTTATATAGTAATATATAGTAAAACTATTTGAATGTTTATCAGAATGAATGAACATTAAAGTAATTTATTAGCAGAAAACCGACATTACATTACATCCTCAAAAGGTCATTTAAGAGCACGCTCTGGTTAACTTACCAGGAGGTTATTGGGTGCAGGTCTCTCCTTGGGGTTCTTCCGCATACTAAGAAAAGAGAGATAGAAGCAGAGAGTTTGTGGTCTTCAATTGCCATATTTCTAAGCGGAAAACAGATGTTTTTGTTCTTTTAATATATGCATACTTTTGATTAATAAATTCATCTATGAAAGAAGTTTTTCTAAAATTCGATTATGCCACAGAAGCTGAAAAAAGTAAGCCTGAATAGCTGTACAACACAGGTAATTTATTCCACATAATTAGAGCATTTGTGTGCGTGTCCTCCATATTTTGTTTACCGCGGTCCGTCAGAACGACCGACACGGGGGACTGTGTGCAGTTAATCGTGAAAATGCTTTATGTATCATAATGAAAGGGCCGTGACCGTCTAAGAATAGTCAGACAGCAAAGTACAAACGCTGCAGCAAGGCAGGACGGAGCACCTGTGCAGAGAGGTGTCCTGTTTGAGCAAGCCGCCACGGGGGACAAACAGCAGCTGCCGTGGTCTGCTGGTGAGCGCTGAGCACACACACTCGTACACAGAGCATGCGTGTGGTTTGGGAGTGCATGTAAATGTTTGTCTTCCTGTAAAGGTTACAAGTGGCTAATGAATCAGAGGCAAACTGGGTAAACAAGAGATTTGTCCTCCTGCATTAGAGAGGCTCTGTCAAAAGGACAGCTTTTGAATTTATAGCCAGCATCTCTGAAACCTACGACGACACAATACGTCAACACACACAGGAACATGCACTTTAATGGTATTATATAGAAGAAAAAAAACACTTGATTCATTTAGGATCTTTGGGCTCATGCTGGACAAATACAGCCTGCGGTGGTTTGAACTGTTCAGTCCAACACGCTGGAGCCAGACATGGACAGCTTTTATGTTGCTCAAAGGATACACAAATGATCCTATGTGATTAAATCATTAAAACCAATCAAAAGTGTTCTAAATAATAAAAAAAATATAAAGGTATCTCTCAAACACATGAAAACTTTGGCACCAGCTGCCGCTGACTCACCACTGAGTGATGAAGTTAACAAACTTTTCACTGAACTGTCCAACAGGAAGTACCGGAGGGTCCTGTGAAAAGAAAAAAATTATTCAGATTAAAAAAATATTTGAATTAACGACAATATTTTTTTTTAACTTACCCTTTTTAAAAATCTGATTTTTACTGACAAATAACTATGACTACAAAAAAAATAAGGAAACCCCAGCTGAAATGTTTTGTGAGCCTCTGACAGGTTCATTCACAACCTTACATAGAGGCACACCTGAAAACACTGCCTCCATTCAGCTAACATTAAAAGAAAACCTAAAGAAAGAAGCGCTGTGGACAGAGGTGGGTAATAACTATTTACATTTAGTCAGGTACATTCACTAGATTAACATTTTGACAGAAATATACTTTTACTGTCCCATACTTTACTTGAGCAATATATTAATAAAATATGCTATTCTTATGTGAGTAAAATAATTTGTTACCAACAATCTTGTTTTAAACAATGACACACAATTAATATTTATGTCAGTTTCTTTTTTTGTACACAAGTTTGCACTATTCATAATTATTTATCATTATTATAATCATTTTTTTATTTATGTGTTGTTGTGTATCATCTCTTCATGGGCCATGAGTCTGTTGAATAAGGCAATCATTCAATCAATCAATTATATCTGGTGAACCTCCTCTTATATTTGAAGGTCAAGAATGAAAACATTAAGCAGTAAATATTGTGACTGCAGGTAGTGGGTTTATAAGTTTAATGTTAAAAAGAACATTGGTTTGGAAAAGTATTTCTTATTCAATTAGATTATTTTTATATTATATATATATATATATATATATATATATATATATATATATATATATATATATATATATATATATATATATATATATATTAATTTGTTTCATTTGTGAATGAACTCCAGAATAAATAGAGAAATAGTGTTGTTGCAGGTGGGAGGCCAGTGCACATGCCCTGACAGGTTTGTTCTGCGTGTGTTTGTTAAAACTTATAGAAATGTATTTTGTTAAATAGATTTATTGTTTGGGATGAAATGAATACAAGCAAATAGACCTAGATAGGCTTTTTTAAAACCTCTGTTTCCTCATGTTAGCATGAGTTTGAAAAATAGATCATTAGTTAGATGAGGTGGGAACATGTTTAAGTATTTATATAAATACATACTTTTGTTTATATGAATATTAACAGTTATTTATTGCTATTTTCTGATGCCTGTCACTTAAAATTAAATCACAAAAGAAAGAATAATAGTGTAAAAATATAGAATAAAGAGCTAAAGCTCACAGTGTGTCTTTATTTTATTACCAATACAGCATATCACCACAGAATATGTGTCCTTAGAGAATATTGATTAAATTAAACTCAGATTTTAGCTCCTGTACCCTAAAAATGCTGGACTCTTTGGACTCTGGTATCAGACTTCAGACACATCTAGTAGCAATATTAAGAATTTAGCATTTTCAGAAATAGGACCGTGTAGTTTTTTTTATTTTAATCACAAACTTACTTTTTTAGTGATTCAAAATTACAATATTATTACAGTTTAACGACAAAGAGAAAAAGGGAGCTAATCAGAGAGAATTTAAGGAGGCTGTAAGGTTTAAAATATAACCAACTGCTAAAGGATGGAGGGAAATGAAACTGGATAAAGGAACCAGCCTGACAAAAGCTGCTGTGAATCTCTGCAGGTCATTTAAATCAAGGCTACATCTCTAAAGGACAGAATTTGATGTAGGATTTTTTTCTCAAATATTAAGCCCTTTAAAACATTGCAACCCTTTGTTTCCATAGGGATAAACCTTTTTTTTTTTTTTTTTTACAGGTTGCCCTCCTTTGTCAAACACGTTTCAAAATGTTCCTGATTATCCTGTTGTTGTTTTTTTCACCGAAAAACAACCGTGCACAATGTGAAAATTCTAAATGTATAAAAATCTATTTGACTTAATTTCAAAGTTGGATATAAGATCAGGTTACTGATTAGTTTGCTACAACTATTTCCAAAGTGTCTGGATTAAAATAAAATTAAAAGGAAAGGAGAAAGCACGATGTTGGCTCTCTGACCTGTGAAGCTTAATCATCTGTGCCAGATTGCCTCTCCAAGCTTTACATCATACTGTAAATTCATCTTGTTGCATTTATTCTGCTTCAGTTCTTGTTTTATGCTTTCAGTAGAAAGATATATTAAAACCAATCAGGCTTCAATAAACAACCTCAGTTATTTTATATAGGGATAGAGAAGTTAAGGAAACACTTCCTCCTAACACAAAAGCATCGAAGCTTTATCAGGTCAGAAGAATTTAAGCTAGTTAGTAGGTGGATTAGTAGGCTGTAATATACGAGGTCAACAGAAAAAAGTACAAATGACTTAAACATGCAGACAATGTTAATGCCAGGATCCACAACCAGGCGTTTATTCAAATGCCGTAAAGTAGACCCCTTGAATAGAGAAACCCTGCTGTGCCTGTAAAAACACCTCTGGGCTGTGTTCGCCATTCCTTAATGCTCTGATCGGCAGCCTCCCGCAAAGCATGATGCATGAACCCATTTAAATTAACAAAGGAATGGGTTCCCCCTAATCTCACTACACTTCACAGCCGTGTCGCCGCTTGGATGAACAATGCATCATAGCGAGCACACAAACCTGCACCCACAAACAAATGCCCTTGAGCACTGCACACTACAAGCCTCACTATATGAAACCCAAACAGACATTCCAGTCTGGAAACACGATCAAAATTAGATCCAGACTGTGTGAAGAGGGTTGAACAGGAAAGTGAGATCATCCTTTGCGTAGATTCAATCCGTGCTCCTGTATCTGCATGCACCTTTAATGCACCTTATTTATTTTTTATTTTTTTGCAGAAACAAACACATTATGCATGTATTCACGTTTCCAGCTGAGTGCAGCACTGCTGCAGCTTTGATGTGGCAGCAGGCGAAGGTACAAAAGACAAGCAGGCTGATGAAAGTGACTGGTCTGTTTAAATTATTCCTCTGGTTGTCAATTTGCTCCACTGTAAGACAGCGCACATGCTACGAGGGCTACGAGTAAATATACATGTCATTGCCATGAAGCAATTATTAGGCAAAATTAGATCAGTAATTACAGGCTTGAAAATAAAGTGGGAGTTCTTTATCAGTGAAAGCCACTTGCTATTCAACAAACAGAGGAGAGGAGGCACATTAATGAGCGAGGACAGTGGACAGATGGCGGGAACAACTGCGGAGAACTTCCAATTTAAGACCTTGGCTCAACAATGCGAGCCTGGTTCTCACGGATACACTAAAACCGTCTAAATGAAGAGAAGCTAAATTAAGGTCAATTAAACATACACGTGGTCCTAAACGAGAGCCATTCTCAGTGTGTCATAAAGGTTAATACAGAAGTTATAATAGAAGAATATAAGAAGTTGTGCAGATAAGTGTCATAAAATACATCAAATATGTAAAAATGCAATTAATTAATTGGATGAAAAAAATACACAAAACACAACAACAACACAATGATGTAAAGATCAAATCTGGTCCAATTAACTGCAAAAGTCCATCAAACCTTCAGTTGAAGGTGAATAAGGCCATAATTGCTTGCAAGAATTTTCACATTTAGCTCTAAAGCTGCAAAGGGGGAAAACCAGCACATACTGCAACATGTACTGATTGGAGTAACAACAGAAGGATTTATTTTATTTCCTTTATATAACTAGGTAAAAATAAAAAAATAAAAAAATAAATAAATACAATTTTTGTCATCTATGTTTAGATCGATGACTGAAATGAACATAAAATCTCTTTTTCAACAGTGACCCGGCCCAGAGGGCAGCGACAACATAGCGACAATAATAAAAGTCAGAATCATACACAAAGGAATAAAAAATATATATTTTTTAATGTACAGTAATACGTAAAGACTAGAAGCAGTCACACTGACAAATAGTATTAGTTTCCCATTCCTTTACAATCGTTTTAACTTCTCCCGATGTAATAATATCAGTGAAGTTTAGATCATTTTGTAGATTATTCCAAGAGAAAGGCGCAGCATGTTTAAATGCTGTCTGTTCTGATGCGAGGAACTGACATTTCAAGGGTTTGTAGGGAAAACAAGCCATACTGCAATTTTTTCACATGCAAGCAAAGAGATAAAACCAGAGGAAGTATGATTGTAAGGACGATGTCCCAAACATTTACTTCACTAAGTCTAGTTTACTTTAGTTCTCATAACTAAGCTGGTATTTTATAGTTGTCCAAATATTTTTATAAATATTTCAACCATTAACGGAAGAGAAATATTTTGCCTAAAACAAATAACTGTATGAGATTTTAACCTAATATGAAATGCACAAATAAGCCAAGTAGGCTGTGCTGGTAACCACACACTGCTATTGCCCCAAATAATTACCAATGTACTTTAGCTAAATAGTTAATTAGCCAGGATACAAATTCTCTCAAAGCGATTTCAATCTTTCCAGACAAAGCTTATCCTATTGTGTCTTCCTTGAAGCCACCAAATTAGCAGGGACAGTAAGGCTCTGCTGCTCCAGCAGGGACAACACTGTGTTTTCTCTCCCCTCACATGGAGACAGCAAAGGGCACGGGAAAAATAGTTTGAATGATCGCTACGTCTAGCTGACTAATGAACAGTTCAGCCCAGGTCAATCCATTACAACCAAAAGCATTTAATTATTAATTAAGGCCAATCCATAGGCAGTTAAGGACAAGTGACACTGTATGTTTAATGTGCAATATGGCTGGTGATGGGGGCACTGGGTGGCTGCTGGAGGAGCGTTTTGGCTATTAGGGAATGTCAGCAAAAAGCTCAGGAAAAAAAAAAAAAGAAAACGTTATTGCTGGTTATGATGAAATGCAGGGTTTGCTTACATACAGTATTCATGAGCACCGCAGCATGGCAATAAATCAGGGAACAAACCTGTTCAATTGAGTTTATCCTGTATGTTAGTCTGCTTTATAAATTGCATAATTTCATAAAGTGTTTACTTTATAAAAATATGTATCATCCAGACTTCAATGGATGCATATTGTAAAGAGGACTGTCGGCTAAGATATTGTCAATCTTTTGGTTTCCGAAAGATTTTCATGTGTAAAATTTAACTTGGCTTACTAGACTCAGGGTTCAGAGTTTATTATCTAGGTTACTGCGAAAGTTTACTTTATCAGCTACAGTTATGCTTGAAAGTTTACGTATCCTCACAATAAAGAAAATAATGAATTCACACTAGTAATTCAAATAACACAAAACAGAAAAAGTAATCATAATATAATAATTAATAATTCAAAAATACTAAATGATAATTTCTCAAAATAAAATTTTGATCTAGAAGTTTTGCCTTAGAAAATAATTCTAAAAAACAAACTGTCCGAGAAAAATGAAAGTGCCTTGCTCATGAACAGTGCACCAACATACTTGTCAACAGGTGCCAATTTAAAACAACAACATTAGTTATTAAATTAATATCATGATTTCCATTTTTTTTATTTATTACTTTTGTCAATTTCAATTTATTTTACTAGCAGCTCATTTTTTTTCTGTCTTTAATGGAAGGGTAACTAAACTTTCAAGCGCAGCTTTAAGCTTATTTATAGAGGCCACGCTTTATCTACAAAACCTGCAAAAAACAAAAAGGAAGGACAACTGCACGGAAAAAATGTCTGGAAACTGGATGAATAAATACTGCTCTACCTCTGGACATTTCCCAACATGATTCTGGGTCATAAATCACTGCAGTCTGCAGCTGCACCGCCCTTTAAAAGGGAACCGGCATCTGATGGCCAAAAAAAAATAGTTTGTTTCAATTCTCCATATAATTTATAATCTTAAACACGTTTTCTTGTTGCATCTATTAGGAAAGAAAAAAAAAAGTTGCATCTTCAGCCTGTGAGGCAACAATTACCTCTTTACTGGAGAAAGTTAAAAATAATCCTGCATCAATGTAATTTGGGTTCCTGCATTCCCAAAAATCCAGAACTGTGTTTTGTGCGTCTGTCGCTCGTGACGGGACCAGCCTCTATAGTAATGTGCGTACGTCTGCTGCCTGAGGCTGTTGCATAGGGTGAAGGGTTGAGTGAATGGGGAGCAAAGCCGCCTGAGTGGTTTGCTTCATTAGGAAACAAAATATAAGCTTTCCGGGCCATTAGGACTGACTTTAGATGCAGAAGCACATAAGACGACGACTCACCTCATCAACGATGCATTGCAGTAACTGGAGAGGCTGACGAAGAGAGGCAGAAGGAGATGATGGGAGAAAAAAAAAAGCGTTAGCCTGCATTGAATTTCCAAGCAATAAGGGAAATCAGTTGTGTGATAAAAAAAAAAAAAGATTAATCACATGCACCAAGCTCAGGGAATGCAAGGTTTTTATTATTCCATTATAGCACCTAATATAATACCAGCAGTTTAGGCATAATCTAATAATTTGTTGCAAAAATCCAATCTGTGTGTTTTTTTCCTAAATGAGAGATTCAACCAAGAGTGACAGACTATATGCAGAGAAGGAGACCTCTGGCTTCTTTTATCCTATTCCATAGCAATAAAACTTACCATTAGAGATCCTTGGTTTTTCTGAATCTGTAGGGCAAGACAAAAGAAAAAAAAAAAACAGAAGCAGAGATGAGGCAATATGTAATTAGTGTGTCATAATCAAGACGATGCACTTGGAAACATTATGATCACTAGGAGAAAATTATTGCTTCCCTGTTGGCAATTTGTGAGTACGTACTAACACCATTTACATAATGAAAACACACAAATGTTAATGGTCTGGCTCTCATTTGCGGGGAATGAGGGTAAAATATCCACTAATGCTAATTTTCGGAGCATTTCTTTATTCCTGCCCTCCAGGTTATCTAGATGTGCTGGGATGTAGAAGAAATACCAAACTGCTTTGGAGGAGATTCACAACAGTGACACTGAGAGTCTGTTTTACAGGTAGAGTGGTGATATTTGAGGGAAAACTAAAAGGTAGGAAGGGTCGCTTGTAGAGAATAGAAATGGGAGGATATTCTTAAAAAAAGCATGTCCTAAAAGATATAGAATATTTCTACAATTTGCACAAAGAATCACAGCTGTTGTGAAAAATAAAAAAAATGTATAATGTTCTTGCAAATATATGAAGTAGAAAAGGGGCTTTGATTTGAAAAGACACACCATTCTAACTTAAAATGCATGAAACTGCAGTGGAGCTAAGCAAAGCATTAAGTTTTCCCATTCAAAAACCCCTGCGGGGCTGAATCCACCAGAACAACTTGTTTTCATTTCTAAAAACCTTAAATTTATACATTCATCACTCAGAATAAATGATACAAGGCTAGAAACCTGGGCTCAGCTGAACAGACCGCTCATTTCTCCAGCTCTTTTGACAGTGCATTAGAGCATTTATTGATTCGCTCAATTAAATACAGGTTTTTGCACTCTGTAAATACCAAGAGACTCCTTAACTCCAGTTTTGCCTGATTCAGACACATTAAAAGCAACTATAGAAAACTAATTTGTTCTGAAATAATTACTAAAAGAGAATTGTGAGCTGCTCCAGGGCTTGAAATTGGATAGAAGGAGGTTAACTTATTTAAAACACAACTGAAGACCTATTTTACTGCTACAGGATAGTATGGCCACATAAAAAAAAAGGATTCAATAGATGCATATTTATCCTGGGTGTAATCAATGTCTAATATGACAATTAAACTGAAATATATTGTCAGATCTAAGAACACAGTGCTGTGAATGAGGATATATTTACTTGTGTGCATTTGTGACAGTAAATGATGAATGCATCTGTAGAAAACATCAGCTTTTCTTCTCTGCAGAGATTCTCAAGTTTAGTTTTTTTTCTCATTTCTTGGAAATAGATCACAGGGAGCTCAGCATGAAACCAGAAGTCTCAAAAATCAATATTCAGACGCCGAGCATTTTTCTGCCGCCTCTCTGTCTAACTTAATAAAAGTGATCTGATTTTAAGCTTCTCTCCTTAAGATATGAAAGATTTTTCTTTCATTGCTGAAAACAATTGAAATAGTATTTAGATTTGGATGTTTATAAAGATGTTTTGATAAAAAAACAAACCCAAAAGAATAACAGACTGTAATGGGGAGATCATACTTTCCTGAACATATCATTCAACATCCACAGCTTTCCAAGCCATCAAATTAAGAACACTGCAGAAAATGAAAGTATCCCTCTTGAACTTTATCCACTCTTTTCATGTAACAACTACAAACTTTAATGTATGTTGTGTGTTGGTTTTAAATACAGACATAAAAAAAAAATGCTAGGAAAAGATTTTCAATAAAATCTTAGAAATGTTGGCTGCATCTGTTTTGTCCCCATTAACTCTGATAAACAAACAGCAAGTGCATCAGAACTTCACCATTCAGTGTATAGAGTTCACCCATGTGGAACCTTATGCTAGAAAAATACTGCTAATAAAGCTTTAGAGGGTGTTGGAGAGGAAAGCAATACTGAAAAGCATCATGAAGATGAGGGAACGAACTCAGCAGATGAGGAATGACTTTGTAGAGAAGATGGATTATCAACCACTATCTTTAGATTTGAACATCTTGCTGAGGACCATCATCTGAAAATAATGTGCCACAACTTAAAATCTACAAAGACGGGCTTTCCAAAGAGAGCATTAATTAGAAAAGCAGCCAAAGCAATCATGGAAACTCTTGGAGAAGCTGCTTAGATCCACAACACACAAGAAAAACCGTCGACAGGACAATAACAAATTGTCCTTTTTACAGTCGTCCTGCTTACAGAGGCAAATGGAGATGTGGATGGAAGAACTCTGATCAGATGACACCAAAACTAACCTTCCAGATCAAACTGTTAAACATTAGTATGTAAAAACACACAGCACATTACCCTAGACATGCTATATACACCATTGAAAAGCAGTATCATGCTGCGGGTCTACTGCTCTACCTCCTTTAGCAACATCCAGGAGGCTGGTCAAAATTATATAAAAAGGTCCATTGTACTGAACAAAGATAAATATGGGAAAAAAAACTATCTTTGAGGGGTTTCAAACAATTGAAACGATGGGTGAAGAATCAGCTTAAAGGAAGACAACGTTAACCTGCAGCCAGAGCTACGTTGAAATAGCTTTACTATTTTGCAAAGAAAATGGGAACAAACGTTTATGGACAGAAGACTTCCAGCTTAATTGGTGGTTTAAAAAAAAAAGGTCTGAACATCTCTATTTGTAAACTTTTTCTAAAACCGTATATGATCTTAGTTCTACTTTAAAAAAATAGGCAATACATAGTGTTTCTTTAATATGTATAATCCTATTCAAACAGAAATAGGTCGGTTTTAATAGAATGGGGACAGATGTTATGTTTAGGGTTGTTTTCTGCTCCTTTTCATTAATGATTTTCCTTGTTATATAAATAAGTTGTGGAATGAAATACATTAATTAAACAACATATTAGAATGTAAAAAATTAATCATAAGAGGTTTTGAACACTTATCTAAGCACTGTATCTTGCCTCATATAGTTTTTCAGTGTTTATTATATTATCAAAGCAATAAATAGGATGGAAGGGTCAGGGTCTCCCCATTTAACTAGGAAAGTGGTTGCTTGTTTAACTATTAAAACCTCAATATCAACCTTTTAAAAAGGGCAACATAATTTTTAATATTTGAAATCCTGGAGTTTGTTAAAAAAAAACTGAACTTTGCTTATAATTATGCAACAAATAAATAGAAGAAATGAGCACTAAAATAATCATATTCATGTTAAGGGAAAAGAGCAACAGAGGAAAAGTCTCTGTCGTCCTTCATTCAGGCAGTGATGTGTGATAAAGTTTGTAAAGAAAAAAAGCAAAAAGAACGACATGATATTTCATCCAGAAATCTATTCAAATATGAGTAAAATGAAGAGAAACACAATAGAGCAAACCAAAACGACAACAAATCAATCAGAAGCAATAGTGCTGGCGGCTGTATACACATCACATCATCAGGTCTGGTGTCTTCAAAGACTTTCAGAGCGAGCCGCTCAAAACTCCATTAACTCCTGACAAAGAACGCAAATGAATTCCAACATGTGGTGAAGTGGAATTAAAGAGGCCATCTCTAATCATGGCAAACACGAGGTGATGACTCCACTCTGCATGTATACATGCGCACACACAACAGGATGAATGAGCGCCAACCGAACAAAGAGCTGCAAAAAAAAAGGCGAGTGGGAAAAACAACCACACGTCCTCTGAATTTTACAGTATGAGTGACGCATCCCAAACACAATATTGGCTTTTTTTCAGAAGTGCAATTTACGAATGCCTCCGAGGCAAACTGAACTCTTCCAGGATCCTCTGCAACTTTAAGGCAGAAACGCATATGCTACAGATTCACATCTTAGCAAACTTCGTTGGTCTGTGCTGAAATCTTTCCTTTCAAGTGTAGCGGGTGGGAGGTTGGGGGGGGGGGGGGGGGGGGGCACAAACAGCTGTTCTGGCATCTGAGAAGAAAAAAATGACAGCTCAGGCCTGAGGACTTTGGCTGCTGCGCTTGACGAGCTGGATCCGAGTGCTTTCACCACAAAGCTCTGCCACAGCCGGCAGGTGAGCTGTCTAGAGAGCCATATGGAGTAAGGGGAGAATTAAGACCAAAATAAGGAAAAGTCGGACAATGTAGAGCATGAAAACTGAGGGGTACTGCAAACACTTTATGCAATCCCTCCAAGTCAGTGAGTGAGGATGGACTACACTAGATCAACTAAACTATAACTCAGAGAAGGAGCTTCTAACCAAGACCAGGCCAGCTTAAGATTATATTCACAAACTCCTTTTATAGCTTTTCCCAATGAATGATATTGATTTTATCAATCTCACAAATTATGGAACCATATCCACTCTTGTCATGTAGCAACCACGTTAACGTATTTCGTTGTGTGGTTTCATAAACTGACAAAGAAGAATGAATGATTGAAAAATGAAAGGAAAACATTTTCAATAAAATCTTAGAAATGTTGGCCGCATCTGTTTTGTCCCCATTAACTCTGATAAACAAACAGCAAGTGCATCAGAACTCAACCATTCAGTGTATAGAGTTCACCCATGTGGAACCTTATGCTAGAAAAATACTGCTAATAAATCTTTAGAGGGTGTTGGAGAGGAGAGCAATACTGAAAAGCCTCATGAAGATGAGGGAACGAACTCAGCAGATGAGGAATGACTTTGTAGAGAAGATGGATTATCAACCAGTATTTTAAGCTTTAAAAATCTCACTGAGGACCATCATCTGAAAATAATGCGCCACAACTTCAAATCTACAAAGACAGGCTTTCCAAAGAGAGCATTAATTAGAAAAGCAGTCGAGGCAACTATGGAGGAAGATGTGTGAATTCACACCATACTCCATCTAAAAGACACAGTTCTTTAAATTACTATCCTTTAATCTCTTTTAATCCAAAATAATAAATTATTGCTCCTTTAAAATAAGTTTTTTTTAGAGTCTTGGTGATCCCATGATGGCTTGTTTCCTCTGTTAATGGGCTGAATACACCAGACACAATTTAGTGCCGTCGTAAAAAGTCATGGCACTTAGAGTACATTGAAAATGAACAGTGCTGGTCAGAAAGGATTCTCTGCTGCTGCGCTTTTGTACCTCAGACTGACTTAACTCCTGATTCAGACAGGAACAAAGTCAAAGTGTCAAAGTCAGACACGTCTGATTAGAGGAAACACTGAGTAAAGTCTATGAAATACAAGGTAATGCAGCCAGTTTAGGAAACCGATGTGTGTACATATCATATCAAGCATGGTAGAGCTGGACATCAAGAATAAAACATTTAAATTAATAGTGTAAATGGTCAGTTTTTCTTTAATCCTGACCTCCTATCATGGATAAAGTAAAATGGAGATCCTCTTTAAGCTCTAAAAAAACAAATGTGGAACATGCAGGATGCTTATGAGGGACAAAGGGGAGGGATATATCCAGGGCTTATTGTGCTCCCTTCTTTATGAAACAGAAAAAATACTTTGGAGAAACTTCACAAAAACACCTCTCTAACAATCACCCTTTACTGGCCCTACCAAGTTCTAAACCGTTCCACAATATCTTTTGTGGCTACATTTTCTACTCTTTAAATTTGGTTTTCCATGATATTTTAGTATATATCATAATCCTTTACCTTTGTTATTTTAAGAACACCATATGCAAGTTGGAGATGACCTGAAGTGCTTCTTTGTATTTTGATTGTCGATTGCGGGACATTGTTTCAGTTTGTGGGACCCATGGACTGAGGAGTAAAGTGTGGCACATTCCTGCAAGGATATCGCTCTGCTCACCGTATGTGTAGCGATAAGATTAAAAAAAGCTTGCAGAGCGGGATGTAGTGGTGTGACCAGCCTTTACCATCCTGCCCGCTGTGTGCGGTGGTAAATTAAACACAGATCCTTATTCGGCCATCACAGTTCTGGTTCTCTTAAACCTTTTAAATATTCTCCTGACTTTTTTTATTTGGGTAAATCTTGTAAAGCTCAAAACAAATCTGCCTTTTTTTTTTTTTACATATTTCATGTGCTCTTATCTTTGTTATTGTGAAGAGGAATTATGAAAAACTGGCCTCTGTTATTTTCAAATTAAAGACTAATATATTTCATGTGTGAAACTTTGCTGCAGCAATAAAATTTATTTTGGAAGCTTTTTACACATCTTCACCAGGGTAATATTGAAAGGTAGGGCTTCAACTAAGGACTACTTTGCAAATTGATTAATCTGTTTAATTAATCGATTAATAATCGGATAGCCAAAGGTTCCTTAAAGAAGATTTTCTACTAAATTAAACCAGGTGAAACTAAAACTTTTCCACTTGAGGTGTTCTGGATAGAGCATATTAATAAATTAAAATGTTTTTTTTTTATATCTTAAATGCAAATATTTACATATTTTGTACAATTTTGATATAATTACTGCTCTAAGTGAGTTGCTCTGTTAGCTAAAGGCATGTTTTACAGTCTTTAAACTCCGGTTGATTATTAATTGATTACTATATTAGTTGACAATAATTTCAATAATTGATAAATCCCGATTAATCAGATGGTTTCAGCCCACGTTCCTTCTACATACTGTGCTTACTGGACATTTTAGATTATCAGAGCTTATACATTCCTCTGTACAGGATTGTTGCACTTCTGAAAACGGTGCACCAATGCAAACTCCAAGAATCCAAGAACACCTGATGCATTTTAAAAGACAGCAATATTTTACCACACTAACAAACGGGGCTAAAGCAGCATTTAGAAGTTAACTATTCTAATATCTTTACCATGAAGGTCAGGGTCTCCTGAGCCTGATTTTCACACAATACGTCCTGAATACAAATCCGCTTCTTTAGATCTGCAGGCGAGCAGCCAGCAGGGTAAACCGAGGTGACCAGATTCAGATCGCTCAGGGACGGATTAGCTGGTTAAACCCAACTTAAAGACTTGATGGGATTGGGGAAGTCACTTCTGTGGTCAGCAATTACATTTGAGGAGGATTTTAATTTACTGTAACGAGGAGGAGGGAATGGACCTGGTGTGTAAACAGAAAATAGTGAGAAGTCGACAAAAACAACAAGAATTCAAGGATTATCAGTAGATTTTTGCCATTCAGGAGTAATTAAAATAAAATTAGACAACTAAAAGTAAAACTAAAAGGATATATTGATTTTTCAAAGACATTTACAATATGTTTTGGTGGGAATTTTATTTCCAAAATCTGAAAATATAGATATATTTCATGAGGCATGGGCCTGGAATTAGAATTCTAACTTTATCACAAACTGCACTAAAAATAAAGTAACAATGCCCAAATTAATAGTTCAAAAAAAGAAAAGCAAAAATGATTCCTGCTGCTGCTGCTATGAACTATGGAGCAATGCAGATATTATATGTTACCAATAACAGTTTCTTGTAGCAGGAAAATAAAACAAAAGTTTCTAATGTTAATTAAGTAGAATAAAGAAGCTGTTTTTTTGTTTTTAAGATTTATGAAAATGGACAGCCACTAAAAGATTTTCTTTTTTCTTCCTGTATTTTTTTTTTAATCATGAAAAAATGAAAATTATTGTGTGGTTATTTTTCATTGCTACTTTGTATTTAAAAAAACAGTCAAAACACTGTATCATTAAATAAGTACATAGCCTCACTGTTTGCCTCTCTGCAGCATATAAAACAACACAAGAAAAATCAGCTGGTTGGTTAGTAAGGTATTTTTTTACCATCAACTATGATTTTAAAACACTGTTCACTATATAAAAGTGACAAATGATGATTTTCTCCTGATATATTTGCTAATAGCTGAGTTTATCTGCCAGATAAGCAACACAGGGGCACACAGCAACAGGTGGGGGAAGGAGGGCTGCGCTGTCATAAAAAAGAAACACATATACATAGTTATATATATATATATATTAGGGATGCACGATATAATCGACCCCCTATCGGTATCGGCCTGTATCTGCCTTAAAATTGAATATCGGACATCAGCCACCCCACCGATATTTAACCCGATATTTGATCAGCTTCTGAGTTTCTAAAGTCTAAAAAAAAAAAAAATAATAAAAAATACTACTTCTTCTTGTTCCTCAAAAACGTCTTTTTTACAGACTTAAAAACTTCTAAAGACGAGGGAAAAAATATTGATACATAAAAATATCACAATATCTTCATTTGCTGATATATTACCATTTAAAAACACCATATCAATCTCTTTTACTAATGAAATATTGCTATATGTCATCGTTATGCTACGAAATCCCTAGAAAATTCATGAAATGTTGCCAAATTTTTATATGTTGATATATTGACGCGATATTGATCTATTTTACTAACAAAATCTCACAAGAATTTGCCAAATATCACGAGAGTTTGTAACAGAACGATGAAATTTCACGAGATTTTGAAAGTAAAATAGATCGATACCGCGTTTTTAAAAATCTATTTGATATCAGCATATGAAAATATATTTGAGTATATTATTTTTCAAAATGTCAGAAATGGATAACAAAATTATTATTATATTTTCAATGACTACTTATTTTTGTCCAGCTTTAACATCGGTATAGATATCGGTTATCGGCTACATGAGTTTTAAAATATCGCCATATCGGATATCGGCCAAAATCCCAATATCGTGCATCCCTAATATATAGTATATACAGCCCTAACATTTTATAACAGACCATGCAGAACTGCATCACTGACATTAACACTGTCAAGTATTTAGACATTTATCATTTATCTGATCACTTACTTGAGGATATGGAAACATGCCGAGAGCCAGCTGTGAGAAGAAGAAGAAATATTATTTTTGATAAAAGAGACCTTAAAACATTCAAAAATATGAACTCAATCTTATTTTATTCACTTTGTGTGATATCAGTTGGTAAAATCAGACAACTGGAACAATTGGGCTGAAGTTTGAACAAATACCCGCTTTAAGCTTTAAATGGTTATTTAGGTTGCGGTATCATTTATACATTAAGTTATAGGTTTAACCTGCTATTACACCATATATTTAGATTTTATTGTTACAGTAAAACATTTTATCCCAGCACAGGAATGAGAAATGGACGGATTGGACAGACTGAAACTTTCAGCCTGTAAGGTTAGCTTAGTGCCCACCCGCTGCTAATACTTCTTGGTCCAACAACATCAGCTATAACTTATTAACCTCAAAGCAATTCCTCCCCCCTCCAACCCCCCCTCTGTGAACAACATAGGGGATAACGGGAATCCCTTCTTTAATATAGCACATAGGGGCGGAGTTTTAGGTGGATGGTTGATTGGTACATCCCCTTAAGAAGAGCCAGGAGGTGGATACTTTTCATCTTAATGAGGAGCAGCCTTTCAGAGCCCTTGGGTTATTCAAAGCCAACACAGATCTACCTAAACACAGTGGAGTAGAAGATCATCTCAGTTTAGCATAATGCATACATTGGCATCAAGTGGCACAGATTGGGTAATCTTCAATATCACAGATTATTTGTTAATAATCTGGACATGACGGCCTCATATTGAACTCATCCATATTTGTTAAAGTAGTGATTAAATCAAAAATTATTGACAAACAAAGATGAGACAGGGGCATGAATCATTTTGTTTCAGGGCACAGGGCCGACAGCAGGCAGAAACAAATGGAGAATCAATAGTGCAAATGGGAAGACGAGAGAACAGGGAAGTGTAGGTGTGGAGCTGAAAGGCTGTCTGATAATGGAAGGATCAACAATATGGAGAATGATTCAACACACATTATGGTCGACACAATCCTTAACCATTTCAGCTGTAGATGTCGTAAAGAATATGGCTTTAGTTCAGTTTTTTGCAAAATTTCCTGGAATTTATTAAATACATAGGAATAAATTCAGAATTTTTAGTATTGATATTTGTCTCTTCACTTTGACTTTAAGCATAGTTGGTAAAAATATATATTACAGGATTATAAAGACTAAACCAAACATATTTAATGGACTTCAGTTGAGTTCAGCTCTGCTATTCTTCAATGACATGAACATGTTTCTGCAGAGGTATTGTAACCAGTCTCCTACGTGATCCATTTGTTTCACAATCAACTGCCCAGGTGCTTCTAGAATCACTGAGGCCCAGAGCTTAAGACTACAGATGTAAACTGAACATGTTAGCCTCAGGATGAGCAAATAACAAAATATTAGACGAATGTTTTTGAATTTGAATTTGCTAAAATTTGTTGGAATCACACCAAATTTCAACTGATTTGCTTAATTTCTGTAATGCCCATCAAAACCTTTAAATTTGGATTATTTCTGAATTCTCCATCTTATTTCAAGCCCAATGACAGCTTCTGAAAACTGCCCACCCTTTGCAACCTTAACTTGTGTAGAGATTGTACATTTTCCACTTCTTTCTGTGCAAACTCTTGGCAAACAAAAACCTCATACCTCCATAAAAGAGATGCCCACACTCCAGACATCGGCATGGATCCCGTACTGCTCTCCTGATATCCTTTCGGGCTAGTGAGAAAAAGGAAAACGATCCCTTAGAATCAATCAACAAAGTCTTACATGTTCAAAAAAAAAAAAAGAGCAGAACTTTATTCAAAATTAGAAAAGGAGGAGGCAAACTTACTGCCATGTAAGCATTGGTTCCCACATATGTTTTTGCTATAGAATTTACAAGCTGCAAATGTAAGAAAAAATACATATTATAAGCACATAATAGATCTTTAAACAGCAATAAGATGAATAGTTTTTATATGTCATAGTCATAGAAACTGTCTTGAAAGCTGTGTTTGGTTAGGGCTAACCCTAACCCAGACCTTCAACGAGGGACAAAGGTGGTTTATGTCATCTGTGGCCTGATGAATGTATGCTTTCTTATTATGTCCTAGAGAACGTGAAGAAGGGACGAAGGATGTATGAGTTTAAAAGACAACATATATATATATATATATATATATATATATATATATATATATATATATATACACCATCTGATGAGGAAAAACAAGTATTTGACCCCCTACCAAACAGCAAGTATTCTGGCTACTACAACTTGGTCTTTCTTTAAGACACAGCCCCAATCCCAACCAATTATCTACATCAAATACACCTGCCTCACCTCGTTACCTGTATAAAAGACACCTGTCAACACCCAAACAACCAGCATCCAACATTACTGCCATGGGCAAGACCAAAGAGCTTTCTACGGACATCAGGGACAAGATTGTTGATCTGCACAAGGCAGGGATGGGCTACAAGAGAATCGGAAAGCAACTTGGAGAGAAAAGATCAATTGTCGGTGCAGTTATCAGGAAATGAAAGAAGCACCACACCACCGCCAACCTCCCTGGATCTGGGCCTCCACACAAGATCTGGCCTCGTGGGGTGTCCCTGATCATGCAAACGGTGAGGAATCATCCCAAAACCACAAGGGGGGAACTGATGAATCAACTGAAGGCAGCTGGGACCACAGTTACAAAAGAAACGGTGGGTAACACACTACGCCGTCATGGATTGAAATCCTGCAGCGCACGCAAGGTCCCCCTGCTCAAGAAGAAATATGTACAGGCCCGCATGAAGTTCGCCATTCACCACCTGGACGATGTGGTCATATGAGACCAAAATAGAACTTTTTGGCCTCAACTCAACTCATCGTGTTTGGAAGGCAAAGAACATCGAGTACAACCCAAAGAACACCATCCCCAGCGTCAAGCATGGTGGTGCCAACATCATGCTTTTGGGGTGCTTTTCAGCCAAGGGGGTGGGACAACTCCATCGTATTGAGGGGAGGATGGACGGGGCCATGTATCATGGAATTCTGGATCAACATCTCCTTCCCTCAGTGAGAGAGCTGAAGATGGGTCGAGGATGGGTGTTTCAGCGACCCTAAGCACACCCCAAAAGCAAAAAAAGAGTGGCTGAAGAAGAAGAACATCAAGGTTCTGGAGTGGCCTAGCCAGTCTCCAGACCTGAATCCAATTGAAAATCTTTGGAGGGAGCTTAAAATTCGAGTTGTCAGGCGACAAACCTGAATGATTTGGAGGCTGTCTGCAGGGAGTAGTAGGCCAACATCCCTGCCGAAATGTGCACAAACCTTGTCACAAACTATAAAAACCGTTTGGCCAATAATGGCTGTTCTACAAAATATTAACATGCAGTTTGTCCACGGTGTCAAATAGTAGTTTTTCATCATCAGATGGTTATCAATTTTTAAATATTCATATGATGTGAATTTCTGGATTTTTCTTTGGGATTCTGTCTCTCACTGTTAGAATGTACATATGATTATGTTTGCCCACTTACATTCTTTGTAAGTGGGCAAACCTGCAAAATCAGCAAGGGGTCAAATACTTATTTCCCCACTGTATATATATAAATGAAAAGAGGGAAAGGACAAGTCTGATCAGCATTGAGAAGCGGAGAAGTAAACCAAAACTAAACTAAATTACCAGATTTTCAGGGAAGGGATACTGTTTGTGTGAGGATAGTGAAAGAGGGGGGGGGGGGGGGGGGGGGAGTCCCTACTGTTGGGTGTTTTGGTTTGGGGACGGTGAAGGTCTGTCCCTGATGATTACATTACAAAACACACTTTGGCATGTGCACACACACACACACACACACACACACACGATGACAAGGCTATTGTCTGCCACCCACGCTTTCCCCTCCAATCTACTGAATACATATCAATGAGGCTCGGCGTTGTGTTTGAGGGTCATAATTATAGCCTTTTTTTCAGAGGAAGCAGAACAATGGCGGTGGTGGGAAGGGGGGGTGAATAATGTGAGAAGATGACCCTAGGGATGGCTCTGATGTCTTGAGTGTAAAATGAATACTGTGATTGACAAGCTGACCACGTGCGCACAGGACTGCGCCGGTCGCTTCCGAGCATTTCCCATCCTTCCTTCTTTCATTCGCTCCGACGCAAACAAATCAGAGTACCTGCGTGCTGACACCAAAGTCACATAGCTTGACTTGTCCTCGGGTGTTCACCAGCATATTGGAAGGCTTGACATCTGTGGAGACAAATTGCTTGATAGAACTGCAAAATCAGCACTCGGCTGCTTGTCTTTATCAACTCTGCACCTCTTCTTTTTTTTTTTTACTCAGCAATCTTACTCACCTCTGTGAAGTATCTTCAGGCTCCACAAATATGTCAGGCCTTTCACGACCTATGGAGGCAAGCATGACAAAAAAAACTACAAATTACAGCTTCACCCGTTTAGCCTTTACATGAACAAAAATCCTAAGTTTAGGTTTCTTCCATTTTTAATCAATCAAACATGAAAACACAACAATAAAAAATCTAGCATCAGAATAAGAATATAATTTTGAAATCAGCAGTCACAGTGTTTAAGTAGGACAATAGGCCATCATCAGCTGCCGTTCACAGCTGATTGTTTTCCACTAAATGCATGGATGTGATCTCCAACTCGCCTCTGTTGGCCTTTTAATTAAAATCTGCAGTGGCGTTTGCAGCGTTTTAAACTAAAAGCTTGTCCAACAGCAAGTGTGATCTGCCGATCAGGATTGTGAAACATTCAATAATAAAAAAGTGATCTTGGAGCACCAGTTTGCAGAAAAACCAGAATAATAAGTATTATGTGTAAGGTTAAATTGTCTTAATGTGTTACCAACCCTTACAAAAACACAGAAAAAAGCAAGAATCAAAAAACGCATTAACCCTTTATAGGGCATTAAGTGAAAGACTATCTAAATTTCAAGCAAAAAACTGAAATCTAAGGAAGTCAGTTTTTCTTAAAATAAGTGCTTTTTTTAACTGAGCAGGTAAGTGAGATACTTTGCAAATAGAATACGAACATTTACATTTAAAATAAGGGGAAAAACCCAGTCTCCTATTTCAAGAGCATAATATCAAATAATCTGATTTTAAGGCATAAAAATGCTCCTTCAACTGGGAGATTTTCTTATTTACCTACTCAAATTAAGGGTAAATACACTTATTTTAAGACCTTTTCACAAATCTATAGATCATTTTTTGTAGTGTGTTATTGGAATCCAGGACAAGGCCTTATTAACTTTGCAACGTTAAAAAATATGTACATTTTGATGGCAAAAATGAATGTCGATGTAATAACAAGAAACGCCAACTTGCCCGTATATGTTAAGAAAAATAACAAAAGTGCTTCTATAAGAAATTCATGAAAAACACACAGAGTAAAAGAAATGGCCCTCCATTTGTAAGGGGTAAGGATGGAAGTGATCAAAAATGGTAACTTGCCCTATAAAGGGTTAATACCTTTAGATCTGAATGATATTGGAAGTCAAAATGTTTCACTTACAGAGCCAGTTCTAAGCTGGCTCTAATGACCTGGAATCTTTTTGGTGGAAAAGCGCAATAAAACGCAAACCTATCTGGGGGTCCAACAATAACAAATGAAAATCACAGTTCTCCTATTGGAAAACATCTCTAGTCGAAAAGCCATGCCTTCTGAATTTGGACCAGGATCGCTTCAAAGGTAGAAAGTCAGAGCTTT
The DNA here is from genome assembly GCF_016077235.1 of Cyprinodon tularosa. Classification (NCBI taxonomy): domain Eukaryota; kingdom Metazoa; phylum Chordata; class Actinopteri; order Cyprinodontiformes; family Cyprinodontidae; genus Cyprinodon; species Cyprinodon tularosa. The sequence continues at coordinate 204,876 of NW_024039395.1, forward strand.
ATTGCAGAAATTCTGATTTAAAAAGTAGCTATATCTTTATTAAATGTGCTTTGGTGCTCATGGTTTCCTTAAATTAACTTGGAAGTTGAATTGTGGAGAATTTAAACGTTAGTATTTATAACATGTCTATATTGTTAAAAGTTTAACTGGTGTCATTTTCAAGCGTTATGCTCAAATACACAAAACTGAGCGCCGGTGTCATGCATGTGTTAAAGGAATAGTACACCCAAAACATGATTAGCCTTCATTTTCTATTCACCCCCATGCTGAACAACACTCTGGAGTACTTTTTTGATATCTCAAATGCATCTGGAGATCTGGGAGGCTTCTTGCTGTCTGCTGACATTCAAATAATGGAGGTCTATGGTGCCCGAGGCAGAAAGGTCCATAAAAGTCCACAAAAAACGTGTCAATATTCCTCCATACTGCTCGTCCAATGTATTCCAAGTGTCCTGAGTGGGTAGCATCCAGAATTTACTCGAAACTAAGTCATTTAGAATGTTTTTAGAGCATAAACAGTAGTGTATAGTATTTCCTAAAAGCGCGTTCACGAGTCTACGGAAACCGCGGCAGACCAAACCAGATGAAAGTGCGCATTCAGCTCGGCAAAGAACTCCTGCTCTTCCTCAACACTGAAGTCCTCAGACATTTTTCTTTCGTTGTTTCTTTCTTTGCACAGGTAAAAAGCACATTTCTTCTTCTACGCTTGCATTATCGGCAGAGCAGACGCTGAATATGCACTTTCATCTGGTTTGGTCTGCCGGCTTCCGTAGCGTCCTGAACGCGCTGGCGCGCGCTTTCAGGAAATCCTATACACTACCGTTTATGCTCTAAAAACATTCTAAATGACTTCGTTTCGAGTAAATTCTGGATGAGCAGTATGGAGGAATATTGACACGTTTTTTGTGGACTTTTATGGACCTTTCTGTCTCGGGCGCTGGGCACCTCCATTATTTGAATGTGAGCAGACAGCAAGAAGCCTCCCAGATCTCCAGATGCATTTGAGATATCAAAAAAAATACTCCAGAGTGTTGTTCAGCATAGAGGTGAGTAGAAAATGAAGGCTAATCATGTTTTGGGTGTACTATTCCTTTAAGCTCTTGCACACTTGAAATATGAACAAAAAGAGAACTTTTAAACATATTCTGAATGTTTTCATATTTCTTATGCAAGGAAGCCCTAAAATTGAGAGTTATGGTGAGGTGTTTCCAGCATAGAGAACTTTTGCGAATGAGGGGACACTGACACATGCACATAATTCAAAAATACACAAACAACAGTCAGACATATCTTCCACCTCAGAATCCTCTTTCAGGCCTTTAATTTCCCTTTGGGATTAATGAATTATTTTTTAACTTAATTGAAGAAGAAAAATTCCAGCAATCACAAACAGGGAGAAGCAGACATGCTGCAGCTGTGGAGAATGCTTTTTCACAACATGTTGAACAGGTATGTAAAGATCATGAAAATGGGTACAAGTATCGCAAAAAATTCCTTTGAAATAGATGTGATAAAAAATATGTTTTATACTGTTTTAGAGTGTAACCACTAAATATCAAAGCTATGTCTTAGTACACGCTCTGCGATGGACTGTTGAACTGTCCAGGGAGTACCCCCCCTCTCGCCTGTAGGCACCAGCACCCCTCGCGACGCCAGCAGGAATAAGAGTGACGGAAAAAGGATGGATGGATGTCTTAGTACACTGGGTTGAAATTCTGAACAAGGCTCCAAAGATGAGTAAACATCGAGTAGTGAGCAAAACCTTTTCTTTCCTTTCCCTCCCTTCCTTGTTAAAGGGAGAACTTTGTTGGAAATAAGGCTCTCGATAGCAATCACCAATCATATAGCTTGCAAATTAGTCCCATAATTGGAGTAAAAAGATACTAAGAAAGAAATGCCTTGAAATGATAACCCTGCAGAAAGAGTTGAATGATTTAAAAGGTTTCAAAGAAATTTGGTGCATCGCGTTGAAGTCGTTTCCTCCTCCTGACAGAAGCTCAACTGGTGTTTAACTAATATTCATTTTCAAACGCTCTTCACCACATTGTGTTGATTTCTTCATTTACACAACATGAAGGCTACTTCCAAGGCTTTTGAAAGCCAGCGCTGATATACAACATGGTGAGATGAATGAAAAATAAAAATACAAAACTGCCTTGAAAGATTGTTGTACAATGTGCAACAACTGGCAACCTCCCGGGTGCTTCTCTTTCAGTGATAATTAACAACTGTGGCAGTAGAAAGGAGGGAAAGCTGTGAAACAGAATTAGCACTGATTAAATAGCTGTCAGTGTTTGATTATGGACAAAGTTAAAGGGGAAGCAACACAAAAAGAGGAGTTGGAGACCAGAGGAGGGTAATGAGTGCGGAATGGAGATGTGCATTAATCGACTTCAAGGCCGCCCCAATCAAAAAGATGGTTCTAGCAGCCACAAAAAAAAAAAAATAATACTAATAAAAAAGTAAAAAAAATCAGGGAGAAAGGGACCTGAAAGTCATAAAAACCTTTAGACTTTTCAGCTTTTAATATTCCAAGATAAAAATAAACGTCTGAAATGACTGCAGATTTAATAATGGCTGATTTCAATAAACTTACTGCAACGGCGATCCCTCCCAGGACGTGCTCTGGGATTCTTTTATAGACGTCCAAGGATCCACCTGCACAGAAGAAAATAAAGATTATTCACCATGGTTGGTTTTACCTCATGGGCCTTTAAAGCAAAAAAAGAAAAAAAAATAGATGAGAGAAATAAAGGCCTTAGCTTGAAATGAAAACTATTTTAGTTCAGTTTTTAAAGTGATCGATCAAATAATGAACTGTTAGGTTTGACTAAATTAAAAAAATGTGAAAATGAAATTTATTTTTGGTCGAAGTAGTTGTGAATTTAAAAAATAGGAAAAAGAAAACGGTGCCTTTAGGAGACATAATGGCTTGTATAAAATAACCCCGTCTTTGCTTTTACATGTGATAGAAGTTAAAAAAAAAACTCCTTAAAGGTAAAAGTCATCAGAAGTTATGCAGACTTTACTGATGCACAGCAGAATGTGTGAAACAGGGGAATTGTTGCATTAACAACATTAATGCATTAACAACAACCCCCCCGCCAACAAACACACACATCTAAATTGTACAGTCCCCAATCTCAGACCGCTCAAAACCCACGCATACAAATACATCTACAAATGCACTTCAGTCAAGATTTATCACGCCCTTGTAGCTTTTAGCACACTGCCATGCTAAGCAGCTCACAGCGATCAGACGATCCTTTGATCTGCAGAAGTGTAAATGGATACTCAGCACAGAAACACAGGCCTGTTCCCTAAAGTCCCTTCTGCACAGCTGTAGGTAGCACAGAGGGGGAAAAAAGGAAATGTAGCAGAAAAACTCACCATCCATAAATTCAGTGCATATGGAAATCCTGTTCTCAACAAAGAAGGCACTGAAGAAAGTGATGATGTAGGGCGAATCGCACTGCAATAAAGCAGAGGCTGGGATTAGAAAATGACAACTTAAAACATTGTAATTGATGAGCAATGCTAAGCTAAGCCCAAGAACAATGGTTGATGTTTTTCAGCCCTGACATTTCACAGTAACTGTAATTATTCTTTGATAATATAAACTAATGCTGTTTTGGCGATTTTTAGAAAGAGTTTAAACTCCTATCACCTGTTTAAAAAATATAGATAAGGTTAGACTGGTTTAAACACAGCAGTTTTTCAGCCTCTTTTGTGTTGGTGCCCGCTTTGACAAATAAGCAGAAGTGTCAGCGGGGTATCCTGATTAAGTGCACAAAAATTGCCACTTTAGCCACAGACTGCCACAGTAACGCCAAACTGTTAATTCAACCAATATCCATAACAATTAAGATTTAATGAAGGGAATAAGAATCATAAAAGTATTAGTGGTGCTTGCTTATTCCAGTGTTTAGAAACTACTGAGTTTTGTGAACCATTCACCTTCTAATCTTTTCTCCATCTCTATATACGTTTGTACATATCAATAAATATACATGTATCTTATGTACTGCTTTAGCTTTTCTGTATTTTGCTTATCTTTTTTAATTTTACTGTAGCTGTCAGTTGCACCTTCAGCACTTTTATTACCTTTATCATTTCAAAGTGCTTTATAAAAAAAGGGGATTTGTTATGGTAATTTATTCCGACTGTATACATAGTTCCCATGTGACCCCATATAGGGATTCACTCTGTTGCTAACTGCCATGATGGTAGGTAGAATTCCCTTAGTTATTTTATGTGCAGTGGTTATTTCATGTTGAGTGAAAGGATGCGCCAACCATGGAGGCCAGCCATTTTGTCATATACTTAATGTTTGGGGGGGTTAAGTCCTGTTTCTCAGTATGAGACAAACTGTATGTGCTCTCCCTCATCCTCTGACATGGGAGCTGGCTCAGAGCTCATCTGCCTGGCTTTGTGTTTCTGTGGAGCTGATTGACAGTTGCCTTTTGTATCTCTGCTTCTTATTCTACGTCTTCTTCTGTCTCCTTGAACCCCAGTCGACCTCGACAGATGGCCGCTCACACTGAGCCTGGTTCTGCTAGAGCAGGGTGTCAAAGTGGTTCCAGAAAGGGCCGTGTGGCTGCAGGTCTTCTTTCCAACCAAGCAATAGCACACCAGACTCCAGTCATCTCATCAAGTCATCATGTTCAGATTGGACTCACTTGATGAGATGACTGGAGTCTGGTGTGCTATTGCTTGGTTGGAAAGAAAACCTGCAGCCACACGGCCCTTTCTGGAACCACTTTGACACCCGTGTGCTAGAGGTTTCTTCCTTTTAAAAAGGGAGCTTTTCCTCTCCAATGTCGCTTTAAGCATGTTGGTGTGAGGGATTTCTTTCAAGTCAATGAGTCAATGCAATCAGCTGGTTTTCCTTGGAAAGCTTTGAACCTATCTGACTGGATGATCTGGTTGAATTGTCTGTACATAAACTGAAATGAACTGAATAAAGTGCTTTTCCTTTTTTATGTCTAAAAAGAATTTCTATTGTTGTGCATGTATAATCTATGTCATGCTGTGATATTGTAGTGTCAGAACTTTGTCAGAGCCAATCTGTTCTCATAATAATGACTTTCTAAATGCCTTACATATATTTGAACCTAATACAGCTTTTTTAGTGAATAAATAAACATTTATAAGGGTATGATGCTTAATAAAATGAATATTATTTTAGTAGTTCATTAACAGAGTAGATCAAAACTAATTGTTTTGACTAGGAGGAACAGATAAATGTAGAACAAACCTTGTAGAGAATTTCCAGTTCAGACATGATTTGCTTCTGTAGCTCCACTGTGATGTCCAGAGGAATCACCTGCAAATCAAAAATTATGAAAGAAAAGATAACATGACTCAGAACATAACATTGTGAAGGCAAAGTAAATAAGTGATTATAATTAATTTAATAGAAACAAAAGAATTCTCACCTTTACAGCTAAAACACGTTTGCTGAGAACATGGTACGCTCTAAAAAACAATAGATAAAACTCAAATTATAATCTGACACATAGTTTCCTTATCTTTAATTGCTCATTCGGACTGTATAAAAAAAAGAAATTAGCAGTTATTTGTAGACTTTTAAACTTGTCTTTAGCATATTTTTGTCTTGTTTTTTTAATCAGCTATCACTGCAAAAAAATTGAAATCTAAATTTTTTTTTTTCTTAACATAAGTGCATTTGTTTTTGAATTAAGGAGGTAAGTGAGACACTTTGCCAATGGAACAAGACAATTTACATTTAAAATAAGAAAAAACAATTGCTTTATGCAATTGTTTTATTTCAAGTGCATATTATCTAGAAATATTATCTAGAAATATTCATTCCATTGTCAAATGATCTTATTCACCATTCAATTAAGGGTGAATACACTTAATTTAAGAAATGTTGACTTCCTAGCTCGTTTTTGCAGTCTAAAGGTAACATTTACACTGAGGCAGGTATTTGCAGATTATTTCACCTTCTCTTTTCTGTTGTATTAAAGACGTGTCGAAATTGATTCCCAATCTACTTTCAAAGTTTTCATAAGCATTCAGTAAAATTAACCATGAAAATTGTTTTGAAACTGCTCCATACCCATATTAAACTTGGATTAACGAGTAAAATAATTCTTCTGAAATCTCTAAAAGAAAAGGCTTCCTAAAGGCCAACATAAAATACCGAAAGTTGTTTATTTTCTTAAGTCAGCAATAATTAAATGTTTGAAACCAGATCCAAGCAACTAGAGTAGCAGGTAAGCAGCAGTCACCGTCGCCCCCATAATGATTTAATTAGCGAACACCTTAGCAGCATGCCTCGGCTTTAGTTACCGACCTTGAAGGTTGGTTTACAGTAGCCCTGACAATACCTCAAGAGCTCTCAACACACAATCCTCAAGGACGAATACTGTACAACAGCTGTAAAATGACAACGAGCAGATGGGTTCAGGGTAGGTAAAGCGGGCCGGTTAGTTTGCAGGTTTTAGACATGCGATACTTACCAGACAACATGCAACAGGGCCCTCCTAAGAGACATCGTGTGTGGTAAAAAGTGTGTTTAATGTTTCCAACTTTGGGGTGTCAAATTGCTCTTTTGGTGCACACAACTAAACTGGCCAAGAAGTTTAATTAATGACAACTATTAGGGCCAAGTTAGGGATTCACCAAGAGGATAAACACCTAATGTGGCTAACCTGTATAGTAAAAATATTCGTAAAAGCGTGAAAAAAAATAAATAAAAAAAGTATCTCTGATGAAGTAAAAACTGCCTAATCAAAAAGATGGAGAGGCCTAATACGCAACTAGAAAATTCACTAAAATTGTTGGAGTTTAGAGGAAAAGCTTTCTGCATTTTGATCTCTTTCTCCTCCTATTAGCTACAGTCAATGATGCTTAAGCATTACAGCTGCCTCTTAATTAAGAGTAGGATGTTAATTGATGCAGGACGCAGGGATAGAAGTGTATGAGTAAGGCAGAGGAGACTTACTGCAACGCCAAACATCTCTTCCTTGTGTTTCATAAGTTGCTATGCTTAATAGATCACGAGGCACAGAGCTGAATGTCAGGAATGGAGTGAAACATATGCAGCTTTTTCAGGGTGTTCAATAAGCTTTGAACAAAGCACCAGTGATGTATCACCGAGTTGGCTCACAAACTGTAGGTGTACATGCTACATAAAATGGTCAAGAAGGTCAGAGAGAGAAGAGAGAAGGTGTGTCGACCGGCTGGTTAAAACGTTATTTTCAGGCCGTCCTTGACCACCTCAGGGCCGAATGTCGTCGTATGAGTTACAGTGATAGGCTGGTGACAGCGGGAGACGAGGGGACAAGGTTACAACGCACCCTACCCCCCCGCCGTCACTTCCCCCTGATCTGACCCTAGTAAATGTGCCCCATTGCCTGGATCTTATTTACACTCCAGCCTGCTCTGTAATAAAAGCTCCATCATGTAGTATTCATAGGGGCTCTCACTGTGTCTCTGAAGTTGGGGCTGTGGGTTACAGACGACGGACGTTTTGGATCTAGGCTAACAGACACGTGTATTAGACAGAGTTACATGGATGACACTCTACCTGCGCTTCTCACAGCCTAACACTGCTGTAATTGGTCTTCAGGCTGAAACAGACTGAACCCTAAATGCAGATGTCCACAAACATCTTACATTTCTGCATTCAAAGCAAGAACTAAAAGTGACAGCTCAAGTTTGTTAGTCCACAATCTGTCTGATTCAGAACAAGGACATTCTCACTTCCTGAAAAAAAAAAGGAACTCACCCCAACAGCCACACAGTGTTGCGTCGATCTCTTATATATATCTTGTCGAATTAACCTCCATCTATTTCAAAATACTTTTGGTGTCCACTTTCCCAAAAGTCTCTGTTCTTTTTTGCTTATTGCTAAAGTATAAATATGAACATCCAATACAGAAAGTTCCATCTTTAATTCTTAATGCTGCACATATTTATTTTATTTTTTTCTCTGTCTTTTATCCACCTTACTTTTGTCTTTTTAAAATATTTTATGTGTTTCTTGTGCTTCTTCTTTTATTTTTTATCTGTGATTTGTGAAATGTGAACGCGTGTGTGAAAGATGTACTACTACTGCAAAAAAATTGCCCATACTGGGACAAATAAAAGCTACTGAACTGAACTAATTCAAGTTTTTTTTTTATCGTATTTTCAGGATAAGCTTTTTTTGCACACTTTGAACCATGTAGCTTATAAGAAGGTGCAGCTTTTCTGTGGATTTTTCCTAACCACCAGAAGGAGAAGTCACAATTGGAAATGAAAGAATAAAGGGCTAATTTTCATTTAGCACAAGAACATGCTAGCAGCAGGCACGATGGAGAACAAATGTCCTGAATTCACTTCTTCTGACATTTTTTTGATGCATTAAAGCTGCCGAACTAATGAAGATACTGGGCTGACGAAAGCCCATCTTTCAGCTTGTTTGCTCTTACTGCTGATTACCAACAACCTAATGGGAGATAGCATTCTTTTTCATCCCTACTCCAGGGGCAATATGTAGTGCTCCCACTACAGGTTTGGTGGCAGACAGTTCAGTAGATATCAGCAGCTTATATATATAGCTTATATATACATTTCCCGTTTTTAAAAAATATAGTGGGCACGGCTTATAGTGTGGTGTGCTTTATAGTCTGGAACATCAGTAAAACTTTTACAATTTACAACAGGCTACAAACTAAATTGACTGTAGAACATCAACATGTTGTTGCTGACGTTTTATCACTTTATAGCAAGGAGTTCAGTTCGTTTATCCAACATGTTGCTGAATGCTGAGGAAGCACCCCAATTTTCTGTAGGTACCTGATCACTGTGCCTCCTCTGCCCGTCACCCACCCTCTACCCTCACCAATGTTACAGCTGATCGAGGCTCTTTCCTGCCTACATTTTTGTCCCTGACTAACTCATAATATCACCGGACCAGTGGTGACAGGCCCCAGAGCCACTCTTTTATCCTTTGCTGTCCTAAACAGACATTTTAACGGCTGCTATGAGCAAGCCCCTGAGTTTGCACTCTTAAAGAGATTATATGAAAAGTTTATTCTCATTTATAATTATAAGAAGTTAAAATTATGGAAATTTCTGAGGAGACTGTTTGCCAGGACTATGTAGCCCAAAATGGGAAGGTCTGATCTGGTGACATTAACAGCAGTAGTGGTGGTCAAGTAAGGATAAACAGACATCTCTCAATTGAACAGTCATTTATTGTGATCCAGAGGTAATTTATAAAAAGGCTATGTAAAAAAAAAAAAGTTTTTATGATCATACTTTTTTTTCTGTTTGGAGAAGTGGGTAAAAAGTTGTGGGTAACTGGGATAAAGTGGAGCAAATTTTTTTTTTATTTATTTGTATTCTGTCAGTTTTGTAGAAAGGATTGTTGAAGTTGGAAAACACAAACCATTTTCTTTCATATTAAAACCCCATTGCGGGCGGTCTTCCCCCTTTTTCCTCCAAGCTCGGGTCCTCTACCAGAGGCCTGGGAGATTGAGGGTTCTGCTCAGTATCTTTGCTGTTCCTAGAACTGCACTTTTCTGGACCAAGATGTTTGATGTATTTCCAGGGATCTGCTGTAACCACTCCTCCAGTTTTGGGGTCACTGCCCCGAGGGCCCCAATGACCAGGGGTACCACTGATGCCTTGACCTTCCAGGTTTTCTCCAGCTCTTCTCTGAGCCCCTGGTATTTATATAGTTTTTCCATGTTCTTTTTTCCTGATATTGCAGTCACTTAGTATTGCTATGTCAACCACAACGACTTTCCTCTGCTTTTTGTGTGTGTATATATATATATATATATATATATATATATATATATATATATATATATATATATATATATATAAAATCAACTATAATCCATTTCAAAACTTTTCTGGGATTAAAATACATCCTTTTTTCATATCACTATAGTCTTTAAAAAAAACAAATACATCTCAATAGTGTGAGAGGATTAGATTATTTACGAGTATCCCACTTAGACTTTGCTCCCAGAAGCCAGGATACAAACCTGAAACCTCTCAACCATTAACCAAATAGGTTTGGTACTTCAATATACACTCCAATCAATGAGGCAGGAAAACCAAATCAATGGAGAAAATGGGCTGTGATGCTAAAGAAACAGCTGCCGTTGCCTAAGTAGGTGTTGACACAGTCACAGCCAGGCAAATGTGCTGTTTTAATTGCCTGTTGGATCCATGACTCATGGACATCCTTGCTACAGTACTTATTAGCTGCAGCACCGCTCAGACTGGTGAACAGTGCGTAATGAAAAAAAAATAAATAAAAAAAGGTGACTTTGATGGATGAGCAGGTCAACGTGTGGCTATGAAGAGCCGAGTTGTTGGTAACATTGAATTGAGTCGAAATGGCTCTGGGTCATAAACAGGGTAAGAGGTTAATAGGTGGGGAGCCATTTGAGGCTCTATTCACATGTGATGAACCCAATCTAAGCTGGACCAAACAGCAGAGATTAACAAGGATAGAAGCGTAGTCTAAGCCAAAAAACAGCGTCTGTCCAAACAGTGAGTGCATGTAGAATCTGTGGCTCCCTAATAGTGAAGTCAATTCATTCATTTCACATTTAATTAATGAATTATGAAAAATATTTTTTTTTTTTAAAAGGTAATGTAACGGTAAAATATGAATAATTCTTCTGATTTTTTTTAAGTTTGGTTCCAAAAAACACCTTTAAGAATTGCCAAATATACCTAAATTAAGTTATCATCAGGATATTCAATTAGGCTAAACTGTAAAACAAAAAAGTGAAAGCTGCTTTTTCTAACTCCGTTTATTTTCCTTTTCTTTTGCTTTATCTCCTTCCTTCAACCATGACATTTTTACCACCAACGCATATAGATTTTTACTGGACTAAATTGACCAGAGAAGTTGTTGGGCTTGCAGTATCGGCTTTCTTCAGTGCAGTGTAACCATTTCTGGTGACAACTAAAAGGACGAAGCCCGTTGGAACAGTTTTAAAGTCGCAAAGCAGTGAAAGAAGTTTGAAAAGAAAAAATGACAAAAAAAAAAGATGTTCTGATGTTGGTGTCAGAATGAAAAGATTTACAAGGTTTGCTGAGGGAAGTCTGAAGAAAGTCAAGGTTAGGCTTAGCAGTGATCAATACTTCAATCTCAATAAAACAGCTCAATTGCAGGGAATTGATGGGAAATAGAAAGAGAAGGTGGGGAGAGAAAGATAGAAGAGGAACAGAAATGCCAACCTTGTCATAACGCAGCAGGTCTGTAATCATTTTGTCTATTGGATGGGACCCTTCATGGTGGCAAGTAAAGTGCTACACTCCACACCCATTAGGTCAATGGCTGTCATACCTTATAGCCCCCAAATCAATATCATATATGTTCGCAACCTTCAAACCAGAATAAATAAGTGGAGGTGGAGACACAGACTGGGCTGACGGATGTTGCACCAAACAGAGAGATAAATGACTAAACAAAAGATTGGGGGAAAAAGATGGAGAACTCTTCACACAGTGAACTTAAATAAAGGTCACAATTAAACCCTGTGTGCATACTTACCTGAGCAGATACCTAAAAACTTTAGCTCTACAGCAGCCTCATTAACTTTATGTTTGTAATGTTGGTGCCAATGTGTTAGCATTGCTTACTTATAAACTGTGCCTCCGTTCCCATGGCCAAGCTGCTCCTGATAGTGGATATCCTGGGCGTTTATCTACAGGGCGACAAACACATGTAAACAGTTGTGGTACCTGAATGTTATAACATGAGATGCCACAGAACCGGCAGGGCTGTTCGTTTGGCTGTAAACTGGAGACAGAAGGGACTACGCTGTTATTGGAAGCTATAAACAAGCCAGGCATCAGGTCAGCCCAAGTTCAGCAACATGAGGAGAGAAAACAGAGGAGCAGCAGCAGGAGATCAATACTACACTTGCTGTCCAATTTATAAAGGGATATTGGGTTTGGGAGAGGAGGGCAGTGACTTATGGTTACTTTAAATCTGCCTTATTTTATATATATAAACTAAACTAAACTGATGAAAAAAAAGTAAAAAATTTTTCTTGATATTTTTAAATAAAAGAAGATAAATAATATCGTAAACAAGCTAATACTAGCATAAATACCTGCTAAAACTGGCATGAATACCTTAAGTAAAACGATAAAAATACCTTAAAATAAAGATGACACATTAGCCAAAACAATTATGACCTATGACTGTGAGTGGCATACAATCTTTACTGGAAACCTTTTAGCATTCAAAAGGATTTTACGATGACACCTCACATTACAAAAAACAAACCTGCAGATTAATCAAATCCCTAATTTCTGACTGCAGAATATATATTGTTGTATATGTTTGTAAGCTTGTATAAAGACTAAAAATTGTGAATGACACCTAAAGATTAGATGAAATTCAACATTTTGTCCTTTAATTATATTTACTTTATTATTATAAAAAATTTTTTTGGTCTTCCTACGTTGTGGGATCTGCTATTAGGCCGATTCTATGTAATGGTGATCCATGTTCCAGCATACATCTGGTTTCCTCCTTTCCTCATTGAGGGAAATAATATATTATAAATAAGTTTATTTTAGTGATAAAAGTAATAGAAAAGAAATAATGAAAATGTCATATGTGGACGCAATACATATACTGTATATATCCCATGCACCTTTTTCTTCCTTTGGTCAATTCTTCTTCTCTTTTTTACTATTTGAGCTGATGTAAAAAGTACACTTCTCCCCTGTGCGATCAATAGTCAATCAATCACACAATCAATAAAGTCTTTTTTACGCTTCTTCATTCATAAAATAGTTTGTGTTTCTGACAAAATTGTGCAAAGCAAATAATAATCACCAGGTCAGCAGAATATACATGTGAAATAACAGGGAATGTGTATACAAAGGAAAGGGTCGGGAAAAAGAGGAAGAGACGGGAGATTTATTGATTGACTTTATCTCAAAATTGAGAAATTTACAAGTTACATCAGCTTAAATAGTCAAAGAAGCAGAATGTGCCAAAGAAAGAAAAAGGTGCATGGGATATATACAGTATATACAGGGCGTCCGCAGATATTAAGTCTATTAGTTCATTGAGTTAATGGAGAAAACTGAGATATTTCCTTACATGCATGCTAAATCCAAGCTTAATATGTTGGATGTTTTTGAGTGAGGGCAAAGCAGAGAGGTTGGCAGAAAGTTTCTATCTGTAAATCAGCTGCAACTACTCCATCAAGGAGAACGCTCCTCTCTTTTATGGATAACTTACATGCCCATTCGTCAAGATCGTCTTTAGCTCCGCAGATGATTTCTTTAAACTGGAAACAAAATAAAAGAAGCATTCAACACAAACCAGACTGGATGACTCTTAACTGGTTTATCGTATAAGCAGCTGCAGGTTCATCCATGCGCTGTAGCTCACCTGTTGTTGGCTAAGGATTCTGGGACCACCTGAGTGCAATCATTGGCTGGGTTAGGTCTCGTGTTGACCTGATGGTAAGCAAACGCAAATGCAATAAAACAAACAAATGCATGAAAGAATTTTTTTGTTGGAAATGTTCATGAAACTCAAGTTTTCAGTGAAATACAGAGAGGGTTCAAACTGTGCGTACGGTACAGAAAATACAACTGATTAAAGCAATCACCAGATTAGGGCTTTAAATGTTATACCTCAATGGGGACTTTTATTCCCTACGTTCTATATCTATTCATCTGCATTTATTTACTCAAAAGGCTGCGATACTCAACCCAGATATAAAGGGAAAAAAAGAAATCAAGAGATGAGACCCTGTAAAGTAGACACTAAAAATAACTTTAATTGAGGTCAAAAGACCGATGTGGTGGGTTGCAAAAGTTCAGGGATTCTCCCTTTAATTAGTGCCCAGGGAAACCTCATTTAAATGCCACCAAGGTTCCCCTTAGCCAATTACTTTTGTGCTATTAAAAAGGGGAAAGATTATCAAACGGCTAAAGGTTTTCAGAGAACATCATCTTCTCCAAACAGACTTTTGACCTTAAAAAAAAAAGGAAAAGAAAAAAACCTGACACAGTTCAGTGGACGTTACAAAAGCTCCTCTGAGGATGGGTTAAATAAAAACACTGTCTGTGTTTTTATGGGGGTTGAGTTTGTCATTGAAATGCAGATGGATGTAATATGGATCATCGGGAGAGATGGAGGAGGTGTTAAGTCATTTAACCCATGATAATTAGCAGCGACTTTCAATAGCAACATATGCTGAACATAAAATGGGAAGGTCTGCGGAAGGCCATTTGGGGGCTTGTAATGAGAATTTCATGGTTGAACAATGACGTCTTCTTATTGCCTGATTTTGCTCTAACCAACAGGAATATTCCTCCTATCTCACGGATCATCATGCTCTAGAGGGGAATCAGGAGTTCTCAGGAACACCTTTATATTACAACGACTTTCCCAGAATGAGAACCGGGATGGGAAGGAGAAAGTGGAGCCCTCTGACAGAGCCACACATCTCCATGCATAAACATGGACAGGGGAGCGGAAAAGAAAAGAGGAATGAGTGAAAGAAAAGGAGAGCCTTGACTTCAATTGACATTTCAATAAGTGGAACACAGCGTTGCCAATCCATTTGACTCAACTTTACCCCCCCTCCATCCCCTTCCCCATGTAAGGCAGCCGAAACAATTATTGAGATGGGTACCTTCAGGCCATGTATGTTCCGGATCCCTGGAGTCTTGCCCGCTGAAACAGTAATTGGTTAGATTGTAGAACACATCACTGGACCATTTACAAATGTGTTGAAAAGGAATCAGTTCTTTATAAATAATATATAAAAAAAAAAAAGGACAAAATGTTGAAATGACATGAGGGTTGGTCTGAGAATGAGAGCGGCTGAGATGTTGGACTCTAGAGACAGCTGCCAGTAGGCAAAGAAGGGAAAAACAATCGCAGAGCGACCGGTGATGTAAAGGAGAGACCAACTCCAATGGAGGTAAAGACACAATCGGGCAGAAAAAAACGCCGTTTTATAGAAGACTGTCAATAGATCAACAGAATAAACCACTATTTAGATAAATGTGGTGATCAAGAAGATCATTTTGAGGAAAAAATGGATTATGTTTTTATGAACATTAAAATAGAGTTGCACAATAGTAGAAAAAACGTGACATCGGTTGAAATAAATCTCCTCTGTTTCTCATCTACGGATAGAGTACTTATTTTACACAATATGGCAGATACATTTGTATTTCTACACATTGTAAAGGAGAGAGTTCAACCACACAAATCACACAATCCATCAAAGGACCCCTACAAACGGCATAATCTTTAAACAAATATGTATGTATCGATATGCATGTTTATGAGAGCTTTATAATCCTGAATCCTCTCTAAAATATCTAATGGGTTCAAGTAGGTGTTAAATGCAGCTTTTCATTAATTTAAAGATTAGACTTCAAAATTTTAAGCATCAACCCAGAAATAGTGCCCATGTATTTCCTGCAACCCAGCAAACGTACCTGGTAACAGCTCCCCTTAGAAAATAGTTACTGTGCCGATCTCTACTGAACTACTTTAACTCCAACCCCAGATTAAATCAAACTAACTAAGGAAGCAACAGTAGCGTTATGGTATTTAAGCTTAATTAATCTATTTAAAGTGTTGACCCCAAGTATTTTTACTGTTTCTTTTTCCGTCTTTAATTCATTATATACTAGGGCTGGGCAATTAATATAATTTGCAATATCATCGCAATTTCACAAAAGGCAATTTTTAAGTTGCAAAGGCAATCGATTTTATTAACATTACAGTTAACTAGAATAAAACAATACATTTCTCCCTCCAGCTCTTAAGGTGGCGGTAATATGCTTAAAGAGGGTTTGTCGCCACACAGAAGGGAGAGCCAGCACGCAAATCCAAGCATGCAAATAGAAGCAAGCAAGCTTTCAAGATCATGAAAAAACTGAAACCCTAAATTGAAACATGGACATGCTTATAGTACGTGCAAGAGAAAATCAATATTAAAATTGCAATCGCATTATTGCTAAAAATAATCTCAATTGAATTTTTTTGTAAAATTGTTCAGTTCAGTATATAAATGTGAAAATAGCTGAGGATCTTTAAATATGGAAACCACCACATTTTGATTGGTTGATGATTATTGATTGATTGATTTTATTGATCTCAAAGTGGAGAAATTCACTCGTTACATCGGCTCAAATAGTGGAGAAGGAGAAGAATGTGCCAAAGAAAGAAAAAGTTGCATGGGATATACACAGCATATGCAGTGCGTACACATTGACAGCTTCTTTTTTTTAATAGTAGGATCACTATAAAGGGTTATTGCACAGCGTGCTTACATGGTTATTTATATAGATGGACATTTATATTTATATATATATATATAGTTATTGCACTGGGTGTTAAATATAGAGAAACAGGTTATTGCACAGGGTATCAAAAAGTAATTGCACAATATACATTGCACAAGTTATTGCCGTTGTAGTGTCGCACTGTAATTACAATTATATTCTATTATTTTTAATTATATTATACCTATAATACATTATAATAATCCGGTCCAGATGCTGATCAAAGCAGTTCTTAACTCTGCTTTGAGCTGATATTGCACCAGTTAATTTAAGCCAGACTTGGATTCTTGCAGCAGCCAAACAAAAGAACTACTGCAATGAAAAAAAAATGACCAAAAACAAAAAACACAGTATAGCAGAGGAACAGATCAGAATCTCCCTCTGTGACCATAGCCATTTGGACCAGTTTTCTCCTGCTTCTTTCATCTACTACCGATGGACTCCTTCCTACTGCATAATCAAACTACTGGTAGATAAAGTAAACATAATGATGCCACTATTACAAACCAATAAATATATAATCTTACAGTGCTTTGCATTAGGACCAGTATTTTTTCATGTAATATTTTGGACATTTTGGATGGACCTTCACCATCCTTTTCACCCATGACAGATGAGAACCTAATCACACAAGCAGAAATCTCAGGGAGAGAGCAAAGGACATTATATAGATTAAGAGGAACATGTTGGTTAATCATAGGCACTGCAACTTTCATCGATGGCTTCCTAAAAATGGTGTAGATCTATTATTTTATTAATGTGTGGCTATAACATTGTACAGTTTAATAGAACGCTATATTGGAATAGTCCTGCTTTCACATCCAGCAGGCAAACAATGTACAGCAATGGCATCGTAGTGAAATAAAATAGCTATTCTGATGCAACTTTTGAAAACCTTCATGCTGTTATTAAACTTTTTATGAGGCCAAACTTCTCTGTTAGAAATGTTTTTGTTTTTTCGAACGTGGTTTGATGTAACAATCCTAAATGCCTCTATTAGCTATAAATGGAAAATAATCATAATTAACAAGAACTGTGGCTTTAAAAGTTTGTGTGTATTGATTGAATCAATGTAAAGTGTTTCACCGAGTGAATACAGAACTTAAAATAAACCAGGTTTTTGATAAAATTCTACTTTTTCGAGATGCTTGTATTTGGTCAGTTTAATGGCCCTCGTGCAAGGATCCCCATATGTATTGTGAAAACATAGCTTTATCATTTTAAATATTCATAAAAAGTTATTTTCTAATATCGTGCAACCCTTGTTGTCAAAACAATATCGGGATTTTAGTTAACCTGATTCACAAAGTCATGGAAAATGGTGGAGACACGATGGGGACTAAACAGAGAGGGGATTTTGCCTTTTTAACATAGTACCCATTACATGATCTGGTGCGATTTTAAATTAAGATACTACCTCTTGGAAAAATCTGTAGAGGGTCTGGCATCAGTCCATTCATGCGCTGTTCATTCATTGTGTTGCAGTACTAAAATGAAGAGGAAAAAAAAACACAAGATATTTAAAAATTGATCAGTGCACAGAAGACAACTGAATATCTTTGAATATGTTTCTAGATCTGGTTAAAGGTTAAAGTCTGATGTAAAAGTCTTCTCAGCACAAGAAAAGGAGCTGTTTTTCAAGGAGGTTAGAATAAGTCCAAAGCATCTGGAAAAAATCTGAGCATGCTGTGCTGAAATCTGTTGCCGATGAGGTCCAATGCCCTGTGGGCTTGTTCTGAGGGACTGTAGCATTAACCCTTTTCTCCTCCAGGTCAGCAGCTCACCAAACACTCATATCCTACAGGACCGGCACGGACAGACGCACTCTGAAGCCTTTCAGCTGCTTGCCAAGGCAATGCAATAATTGATGTTTCAGTTAAACAAACCATCTGTTAAAAGTGTGTGCATAGAAACGTGTGTGTGGGTTTGTTTCTGATTCTTTTATACAAGAATTTTATCTAAAATCATAAAAATCTAAATAAAATACCTTCTTCCTGTTAGAGAAAACCTAACAGAGTTCATTGTGTTTAATATTCTATGTGGTCTGATTGAGACAGTCATCACAGCAATATGTAAATCTGCTTTCTCATTGTGAAGGAGGGAGGGAGGACGATGGGACCGGCTTGGATGGGAATGGATCAGAATGGCTACCCAAGTGGCACAGCTGTTATTAAAAGGCCTATTTATCACTGTCAGATCCCCTCCTCGCTCCTAGCCCTCTGCTTTTACCCTCCAGCACTTTCACTAGGCCACATCTGAACAAAAGGCCTAATACCAAAAAATAAATAAAAAATAAAGAAAAGCAGTGCATGTTGAGGTTGTGGGAGCCGATTCGGCTTCATGTAACTTTAATTTTCCGCTCAGCTAGCTTATTGATTAGAGCCGCAATTACCACCTAATATGTAGTAGGTGTGTTATTAAAAGACACTCTCCATAGTTGGCCAATAACTAAACAGTGTCCGAACTCAAACAGTATCGCTAAGCCTTGAGGGACATATGAGAGAAGAGTGGGGCCCATCATCATTAGCAGAGTAAGGGGAAATTGGAAAAAAAATGGCTGAATTGGAGTCACTACCTCCAGGGGGAGCTGGATGAGGAAGGTACGGGGTCACATGTTTTATTTTAGTGCCTGACGGAAACCGGTCTTTAACTTTGAACAGGGGGCGTCTGTCTTTCAAGGTGTCGAACAATGATTAGAGATGCCTGGAAGTCGAGTTGGTCTCCCAGGAGCCGGTATCGCCAATCAACGTTGGCAAAAAAAGGGGAAGACATTTTAGAATAGACGCCCTCTGCACACTCGTGTTAATTAAAAAGCGACTTTGAGCATTAATTTAAGCAACTGGAAGTTTACATTTTTGTCATGCAGCCATCTTAAAACAGAAGGAGAGAGATGACAGACTTCAGGAAAATTAACAGTAATAATATTTTCTTTTATTCAGAAGCATCAATAAGACCTGCACACACAAAGTGAAAGAACAAATTAATTATCCCTCTGACCCGACATGCTGTTTCCCATAATTCCTATTAATTTCACGTAATGGCTGCCTGCTCACCTGGAATTAACAACAATGAAGTCAAAATCCACTGGGATATCTCTGAAGGGCCAAGTGGCAACCACAGCAAACAAACACAAACGGAAATAAGAATACATTTAAAGAACATGGGCTTGAGTAGCTTCAATTATATTCCAGAGTGCTCAGTATTTTCCAGGTGATCAGCAGCTTTTTGTACATTGGGCTCTCCCATGAGTCGAAAGCCATTACAGAAATCCTGGACTCATTTGGCAAAGATTCATGAACAAAGGAGTTTTTAAATGTGCAGCTCGAATACTTAAATATTTGAGCTTCTTAAAGGAATAGTACACCCAAAACATGATTAGCCTTCATTTTCTACTCACCCCCATGCTGAACAACACTCTGGAGTACTTTTTTGATATCTCAAATGCATCTGGAGATCTGGGAGGCTTCTTGCTGTCTGCTGACATTCAAATAATGGAGGTGCCCAGCGCCCGAGGCAGAAAAGTCCATAAAAGTCCACAAAAAACGTTTCAATATTCCTCCATACTGCTCGTCCAATGTATTCCAAGTGTCCTGAGTGGGTAGCATCCAGAATTTACTCGAAACGAAGTCATTTAGAATGTTTTTAGAGCATAAACAGTAGTGTATAGGATTTCCTGAAAGCGCACACCTGCGCGATCGCGACGCTACGGAAGCCGGCAGACCTTTCTGTCTCGGGCACCATAGACCTCCATTATTTGAATGTCAGCAGACAGCAAGAAGCCTCCCAGATCTCCAGATGCATTTGAGATATCAAAAAAGTACTCCAGAGTGTTGTTCAGCATGGGGGTGAGTAGAAAATGAAGGCTAATCATGTTTTGGGTGTACTATTCCTTTAAAATGTCTGGAGGCCAGCGAAATGCATTAAAATCTCATATGTCATATCTTTTCTATCAAATAAGGTTTTATTTGTTTATATGAATGCGCAAATTTGAACACACTGAAAACTGGGATGGATATCTTTTTTAACTGGAAAGTGCAGAGAATATTCCTTCTTTATTTGTCTGTTGTTTAATTTTGTATTAGTTGTGTTAAAATCAACTCAGTAACAGATGGAGCGACTCTCTTCTAGTTCAGCTGTTAAAAAAAAAACAGTTAGAGCCTGTTTGGCTCAGTTCTCTCTTTCCGTCTCAAGTTTAAGCAGATAAATCACCCGATTGCAGGGGGGGGGGAAGCTGTAGCCGGAAGGAGTTTTCGTGTACCATTAAAAACAGCATTTTGTTTTTTGTTATGGGTTGCGTCTAAATCTATACGTCAAAAAATATTTTATATTTTTTTAATCGATCGTCCAAGGGCTGAGTCTATCGTCGATAGATTTGTCCAATTGCCCAACCTTAGTATCAAGCTTGAAATATAAGAGAAAAGAGAGACAGAACGATCAGTCTGACTTTATATTAGGGCAGTATTCGTAGCAGTATATTTTTTTTCTTCTTTTATCAGTATTGGCTGAAAGGGGCATGCATGGGTCAATTCATTAGTGCAGTATCGCTCTCACCATTCGTTATCCATTATCAAATTTTTTATTTGTTCTGTATGTTTAAATTTGAGATGGGTAAATTTGTAATTATTGTGTCTTTTCTATCATGTTGATGGATATTGCAATATCTTGTTAATATTGTATAGTGACCCACACAATAGCACACATGTTCTGCACCGCTTATGAAAATATTCAGGTTTTTAAGTGTTTCCTAAATACTATCCAAAATGTAAGGGCAAATACACAGATCCTGCTCAGCTGTCATTTATTTGGGGAGAAATAGCTGTCAAATAAAACCATGCTAGTTTTTTACTCTCTTTTAGGAGGCCCAGTCTCCTCAGACAACACAAACTGTTCTCCTTATACTGTTCTCCTTATCTTTTTTGTCAGAGATGCAAGACCTCTGGCTAGCCTGGCCAGTAGGGCTCAATACTGCATTTTAAAACAGACCAGACCAATCCCAGCCCAGGTGGCGGGCTTATAATGCAACAGCGCTTTTCTGTAACCATAACAGTCAAGATTACATTGTCGTAGGGAAGCAGCTGTTCCAACGGTTGCAGTTCCAAATTCTCCCGAGTGGTGCCCAACTTAACACGAGTGAATAAAGTAAATGTGATTGGTCGATTATCTAGGGGGTGGGATTGTTGTGGTGGGAGGTTTGCAAGCAAGTTTGGTTGTGGCCAGTTTGTCGGAAACATCTTGCTAACCAGTTAGAATCTTGCTGCTAGTAGGTTCCCAATGGAAAATTCCATTGGGACCTAATAGCACTGAATTGGTGACTTAAAAACGACACAGTCAAGGAACGCTATGGACAGCGGAAACGTGCAAGAGGAGGAGAGTTTTGTATCAGAGGTCGTGGATGAGTCTCCGCCGTCATACATTTTTTTTATTTAGAGGAAGAAAGTGGGGACGAAGATGTTGAGGAAGAGGACGCCAGGGCGGCAGAAGCTTCGTTTGATGTAAAGCAGCCGTACATGTTTGAGCCCTTGTCTCACAACGCTGCCAGTTCTTTTAGCTCTACGCCTGCTGAAGACACAGACGTCCATCCCCGTGAACACTGGGACGGAACTCAATAAATGAATCTTATTTCAACCGCTGCGTATATTAGCTGCGACATATGAAGTAAGATGCTATGACCGTAAAAATTTGATTGAGAGATGACCGTTGATTTTGATGCTGTTTGTTTTGTCCTTTGCAATTATATTGCTAAATGATAATAAAAAAAAAGACCTGGTGTGGGCAAGAAAGGCTGAGAAATCTCTAAGCTAATGGGTGCATAAAATACATAAAACAGGACAGAGCACAGATAGGAAATAATAGCAGAATCACAGAGTGGGCCATTGCATCTGTAAAAGATTATTGTGGCTCAGGTCAATACTTTTTCCATCTCTTCATAGCATCTGCCTCTTGTTTTGTCTAATCACACTGCTACCCTATGCTACATACTGATTAAAAAGCAACCACAAGTGATAAAACTGGCCAAAAAAACAGGGAGTGTAAATTGTGCCTGTAGCAGTAGCAGCATCATTGTGAGCTGATGGGGGGTAAAAGACATCCACAGATGAAAGTAGATTTTGAACAATTCTGCAGCCCAGGGGGGCTGCTCTTTAATGAGGCAAAACTTTAACTACTGAATAATAAATAATAAAAATTGACAGTTCATTTAGCTTTCAGTGTACCTCATACAGAAACTCATTACATGCCATTACTCTTACTGTCCGTGGCATGATCAGTAACTATGGTGAAGGGAAAAATACATTGGATTAGGTAGCAGGGATTCTGTGCTGCTGTGTAGGATTGCATTTCTGTCGCCTGAAATTTTTTATCTGACAAACTGTTTTTAAAAAAAATAGTTGAGATATGTTCACTATACTTAATTTTTTTAAGTTGGTAGCTCATAGATATCAACTTCAAGTTTATGGAAAATGTCAGCTTTATCAATTTCCTCTGCTTTAATAACTTTGTAATAGACATTTAGCACTAGCTACAATATATACCGTGTTAAATTATTTAATACAGATTAATCTGATCATTTATCTTTATGAAAACAGAAGAATTAGATGCTTATTTTGTGATATGTACAAAGGTCAGATGTAGACTTCATGATCTTCTTTACTTTTATTTTAATGTGTGTACTCACATATGACAGCATAGCTTTGAGCTCCTCATCACTTCTTACAGTAATTCTGTCTCCCACCTCATCTTCGTCTAAACAAAAACAAAAAATAAGAAACCAGATAAAGAAAGGTGGGTCTTGGAAATCCTGGTTGTAAAACAACAGCATATTACATTAATCAATACAAATCTTCATATAAACACTTACGGTTGATGATTTAAAGTCAGAACTTACACCCAGTCACAATCGATTTAGAAGAAATTAGGAAACATTATTAAAACAGTTAATACTCAATTAGAAAAGGTTGCTGATATTTATTATGGTTTGAAAAATGTGATGCCAAATAGGGATCCAAATCGAATAGAAATCCAAGAAAATATACATTTTATTTGAACTTTTAGTGAGACGGAAGAATATTTTGTGAATATTTTTTATTCCTTTTTCTATTCAATAATTTATCTATTTAAATAAAAAGATAAAACAGGGTTTAAATCAGGACACTTTCAAACCAACATTTAAAAAAACATAGTGTGTCTGTATATGTTCATAAACAGACTTTTGCAAACGCCAGAGTCGACTTTATCTCTAATCTAAGATCATTTAAATGAAACCATAACGATAACCCAACAGTAAATTGTACAAGAACTACAGCTATCAGGTAACACAACTCAGAAGGGAGTCAATATTACTTATTTCTTTTGGGGATCTGAAACATTTATAGTCAGTTTTTCTGGGTTCCTTGTTACAATTTACTTGTAAGGCTCTTTCTCCTTCTCTGTTTAACTATGGATTCTGTTTCCTGTTAACCCGTCTTTTTAATATAAAAAATCAGGTAAGTACCTAAAAAGTAGGGGTGGAACGGTTCACAAAATCCACGGTTCGGTTCGATTCACGGTTTCGTGGTCACGGTTTTCGGTTCAGTATATGTTTATTGTTACCCTGAAATCCCATAAAAATGTATGAAAAAAATAAAAAAAAATTATGGATTGTAATTATTTTTAATGATCCGCGGAAACCCTGGATAATTTCCGCATGTTTTGCTGCTTTGAATTTAATCATCTCGCCCTCTACGATCTCCAAGGTACTCAGAGGGGAGCGGACGGGAGCCACAGTGGGGGCTGTAGGCTTTGCTTTGTGCAGGCGGTCTGGAGCGCAGCGGGGCGGAGCACTGACAGAGTATGTGGGATTTCGGGGTTAGCATGACATGTTGGTCATGTTGCTGTTAGCATAAACAAAACGTGTTGCACAATGCTTGCACACTGTTGCACTTTTATCCACACATTTCTTTCCGCCGTCATCGTAGGTCACTCTAAATGAAAAGTGATCCCATACAGCAGACCTATAAAGTGCTGCTGGTGCGTCTTCCAACTCCTGTTCTTTCCCACTCGCCATACCCACACAATTCTCCACAACAACTGATTTTTTTCTGCTACACCCGGCTACGCGGCTTCGCTTCTTCTTCTTCTTGCTTACTACTGGTGGTTGGCTTTGGTTGCAGTACCGCCACCTTCTGCTCTGGAGTGTACCCGCGTCGCCTTTGAGAAAAAGTAGCAGCGCATGATCTGAACGCAACACACGCAAACCGAACCGAGACAGTCGAACTGAACGGTTCGGACGGTTTTCATAAACCGTCCCATCCCTACTAAAAAGCTACAACTTTTCAATCAAATAAAGAAAAAATGACAAAAATGTATTCAGTTCTTTTGAATCAGTTTTATTTTTGTTTCCACCTTTCTATACTTTGCTCACCATTTATCACCATTGTTTTATAGTGATGTATGGTTGTATTAAGGAGTGTTAAACCTAAGAAGATCAACACCATAAAACAAGTTATGCATGATTAATAGTTAGCTTGAAGTAAGTATTTCAGGGGAATCAGAATCTTCAAAATACTGCTTTTTTTAAAAAAACTGGTAAATAAAAAAAATAGAAGATGCTAATTAACTGCCTAGATTTGAAAAGAGTCAAATATGAAGCTACCAGAAACCCATTTGCCCCCTGTGCCATCATATTCCAGGATTGCAAGCTATTGGAGGGCCCACAACGTAGGTTTCAGAGACATGGCCAAGTTAAGGAGGGCTAAAAGCGTTGAAACAATAACAAAAGGACTAGAGATATTTAAAGACAGATTTTTCAAAAGGCTTTTAAAAAATGACGAGACAGGGGATGTTTGATGGGCCAGATTAACGGACTCAGTAACAGGCAAGGAGCTCCACTTCAGTTAAGATGCCAGAAAGATGAAGGATTGGAGGATTGTCATGAG
Source organism: Cyprinodon tularosa (assembly GCF_016077235.1). NCBI lineage: Eukaryota > Metazoa > Chordata > Actinopteri > Cyprinodontiformes > Cyprinodontidae > Cyprinodon > Cyprinodon tularosa. Next base: position 230,114 of record NW_024039395.1, read on the forward strand.
CTGGTATTATTAATGATAACTTAGTTCGTCCACATTTGAGTGTGAAAAAATACCTTCAAACTCCTGATAAATAAACTGAAACAATCCACAAATATTTTGCTTTTGTTTATAAAAAAAAAAAAAAGAGAAGGATGGCTATATTTGTTAACAAATGGTTTTAAATGTCAGAAAAGTTTACTTCTTCATTTTAAAGTGTTTATTATCATAACAGATAACAGGTTGAGTGACTTGGGAATATTTTAATTTTTCACTAAAAGTATAGTGGAGGATGTTCTTTTTCGGGGTGGATCATCTAAATAAGTGATCCTCCTAATTGTCAATCATTCTGGTGATATGTTAACGTAAGGCCATCCTACGTGGTCGTCCCCATTTTCACCTAACAGTGGCAAGCCTGATATAGTGGAAGAAATGCAAATCTTCTTTTGGAAAGCATGTGTGTATGAGCGATGCAAACAGCAACTTTTAAACAGAGTGTGCACGAGGAGAAATGGGCTCACGCATGCTCTTGCATGCGTTCCCTCTCTGGAGCAGGTACAGGGCTGTGCAACCCATCTCCTTGGGGAGCAGTGGACTGCCATCGTGCAGCGATCGGGGAGCAGTGTGGGGTTAATGGTTTTGCTCAGGAACCCAGAGTTCAAGCTGTGGGGATCAAATCAGATACTTACAACCTTCTTTGAGCACACGGCACTGCTCTAACCACCAGGCCATCAGTCCCCATAAACAGAGTGCGCACGCTGTTGCATGCTCTTGCACACATAATAGGTGCTCCCTCTCAGGGTTTTGCATGTGCATTTTTCAAAAATTCATGAAAATCCATCACTATGCCTTTAAGGTGCAAAACAGTTTCCCAAAACTTTTGCACACAGATATTTTCCTAAGAAAGCCCAAACATCCTCTTTATTTAATATGGACTGACATAGGAATATGCAGTTGTTCAAGGAGTAATATCAATTATTGTTTCAATATATTAAGACATTGTACTTGGCTTTCATTTTTGCCTAATCTGCTCAAAAACTGATTTTTGGACCCTAATAATTCTTAGTAATAGATCAGCATGTCACTTCATAGGAAGTAACATGGGAATCTGCTAGCAATTTAACTTAGGTTATTATTAGTGTCATTGTGTGTGTGTGTGTGTGTGTGTGTGTGTGTGTGTGTGTGTGTGTTGGGGGGGGGGGGGGGGGGGGGTATTTAAAGAGGCTGTTTAATACACAAGCTGCTTTTAATACTAGATTGGACCAGGAGGAACTTACATTCAAAGGCAGTGACAGTGGCTTCAGGCATCACGTCTCTGATTGCGACCTGAAATATTTGGAGAGTTAAAATTGGAATAAACACAACTTTAAATCTGTTAACAAATGCTAAAATTTTAAATAGAGACACAGAGCTGGGGTGGATGAGCTGGAAATACAAGTAAAAAACAGAGGCAGGTGTTTGAATTTGTCCCACCAAACAGGTATTTAGTGGATTCAAGCTACAGATATGTGGGAAAGTTTTGCTTTTAGCTTAACTGACAGCTCTCTGGTTGCTTTGAACTCACCAGCAGGTCATTGAAGTTAAGCACAGATGGATAGTCCACAGACGAATCCATATCCCCTAAAGGGGTCTTTATACGGATTATTATCGGCTCGGTGTCCATTTCCCCTGGAGGATTTAAAATAAGCATAAAAACGAAAGGTTAAGCCTCATATTCCTGAGTATGAAGGCTAGCGAGCTAATTTCCTGCAGTGGTTGTTTCCTATTAAAGTGACGTGAAACTGTAAAAAAAAAAAGACGAGCTCGTCCGCTAATGTCAAGGCATCTCCGCCGGAAACCTTCAGGCTGAGATAAAAATGTGTTTTCTTTTTCGTCCTAAAGAAAACTTTTCTTAAGGAACACAGAAGGTGTTTAGCTAGGCAGCTAGTTTGCAGGAAGTAGCTCCAACAGCGTTTCCGGAACAACATCCGCTCACAGAATTTCAAAATAAAATACATCATCTTACTTTTTTTGTTAAAGCTTTATTAAAAAACTTTTTTTTTTACTACAAGAATAAATAAGTACAATTTCCAAGGAATAATCAGGGGTTTGAAAAAATAGTAATAATAATAATAAAAAAATAACTGAATAAACGTAAAAATAGTAAAGTAATTGAGTAAAGCTAGACATAGAAGACACAGAAGCATATAAGGGGATTACATAAATATTTTGAATTTAGGACATAATGATAAAGTTTTAACAGCCTTTTTGTTATTGGGAGAAGATAATGTAGAGAAATAAATTGTTGCTTCCTTTAAGAAAGAGATACATGAGGGTTTAGTCATAGTAATTTCACATTTACACATAATCATGTATTCTCTCAGACATTTCTGATTGAGTATGTAACATGTATATTAAGTTAAGTTATGTTAAGATGTTAAATGGCGATGGTAAATACATAAAATATTGTCTAATAATCAACTGACCTGAATACACATTTTTAGAAAATACTTCTTTCAATTATCATCTGTTTTTAATCAACTTAAACTTAATTTTGCATTAATTATCTTATTACGCACTGCAACTAGGGCTGAAACAATCAAGCAGATTAATGGTGATTAATCGATTATTGAAATAATTGTCAACTAATTTGGTAATCGATTAATCATTAATTGAAGTAGAGACTCAAAAACATGCCTTTAACTGACGGATTGACCCGCCTTGAGAAGCAATTATCCCAAAAAAAAATCGACAGATTCATTGATTTGCAAAATAATCGTTAGTTGCAGACCTAACTTGGTCTCTGCTATAACACACCAGACACCAATATGTACTGCAGAGCTTGACTTGAGCTTGAAATTACCACATTTTCTGAGATTAACAATTTATGACATTTCTAATAGTAGGGAAAAAAAAACAAAAAACTTTTTCAGAGCAAAAGTGTAGCCCTATCCGCAAGTTTACCCTATGGCTTACAAATGTGTGTGTGTGGGAGAATGTGTGTGCGTTTAATGAGGAAAGAGGTTAAGGTGAAAAGAAATTAAGGAAAAATTTTCTAAATAATTTTCCCAATGAAAAGTATCTACAGCAGATCATAGATCTAGATGATTTAACAGATGAGAATAAGTTCAAATAATAAAACACTAATTTTTATCTTTTTCAATAATCTTAAAGCTACAGTGCGTAATAATTTCAAGGATTTACTGGCAGAAATGTAAATGTTGGGCATAAGTATTTATGAGAACTGAAATTCTCAAGCATGATGTTTTCATTGCCTTAGAAATTGCTATTTATAATTACAAAAATTGCTATTCATAGTTACAAAAGAGCAGGTAATGTTTGTAAAGAGGCAGTGTTGGGATGTGGAGGCTTGTCTAATTTTCTCCACAAAAGAGCGCCTGAGATCTTCCTCCTGAGGGCATTAGCTGACTTCGACACACCTGTTTTCCATCTGCTCATCATGAGCCCTTCATAAGGAGGAGGAGGCTGACACTTCCCTGCTAGAGTGTTTGCCAGTAATGGTACCAGCAAAACCTGAGCCAGCCTTTCTGATCTTTTATCTGATTTTTGGGAACAAGCCTGACCCTGTGTTATTCTGCCTCTCAGATCCTGACTTATCTGGAGATCTGCCTAAACCTGGATAAATCAATCGCTTCCTGGAACCAGCCTGTCTGTCCTCCGTCTCAGCCTCAGTCTCCGCCTCTGCCTCTGCCCTCAGCCTGCCGACAGCCTCTGGACCCACAAGGTTTCCCCCCTGCTGATCTGAATACCCTCTGAGCAGGTATTAATCCTAGTCACCGTTGAACTGCAAGTTTCCTGGATCCACTCTAACTGATCTTTCCTCCTCTAGTGCTTCCCTCCCGTGACCAGCCTGCCGAGCCAAGAACCCGTTCACATTTATCTGTAAACATTGTAAATAAACCATTTAACTTTTTCCCCGTCTGAAGAGTGTTTCTGCATGTGGGTTAGATGCTAGACCTCAACATGACAGGCAGACATGTTTGGCTGTACAGTGCAGAGCTGACAGACTAGTGACTGTAGAGATTTTATTACGCCTAAATGTGACTGCAGAAAGTTAGGCTTATATACAATCTTATATAGACTAATAAAATCCTTTTTTTTTTTTTTATTATCTATGTAAATTACTTTCTCCTGCTCTTCAGCAGGACCAATCACCCGGACAGCAGAGGTACGGTGAGCAAAGTTCTGGAGCTCAGACAGCAGAAGCAGGAAATCAGTGTGAGAATACCAACTGAGAGAGCTCCACACTGAAAGAAATCGAAATCAAAATAGGTCATTTTTTTCTTAAAATAAGTGCATTTGTTCTTGGATTAAGCAGGTAAAGGAGACATGTTGCCAATGGAAGAAGACAATTACACTTAAAATAAAAAAACTCAATTGCATTGTCTTATTTCAAGTGCATATTATATAACTATCTTATTTTAAGATAAAAAATATTCATTCCATTGGCAAACTATCTCATTCACCTACTCAAAGGTAAATACAGTTAATTTAAGGAATTTTTACTTATTTCGAGATCATTTTTCCAGTGCATAACTGGAATGAAGTAGCCAGCGGTACGCCTGTCTGGAGCTCATGAACCCCAGCAGTAGCTCAGACGGAGCACATATATGCACTTTATAAGTTTTTCAGGCAAACCGAGCGCTAAACACTGTTGAGAGGCTATGACTGACCCAGGATAGCTATAGAAATGAATGCGGGGATCACAGCAGGATTCGGTTATACGCTTCTTAATTTAGAAATTTGATTTTCAGTTATAAAATGCAGTTTCTTTGTACTGACATCAAAGATAAGTTTTTAAGATAGCTTGAGATTATAGATAAGGTTTGCATGCAGCACAAGTATAAAAAGTACAATGCCAGGAAAGTGACAGCCTAGTGATTAGAGCGTAGAGCTTGGAATCCTGAGGTTCTGAGTTCGAGCCCCACTCCCACAGACTGCCAGTCTGGGTCCCTGAGCAAGACCCTTAACCCCACACTGCTCCCCGGGTGCCACACAATGGCAGCCCACTGCTCCCCAAAGGGATGGGTTAAATGCAGAGATACATTTCTCCAATGTGAGATCAATAAAGTTCAATTATTATTTATCTTTAAATCATATTTTTTTTTATTTCTTATGTGATATTGATACATTTTCACCATCTAAGATTTAAAACTAAATGCCCCATTTGATTCCTCAGAATAACCTAGTCCAGTCATATAGTAGGAAAGTAAAATAAGTAAAAAAAAATAAAGGGGATTTTTTTATATATACACCCACAACCCCCCAAGCTCATTTTATTTGTTATATGTTTAATCTGTAATCATATCTTAGTTTGATTAATAATACATTTAAACTTTGGCTTATTTACTGATGTATAGTTTCTTAAAACCATTAAAGGAATGATGTATCAGCAGGACCTTGATAAAATAATTAATAAGCTCTTCTTTGGTAGAATTAATTACTATTTTACAGGTTTGCCCGATCAGACACCTTCAGTTGATCCAGAATGCTGCTGCCCGCATCCTTACTAAATTGAAGAAAATGGAGCACATCATCCCAGTTCTAAAATTGTTTCACTGTCTACCTGTATAAAAGAGAACTGACTTAAAAAGACTTCTTTTAATCTATAAATTGCTGAACGTTCTCCAAAATACATTACAAACGTATTTTCAGCGTATTAACCTTCCAGAACTCTCAGGTCGGGATGGATCAATCTATGCATAATAATCAGAACCAAATATGAAGAAGCAGCTTTTAGTGTTTTACTGCACTAATCTGGAATAAACTTTCATAAAACTGTAAAAGTCTTGAAACCCTTTGTTGCTCTAAAATTTTGCGTCTAACTGTATTAAAAATGCATTTGGTTAGAGTGGAATTTGACTTTGATCTAATCATTGTGAATTAAGTTTCCAGTCAATTTTCCTAACCATTTATACTTTACTTTATACTTTATACTTATCTTTATATTTATCTTTTGTTAGTTTTTTATTAATAAATTATTTTTTCAATATTATTTAATTGTCTTATTTCAATTATGCACTTTTATTCTCTGTAATTATTTTTTAGCCTCTTTGTCACTGCTGTATGTGTTCAATGTACAGCACTTGTCTTGGCACTGAAATGAACTATAAAACTAGACTTGCCTTGCCTTTCCTCTTTCTGCTATTCCTTTATATGATGTTTTCTCATGTCTAAACTGGAAAAAGGAAAATTTTATTTTAAATGTATATTATTGAAGGTTCCATAAAAAGGAAAAAACAATTATACTGATTAAATATGTGATAAATATTGTGCGATAATCAAATCGCAAAAATTGTGCGATAATCCCACAATCCCAAAAGCATATATGTTAGATAAATCTTGAGATTCTAAACATTGGAAGGGATCTAATATTTTGGTTTCATTACAGTTTTTGCAATTTTAAAACTGTCTACAGTTTTAACATGCCTATATGCCCTTGTGTATCTAGCCAATTAAACATTCACCATGGTAAAAAAGAGATTACTTTTAAGAAATTTAAATTTATTGAAAAAAATTCTTTCAGACTTATTAGAAATTTTGAGTTAAAAAACTGCATCACTTTTTCACTTCCTTTTTCACACCATTAACACAGCATTCGTATTTAACCGATGGTGCTTGGCATCAGAGCTTAATTGAAAGTAAAACAAAGGAGCACTTAAAACTGTTGTTGATTACGGCCTTATGTTTGAGGAGCGGTGGCTCTGTGCAGCTTTGATTGCACTTCCAACAACAAGGCATCGATCTTTGGACAAAGTGAAGTCTCATCTTGTGTTAATTTACAACGCGCTGATCCCACATCCGATACCTGAGTCTGTTGACCTGGGTTATGTGTAATGATAAGAACTTGTTAAAGCCCGCTCTTTCTCCCTATGCCTTCAAACTGGCAGACATGAGCTACTTGAAACAATATCCTCAGGGTTTGTGTGCTCTGCCAACCACTGTGGCAGGTCTGGTTTCAAACAGGTTACAAAACAGCCATGCCCTGGTTGGCCAATGGATGAACTTTTAAACCATTTTTTTTTTGTATCTTATATAAGGAAATCATCCAAATTAACCATGCGGTGTACATTTCTGCCTATTTACTACAGATTGAAACAGACACACAGAAACAAGCAAAGGTTACAAGTTCATTTCATTGACTCTTATTGAACTGATCCCCCATCACTCACACCTGTCCCAACAGCTGGGCTAAACACTCATTGATTTCTATGTAATGTGTGAAATTATTACTTTGTCTAATTGTTACAAGGGAGTAAAGGGGAAACAAAGCAGGGTCATCAAGCTTTCTGATTAATGCCTCTACCAGCAGCACCCTCTGATGAAAGGCAAAGGATCTATATGGCATTTTGTCAAACACACTCTCCCAGGGCTTGACGTTTGGTCCTTCTGCTTTAGGGGCCGACCTGCAGAAGCGTAGTCAGCAATCCACATTATCAGAAATCAAAGTCCTGACTTAGCTAGGAGGGGAGAGTGGAAAAGGAAGGCCAGCATTCACTGTCTGGTAATTAAGAGCCATTTTATCAGAGCTCCTCTTTTGCTCCATACCTTTTCCCCCCTTTGCTATTGACAAGCTGCTTAGCACAAAGTAAGCTCAGTTGGACTCTAAATATATGAGGCACACTTATTTAACTTTCTCAGCAAAGAGAGAAATGCAAGTAAACAAGACAGCAATAACTCTGAGCAGCACGGCTGCCTCTTTCACTCTAACTGATCTTTTGTTTGGGGTGCAACAAATGCTGCTGCTTTTTGTTTCATACCCTTTTTCTCAACAGAAAGCTATTGTTTCTTTAGTAGGGTTGTTTAGATCATCAATTAATGATCCAAAGTCAGCACTGTCTTTTACTGTAATGCTGATATAAAAGACCATGAAGAATTGAGTGTTACCTTACATACAGAGTCCAACCCGCTTGATTTCATCAGGATATTCTCATTTATATCATCAGTAATTATTGAAGTACTGTACTGTACAGGGGAACGGTATTTGGCAGCTGATAGCTTCCCTCTGTTTTTTGTGCTTTTTTGTCAGACTGAGCCTTTTCAACAACTCATTTCAGTATCAGATAAAAACAAAGATAACCTGAACAAAAACAATGTGCTGTTTTTAAACTATCACATTTTTACAGGAAGATAAACTAGTTTTTTTTCAAAGGTGGCAAAGGTTTACATTATTATAGAAGAATATTAACAAACTATTCACAGATCTTAGCCAAAGACCATCACACTATCAACATCATGTTTTGTTTTGTTTTTCTATAAAATGCTTATTAGTATATATGTGGTTGTAAAGAAACAAAAGCCTTTCAGAAAGTCCCGTAAAAGTTTAAAAAACAATCCACTAGTCTTGGTTTCCAAGGTTTTAAGATGTTTCGCTTCCCCTCCAGAAAGCTTTCTCAATTGTTACGAGGGATCCGCAGTGAGTTTCAGTCTTTATTCAGACAAGGCCTTGTATTGCTTTTCAGAAGTTTCAGTTTTACCATAAAAAAAAAAAAAATCTTCCCTAAACATCAAGGGGACAACATGATATTAATGTAAGACAGGTCTGTCTTCTTTTGGGTCACCGTTTGCTTTTGGTAGGGGGCGGTTCTAGACAGGGGGTGACAGGGGCCTGTGCCCATGTAGAACCGGTCCTGGCCCTTTTTATGACCCCTGTATGAAGACATAATAATAAATTATCTTTGTTTTGTGAACAGAAACTGTAACTTATAGGTCCATTGGATAAATCAAATTTTTATTTTAGCCACAGATGCATCGTAATTTACTCTTTTTTTTACAGGCAGATTAAACAATGAACAATAAAGTCAAATTCAGCTGAAGAAGTCGACTGGAAAAAATGTTTTCCATCTCATGATAACAAAGGAATTTGTTCCTCATCTGTTTTTGGATTTTTATGATATTGGATCTTTTATCTCTATGGTTCTGATGGCTTTTGATTAAAAATTTTTTTTACAAATGTTTGATTCCATTTACAATAACACCAAGGGAAAAAAAGGAACATTTAGATGTTTCTAGTTTGACAAAAGCAACAGAATCAATGCAAGCTCTGTAAGAAAATTGTGTCCAACCATCTGTTTTGGGGCACATAATGTCCCACCTCAGGTATCCAAGCCCTCAAGCTGAAATAAAGATGTCTCCTTAGCCTTGAGGCCTGAAGCTGGTTGTTTATTGGTACTGCCAGAGTCTGCGCTCAGATCAATACCATCTTCCTCTGATGGGCCTTCAAAACGCAGGCTTCAAATTGAGGTCAGGACATGTAGAGGGTTATGGCACTTCACCAGATATCAATTACCTGAGCTGTTGTGATCATTTGTTATATATTCTTTTAAAGTTTATCTTGAAAGTTGACCTGTGATGAAGCACAGAGACTTTGCAAGTCGCCAGGAGTTATGAGGAAACATCCCGATTCACGGACAACTCGCGAGAAATGGATTGTGTGACTAACTTTCAGGTCTTTGAGCAGCATGCTTTTGTTTACGTTTCCAGTTTTTCAAATTCACCTCAAAGATGCCCTTTATGGCTCTGTGTTGTTTCTAATAAAGAGGAAATATTGGTGCCGTCTTGACCTGCTCATAGGGGCCATAGAGAATTTATGAGGTGTGTCCCCTCCATTGAGGCTGCTTTTGAACAAAGCCTGACATAAATAACACCTTCACCAGTTAACCTGAACTCTATTGGTTTTGTTCTCATGTTGTGGTCAACTGACTTTAATACATGTAAGACATAAATGCTTCTTATTTTATAGCATGTTTTCACAAACCCAGTCTAACCTATAAATCATACATTTCCCTTCAGGATATAACATGCTTTTCATTCACTTTGTGTGGAAATCCATTTTCATCCAAAAATAAAAGCACATTTTTCTTATTAATGCTTAACACAGAATTCTTAAACTAGATCTTAATTTAAGTTAATTCGAAACAAAGGGCAGCAAATAAAATATAGTGATTGGTGTATTGCTGATTAAGAAAATGATTACTTTAATCATTTAAATCCATTCTTGTACCTCCAAACTCGTAAGAGGAAAAAGCAAGGAAAGGAAATCCCAGAACAGACCAGAAAACACATAGGGGATTAGTAAAACGAGCAACAGGAAGAAACCAGCATGAACATTAAAAAGAACAGGTTAGGCAATGAAAATCACATAATACCAAGGGCTGACAACTGAGAGGTTTAAATGTTGGGGAAGCTGATTACTGGAATAAGTAATCAGCTGCTGCCACTCATTATCAGATGGAGAGCAGAGAGCTGAAAAGAGAACTAAAGAATCTTTAAATGGAATGTGTGTGCAGAAATAAACACAGCGAAACAGGGAAACTAAACAATCATTATAAAGAATGTAATTCAAGACAAAAATGACTTAAAATAGAAAACCAAAGGAAGAAAAAAAAAAAAACTGGAGACACAAGGGTGACAGGAAGGAACATAAAAACAACTCAAAACCGGATCAATAATATGAAAATAAGAATTGATCAAAATATCTAAGACTTAAGGCTCAATCTAAGAAAAGATTGCTCTTATAAAAATACATGAAATTTAATTTACTCTCTAACAAAACTGATCCTCTGCCCCAATGTCTTAAAAATGTGTGCTTGTAATATTTGTAGAATGGCAGGATTAATACAGTATATTTAGTGTGCTTGCCTTTATGAATATGCAGAATATGTGTTGATCATCAGAACCTGCAAAATTTTGGGAGGATATACAAAACGTATTTAGGCTATTACTATCGATAGTGTAGTTTATCAGACCATAAGTGGATTGCCAGTGCATTTTCTGAACGGAATAGACACCTTCCCAAAGTGTGTCAACATATTTGGAGTGTTAGATTTGAAATAGAAGAGACATGTTGTTTATGAAGTTCGTCATTTTTTTTAAGCTGCTGGAGGAACTAATGGTCAATTTGGAGCCAATATCACATCTAATATAGATAAACTGTTTACAAAACTGCATTGTACAGTGTCTGAATCTTTCAAAAACACTATCACAACTGCCATTAAATTTATTTTAGAGGTACGGGGGGCTGTGATTATGATCCATTCCCTCACATATGTCATGTATTTTTAATCACCATCATCTGATTAAATGGAAAAGACTCACAACATGTATTATGGAGGAGTCCCAATTCAGTGGTAGAAATACATGTCCCTAACTTATTGCTACTGTCTGCCGCTGATTGTTCAAACTGTTTTTCTTGTTATTCAATTTATAGTTTAATAATGAAGATCAATGGGCTTTGAAACTAAAATAAAGTTTGACCCTCTTTGTTTGCGATGACAAAATGACCATTGTTTTAATTACTTTGTATAAACTAAACACTGTAATATTTGTTTAATAAGAGTGGGAAAAACATCTTTTGTAAAAAGATGATGTCACATGTGTTTTTTTTTTTTTTTTTTTTTTTTTTTTTTACAGTGTCCTGTCTGGCAAGGTGGCAATAAGAATAATTGTCTTGATGCCAAAAGGAGCCCAACAGATTTTACTTTCACAAGTGTAGCGGTATCGCAATTGCCATACCGCTCCACTTGTTTCATGTATATAAATTGCTTTATTATAATTATGCAGGGAGTTTTACAGTTCATATGGACACTGCAATGTAAGTAGAGCAGAAAAACAGAAGAAGAAGAAGGAAAAAGAAAAAGAAAAAAACAGGACAAAAGATGAAAGAAAGAGGAGATAGGAAGGAGACAATGACAAAACATTTTCAGTCTGCTTCAACACCTGTAATGAGATGGAGAAAAAAAAAAAAAAAAAAGAAAAAAGAACAGCACAACCAAAAAACATGGTACGAGATATACAATAAAGCAAACACCTTGAAACTATCACTAAAGTAATATTATTAAGTCTGACATGTACTCTGTGTTACCTGAAGATATGAATGTGGGGTTTCTGTTTGGAAGTGAATCTCTAAGTACCTGAAGCCTAGCACCTGTAGTTGTTTGTGAGGGTGAACTTGTGCATGTAAAGTTTTAACCATAGAAAAAAATGCTCAATAGTGGTTGTGGAGAGCCGGAGAGGCACACCCCCCAGAGCACTGAGTCCAGCGCCGGGAGACCCAAAGCCCCAGGCGCCCAAGGGGACCCCAGAAGCGAAGGCACCAAGGCGGGGCCAGCCCCGGAAACCAGACCCCACCAAGGCAGGAGGAGAGACAGCCACGAGGAAGCCCCCCAGCCACCGCCATGCCGGCGCCCCGGGGAGCCGCGGGGACGAGTCCGCGGGCCCCGCCGGCAGCCGGCCACCCCGAAGTAGGGCCGGGCGCCGAACACCAGCCCCCCCACGGCGCCGACCGAAACGCCCCAGCCCCACAGAGCACCGAAACACGCCCCGCCCCCCCCGCACCAAGCCCCGGCGACCGGCCGCAACACCCACCGCGACCGCACCACCCAGGAAAACACTAAGACGGCCCCGCCCCCGGCCGGGGCCCATGCGCATCCGGCGCGAACCGGCCACGAGCGCCGCGGGACCCCCCCCAAAACGCCCCCCCGGCCAAAAGCGCAGCCCCACCCCACCAAGACCGATGCCAACAGCGCGCAACGAAACACACCGCGCACAGAATCAGCCCGAGAGCAGAAAAGCCGCCCGGCGTAAAACCGCAAGAGGAGCAGACCGCAGCCGGCGCAACCACCCCCCCCCAGCAGCCCGAGGGGCAGCACAAAGCCAGAGCGGAGCGAACCGCGCCGCCCCCCCCACCGGACGAAGCCAAAGCAGCCCAGCCACGTCCGCCGCCCCCCCCGCAGCCCGCACCAGGCCCTGACACGCGGCCAGAGCAGCTCCGCCGCCCCGGCCCCCCACCACGCGCCGGTCATAGCCACCCCAGGCCCACACCCGCCCCGCAGCCCCACCCGCCGCGATCAGTGGGAACAGAGCAGCCCCGCCATGCCTCCAGGAGGGAAAACCCACCCGAATACCCAGCCAGCGCAGCCAGCCCGCCCAGACCGGCCCCCCAACACTACCCCCGCCGGAGCCGCCCGGACCCCCACACACCAGCGGCGCGCCGCCAGCAGGACCCCCACCCAGCAGGCCCGCCTGCCCCCCGAGAAAACAGACATGCCAAACCCCCCAAAGAAAAAAAGAGAAGAAAAAAAAAAAAAAAAAAAAAAAAAAAGGGGCCCCCACAATGCGACAGCGGACCCCAGACACCGACCCGCCCGCAACCGCTCCCCCCCACCGAGGAAAAAAAAAAAAAAAAAAAAAAAAAAAAAAAATAACAAATAAATAGGTAAATAAATAAATTAATTAATAATTACAATTAAAATAAATAGGCAAGAGGAGAAGTGCGAGCGGAAAAACCGGAGCCCAAAACAGGACCCAAGACCCGCACCCCACCATGCCGCGCAGCTCCCCCCCTCCCCGAACCGATACCACAGAACCGGCATAGGAAAGAAACACCGCCCAGGAACCGGCATCGTAGCGAAGGTCACATGTGTTTTAAGAGATATTTTTTTATTACTTTCTTACTCCATTACAGTGCTGAAACATTTTGACAATGTGTTATTTTCTCTTTCTTAAGTGTAAAGTTTTTGCAGTGTTATGTGAGTAGTTGGTGTGCATTATTATACTACATGACATTTACACAGATAAAAAACAAATAGAAAGTGCCTCATAAGGAGTGCATTACCAATAAAAGAAAAAATTAAAGCATAACCAAAACCTAATTAAACAGGACAATAGCTCAAAGGATCTCAGCAGCTAAGAGAAGTAACTGCAGCCCCCAACATGAGGGGGAAAAAACAGCTTGATTCTCTGAAATTACAAGATTCTGACTGCTTTCTATTGTAGGTAGGATACTGACTACTCAGAGGTACTCCACCCACATTTCCCGAAATATCTAAAAACTCCTTTCTCATTTAAGGTGGCGATACAGGATCCTGTGCAAAAACGTATGTGGTATACACTTTGGGCATTCTATTTCTAATCTATATGATCTATCATAAATATTTATTTCAGATGGCCTGATCACTAACCACTATTGTTCACTGAGAATATGATGCACTGGAAACTCAAAATAAATTGTGTAAAATATGAAAGAAAGGCATACATGTTGATGCAAAATCGAATGCATTCTTGTTGGAACCAGTGAAAGCACTGCCATTTTGGAAGAACTAAAAGGATTTCAAACAGCACAGCAGTGACACTGCAACGCATTTATATGTGTGTGATTGTGGAGAAGATGCATGACCTCTCTTCAGCCACACATCGCTGCGGTGTACTGTTTCAGGATGCCTGTTTGTCAGCTGAAATATTCATCAAACAGATCAACGGAAAGTCTAGCTGGCTTTTCAGCTGGGAGCAACATGTCAATAATTGATAGAAGATGAGGTAAATGACTGAGGCACTGCATGTTAGTGTGTGTTGGGGTCCAACTCCTGCTGTAAGTGATGCCTCTGACCTTTGCTTTGAGAAAGATCTCATTATGGTCAGCCTTTACATGACATATGTACGGCAATACAACAAAGCATACAGTGAAAGTAGACAGAAAGTCAGAGTCATCTGTTTTGTTTTCCTACCTTAATTTTCTGTGGAAATGTGCTTTATTTTTAAGTGCCTTCTTAGGCTAATACAGTTAACATTTCCCTGCCAATAAAACTATTCTAAATTAAAAAAAGAGAAATTATAAAGCTTTTCTGGTTTGGAATTTTTAAGTGTCTCTTGGATCACATATAGCAGGTTTGTGAAGTAGGCCATTATATCTGTGCTTGTTTTTTAATTCATGACAAACTACGGACCTGATACTGCAGTGAGTCAGTGGAAAGTTGGGCTGTAGGTGTGTGTTGGTTCCGCCTGTCAGATGAGATCACTTAGGCTTTAAAAATGTTAACCTTCTGTTCGCTGTCTGACCTTCTGCTTGCAACAGTCAATGTCGCCTATAAATCACTCCTGTGGTTCCAGATTATCTCTACATTTAACAATTGAAGGATCCAATGTGTTAAAGTTAGCATGAAACATTAGTTCCGATTCTTATTTCATTTTATTTAGTTTTTTCTCCCAACAAAGTTTCTATCAAATCATAGATATCATAGATATGAATGAAATCATAGATATGAATATGATATATCAAAAACATTTCTCCAGATTAAAAAAGCAGAAACAAAACATAATTTTTTTCTAGGACAGTTATGAAAGATTCTTCAAAGTATGCAAAGATTTTGCCTTCACAGTGGTTGAAAAATACTTTTTCCCGTTTTGTCACATCGCAACCAGGAACTGATTTTCTCATGCCTTTTTATGATATACTTTACAGAAAAATCTAAAATGTATGCAACATTTTTAGTTATGGAAACTCGAAAATTAGGACATGATTGCAAAAATAATATCCTTTGGCTTACAGTAGAATATAAATTATATTTAAGTAGAAAATGCTTTGAATATTATTTAATACAGTTAAGGACGATCCAATAATTTTCTGAAAAACAGTTTTGCCCTGTCCTATTTCCCAGTTTTAACTTGTGCTCCAATGTTGCAGTTTAATGGACTAACACTCAACTTTCTCAAAATGTATCAGCATTTGTGATGACACGTTTTTGTGTCTAACATGATAACAAAACATTATTTTTGGGGCATCACTGAAGATTTCAGATAACAGAAACTTCCCGACATGCCAATATTTTACCATTCTGGACTTTCAGGGTACATGTGGGGTAATGAATAAAAATAGAATAACATTTCTGAAATCCTCTATCACTAAATCTTAAGTTAGATAAATAAATAAAATAAAAACTACGGTTTATTATCTCTTTTAAATTTTATTTTATTTTATGGCTTCAAACAACATAAGCAATCTAAATGAGTTATTAAGCAAACTGCTTATTCGGTACAAATTGGGGGGCATTTTTTTTTTATTCGATTTGTATAATTTTTTGACATATTTAATGAAAAATTGCAATAGAAAAATATTGAAAGGGTTGGTTTTACCTAAATAAATAAAAAATACAGCTTTTTAAAGCATTCCATTCCAGAAAGAACAAAACTGGCCTTGATCTGCAAAGAAAAATATGTTTTATGTGTTTCAGCAAAACAAATTAGGCTGTTTCTTTTTCCAAGTTCTATGTTTTTTTTTTTTTTTTTTTTGCTGGATATTTAATAACCTCAGCTGTTTAATCAGGTACTTAATAGAGGTTTGGAGACATTTAATTTCCAACGTTTGTTAAAGAGTCTTTGAAATGATCAAGGATACATGAGAAACATCTTTTTTCCAAGAAAAGACGAGTGTCTCTATTAGTCGCTGCTAGCTTTGATTGTTGGCTTTAGAATGTGTATGCATGAATGTCTGGGTGTGCTTTTTTTGTTCAGGCACATGTCCCCTCCGCCTCATTGTGGGATGTAACAATGCCCCAGAAACACAACCTCCAGGGGTCTTACCTGAACGTTGCGGCCCCCAATTTTTCATTAAAAATTGCCATCCAGCAGCTGGGGCTTCGTTGCACCACAATGTGACACAACGCTGGAAGGGCAAACATATGCGACCTGTACCCAACCTTCAAATGTGGCCCAATAGATGGATGGATCTTCTGCTCCATTTTACAAGTTTGAATGCAAATTAATTCAGCCCATTTCCAAAGAATATTAGAGGGCATTTTTGTTGTCTGCCTTCAAGTACAACAACCCCCAGCCCCCCACCCCTTCCCTTGTTTAAGTATTGAAATCTCTGCACATGGAAAAGATGTAAGATTTAAAAGGCAGTTGCCGTACATTTATAAGGCCTGGATTTTCATTTTCTTTCTTTTTTTTTTTTTTTGGCTAAACTTTTTACCTTTTGAGAAATTTAAAACCCAATATTTCAACTAATTACCTTGAAAAATATTTTGTGGTTAACTTTAGTTGCCGAACATTGCCTGTGAAACTGCCTACTATGGGAAGAGTTGCTGTTTGACTTTTAATCCAAGAGTAACAGACCTGTTGATGGGAGGAAACCTGAATTCCCTGCAACCAACCAGTTGTGGTGAGCTCTGGGAGGCAAGCAGCAATGTGCTCACAGGTTAGAAGTTGAGTATCTTGGATCTACAGCCGCTGTAATGAAAACCGAGTCGTTCCGACATCCTGATGTAAATGCAGGCAAAGACAAATTTATTTATTTTAACATATGCACTATTCACTAAAATCCTGTATTTTGTATTTAGCTGCATGTTTGATCACAGATTTATTAATGATCATCTTGTTGTAGCATAAAAGTATTTATACTTTTATGCTACAACAAGATGATCATTAATAAATCTAATAGGAATTTCCATTAAAGGTAGTGGAGGGTTTTCGCAAATTTTTGAAAAGACCCGCCCTCTCCACTTTAAAAAATATGCCCATGCACAACACTGTACCCGTTAGGGAGCCATTAAACGTGTGCAAGAGCATGCACAAGCCCATCTTCGTGCACGCTCTGTTTAAAAGTTGCTGTTTGCATTGCTCCTATAAGCTTACTTTCCAAAAGAAGATTTTGCAATTTTCCCACTATTTCAGACTCACCACCGGTAAGTGAAAATGGGGACGAGCATGGACAGCGTTACGTAAACGTGTCACCAGAATGATTGACAATTAGGAGGACCACTTATTTAGATGATCCACCCCGTAGAAGAACATCCTCCACTATACCTTTAAGTCTTTCCATGTAATAGAATATTTAACCATAAACAGAAAAAGTTAAATAAGTAAAAAATAGAACCATATTGATAGTCTAGTCTATGAAATCCTTTGATTTAGGTCCATGCTGAATGCTGGGTCAACTGTTTAAAGAGTGTGGTGCCTTTGTAATTAATTTGGACTCTTTTCCTGGCCTCATTGGTTCAGACTAACACCCCCCATACACAAACATTTAAGTCATTTGTTATCACCTCTTGGCTGAGCTGTGCAATTGGCTGAGCTCCTTCAGGGTCAGAGGTCAAGCCTTTAAAAGGGAATTACTTCACTGACACAATAAGAGATGACATTTTATTTGACGTCTTTCCACCGTTTTGCCTCCTCTCCCGCATCCAGTCCTACGCTGCATCCTAACTGCCCCCCTGGGAACAGCGGAGCCCTCAATGTGTCTGTTTGTTTGTGTTTTGCAGCATGGGGGGGTGGGATTTACGCACACTGGCATCACTGCATCACTGTTTTATTTTTTCAACCTAATTTAAACAATTTGTGTCATATCTATTACTTAGATAAGGATTATCCCCACCCTTACCGATTTCTTCTGTCTGGGCTCCTTTGACCAAATTAAAAACTATCAAAATTAATATGTTTCGATCTAATAAACCTTATTTTTCCATTTTTGGAAAGCCAATTTTAGTTTCTCAATCCAGACCCAGGCTTGAATATTACCTGACACTCATACATTGCTTAAATAAAACCTGTTTGACAATGTACAACGGACTGAAACTTTACAAAAGCAATACATTAAGCTTAAAAAAAAAATCTAGAACCCATAAGAAACACAGTTATTGACATCTGTCATTTGACAGATTTCTAAAGCACTGGAATTCCAGAGAACCATTAAAAAATAAATGAAGGTGGTGAACCTTCCCCCAGTGTACCAAAATTACTCCAGGAGAGCGTCAATAACTCATCCAGGAAGAAATCACAATATACATAAAATCTAAAGGCCTGCAGGCCTTAGTTGTCTGTCAATTAGGGTTAGAGTTATTAATGAAACATATTAGGGGGATATGTTAAAAAAAAAGATTTAATGACCGAAAAGTCTGCTTCAAACTATCCCCACCAAACATGACAGTATGACATATTGATCTAATTTTAACAACATAAAAAAACAAGTTTGTTTTTTTCTGAAGAAAATTATAAAATGCCATAAACCCTCTTTTTTTTCCACTGTGAGCATCCTAAGCTTTACCCTACCTTTAATTTTCACTAATAACAAAGGTGTTTTCACCATTCAGCTCTGAATGTGATTAGACAAACTTATCTTAGATATATGTTGTAATTGTATTTCCTCCTATTCATTTAAATCTGTTTTGTGGTCCAAAAAGTATCCATTATAAGTGTTTTTTTGGGTTATTTAAAAGGCCGATGATCTAAAGCACAATCACAAGTCCACCATTGAGCACTAAAAAAAAAAAAACACAAGAAAATAATATGAAACAAAATAAATAATTAAAATTTGCTCTGCCAAGGCCAAATGTTGAATCCAACGACATTACTTCAGTGGGACCTTTAACACTCAGTCTACTCTGGAAAATGCCTGAATTAAAACAGCTGTGCAGAGAAGAATGGAAAAGACTTAATAGTGATGGCACTTTGCTTTAGGTAACTTATCCCCTAATGAAGGAATTAGTAATTATAATCTGCATTTTGCTCTCATCAAGATTGGATAAAGACGTTTAGACTTCAACAATGATTCTGTAAATGCGTGACAAAAAAAAAAAAAAAACTGAAGAAATCTGCAAGAGCACCAACTCTCCACATAGAACAAAGTACCTGCATGGCGTATTCTCTTGTGTGTCTTCATTACAGCAATCCTGTCAGGTGTATTTAGCACGATGGGACTCTTGATATTTATTTGGATTCAAGCAGAGTCTCTATGGCTTGTGCGACAGAGAGGGAGTGATTGACATCGGACATGTGTGTCGTACCCAGGGGGATAGAGAGAGGCCGTGCAGCCAGTCTGGCAGGTCATTATCAGTGTGTCACACAACAGCATGACGGCTACTTCCTCTGAGACAAAACACACAGCAACTCCCTCCCAGAGTCATCGAGGAATGCCTATCCAAGCCAATCAATTGGGTGACCAATTGGGGGCCAACTGGCAATCCCCGACAATCAATATAACCCTTGTTGCGTGGCTCCAGGAACGGCACAACGGCTGTGGCACTTAATTAAGTTGTTAATTGCTGCATTAAGCTTTCTCAGGTACCCTCCCTGGACGGTAATGGAGAGTGGCTGGACAATTCAGCTATTGGCAGCAGTTTGCTAAATCTAATCAAAAATCCAAGTAATGGCGAGGGCTGTAATACAAGGAGCCAAAGGACAGCAGCACCTGTGAGTTACGATGGAGGAGAAGACGGCTGGATCCTGAACAGTGGATGTCTAACAGACACTGGTGCTGATTATTGGGTCATATACAGAGCTGAAGGATGTGGACAAATGTAAACGTTGTTGAATGGTAAATTCAAGTAAAAGGCGGTCTATTATCTCTAACCCCTATAATCCCGGTTCACAGATGTCAAACACAGCCTCAAATAGAAGCTGACAGGCTGAGTTTAATGATAACGTTTAAAAAAAACATTGATATTGCTCTAATGTAATATCTAATAGGCTTTTTTTGCAGATCCCATAAAATATAATTTAAGACAAGTTGTGAAATCGAATTAAAAAAATTACAATAGGCCTTCGCAGCGCTTTCGGTAAAAAAAAAAAGGAATTCACGACTGCCAGTGGAAAAGCCTCCCACTTTACCTCAGATAGTTTATGTTCTGTTTGTTGTCTCTCTTTCTTCAAATGTTGGTACCTTGATGTCTACATTAAATAAATAGACGTTTCACCTTTAACAAAGAAAATAAATGAAAATGGACCTCTAGGTAACCATCCTGTCCTTATATTCAACTTTGTTGTTCCTGGTTTAGGACTGTCTGAACTCAATGGGTGTGACAAGAGAAACCCATGTTTTGGAAACCTCTCTGTATGGTGGTGTTAAAGCACTAACCCCAAGCACATTTACATTTGATTTTATGCAGTTCAGTTCAATCCAATCCAATTTGATTCAATTCAATTTAGTTCAAAAACAGTTAATTGATCCTAAAGGGGAATTAATTGTTTTTTCTGACCTTTAACAGGGTTTTTCTGATGTGTTGTAGATGTTGATAGCTGTGGGCAGGAAGGATCTTCTGGAGTGGTCTATGCTGCAACGGATCTGGAGAAGACTGACTAAGGACAATTTGTCAGATCCTCACCAGAACGTCTAGAGAGTTCCTGGAACAGAGCCAGCTTTCTTTAGCCTCTTTCACATTGAAAATATCAGGTTTATGCGTGTTTTTCAAACATGGGTGGACCCGCTAACTATCGGCATTTGACTCTCTTCCAATTGGCAAAAAAAGCTGAGTCTAAGCCCCTGCTGGCAAGCTACATGGCCTCTGTCCAGCCTGGTGACACCATCACGCTGGGTTAGCATTGAAATCAGAAATCAGGAAAGTAAACAATGGAGAGCAACATGTAAGGAAGCCAGGGCGTAGTAAGTGTGCTTTATTGTTTAGCTCCTTTATCTGTCTGAATCCCTCCCACCAGTGCTGCTCCATGTTTATCGAACTTAAACATAGTTGTTTCGGCTTGTTAGATCAGAAGCAAACTGGCGCGGTGTGCTGACGTCGCATTTAATGATATCATGTAATTTACCGGGTCAACCTGGGTCTGGTGTTCCCACAGCATGCAGATCAGAGCCGGAGATTTTAACGCGGGTCGTTTGCCGAGTCATTTGACCCAGGTAGACCCACGTAAGTGAGCCGTTCCCGCTGCCACTAAAAGCTGAATGTTCCCAGGTCTAAAAGGGTTTTTCGGCCAGTGGGGAAGTGGTATTTTTTAACTTGTTAAGCTCTTTTAAATTATTTGTTCTGATGTTTTTACCCGAGCAGATGATGGCAGAATAGATCACATTCTCCATAACAGACTTATAGAGGATACCTAGCATCTTGCTTCTAACACTAAATAATCTGAGCTTCCTAAGGAAGTACACTCTACTCTGTCCCAGCTTGTAGACGGCTTTATAGCAGCATCTCTAGACTAGTTATTGTCCAGGTGAACACCAAAAAACCTTGCACGGATTCTTTGACTTGTGACTATCTTTATATATATTGTAAATCTTTAAAATGGACCTAATAAACCTACCAAGGAAACACATATCACGTCTTTATCTTTTAACCTCTTTGAGCAGGTTTTACATTTTTATATCTAGCCGTCTGGACAACTACTATGCAGTTTATTCAGGCATTAGCCAACAAGCTCTCTCCCATCTGCAGTTAGTCCAAAATGCAGCGACTTGTCTTTTAACAGGGACCAGAAAACATCAACATATCACAACAATTCTTGCGTCTTGGCACTGGCTCCCTGTTTGTTTTCGAATTGATTTTAAGATTTTTTTTGTTTGTATTTAGAGCTTTGAATTGGATGGGTCCTTTATACATTACCGACCTCCTCCAGTTTTACTCTGAGGTCTGAGGGTCATCTTCAGCTAATAGTGCTTAAGATGAGGCTTAAAACCAGAGAGGACAGAGCCTTTGGAATACTGTGTGTCTTCATATACAAACAACCTCCACAGCAGGGGTGGGCAATTCCAGTTCCTGGGGGCCGGTACCCTGAAACTTTTAGATCCATCCTTTGTCCAACACACCAGAATCAAACGGCTGAGTTACCTCCTCAGTATGCAGTCAGTTCCTCCGGAGTCATCTTAATCACCTAATTATCTGATTCAGGTGTGTTGAACCTAAGGCACATCTCCACAGAGTAGTGTTTTAAGTCTCATCTTAAAACCCACTTTTACTCTTCGGCTTTAAACACATCATAATTGTGTGATCCTCTGTGTCCTTTATATTCATTTATTCATTTGAAACTTTTACTGCTTTTTTGTGTGTGTTGGGTTTTTCATTTATTTTTATGTACAGAACATTGGAAAAAATGTGTTGTTAAATGTCCTATGTAAATAAAGTGGATTGGATTGTATTCTGTAACATTTTCCTTTCAACTTAACTTTTACATGTGTGCCTTTGGCACTCATTGTTGTTAATACTATGCTGATATACCCTTCTTGTGGAGAGTGTCAGTGACTGCTAGCAGACTGTTTGAAAAGACAGAAGCGGCCTTCCTCACCAGGAAGGCCACTGGTGAGGAAGGCCGCTTCTGTCCTGGGCTGCCCTCTGGACTCGGGGGAGGAAGTGGCTGAGAGGAGGATGCTGTCCAAACTCACATCCATCATGGACAACACCTCTTACCCCCTGCACCAGACTGTACAGGAGCTGAGCAGCTCCTTTAGTGAAAGACTTAGACACCCTGTCTGTAAGAAGGAGCGATACCGCAGGTCATTCATTCCTGCTGCCACCAGACTCTATAATGCTGCACTATAACCACAATAACTCCTGTAAAAACCACTGTGCAACTATATTTTATTTTTTTCATTTATTGACTGTGCAATATTCTGTGCAATATGCTGACTGTGCAATATATGTGAATATAATAGTCATACCATTACCTCACCGTTGTTCCCTACTTACTACACTTTAATGTAAAAGTCAGTCCACCTGTATATAAGCCATCCTGATTGTACATTTTTGTTTTTTTTTGTTTTTCATTGTGTGTGATACATGTATGTACACTTGCACCTTAATCCTTATTTATCTTGATATACTGTATATACCTTGATTATTCTTAATGCACCGTTTTCCTCCTGTTTGCACCTTCTTTAATTATTATGCCAATATGTGACCAGTGAATTTCTCTGCTGCGAGATCAATAAAGCTCATCTAATCTAATCTAATCTAACTGAAAAAAGTAAACATTTTATGTTTTAACATTTACCTTCATTTAACGTTTTTATGTTTACCTTTAATCAGATCTTACCATGAGTCTTAGTACTTTAAAGTGCGAGTGTTAAAGTGTCTGATATAAAGATTTTGAAAACAGTCCACATAAAATAGTTTATACATATTGTATTTTCATTATTTTGTTGTCATGTTAGTATAAAAAAACAAACAAAAAAAGCTTAAATCTGATGAGAGAAAATACCATAGATTCACTGATTTGTTGCACTGAAAAGTTCAAGAGTCTCACTCATCATCTTCTTTTACAAAACCTTTAAGCACTCCTATAATTGCACCAACATTAAAGCTCATCTAATCTTATCCTAGAAATAACCATTTAAACAGCAAGTGTTTGATTTCAGCCAATATTGTTTTTACCTGTTTAGGGTATTCTATCTGGAATGGATCTAATTTAATAAAATATTGATGCTCCTGGGTGACAAAATCAAACAGCTTCCCACATGAGAAAGGCCTTTTAGCGGTCTCGCCTCAACACGCATTCACTCAGAGGGGGGTGATTACCAGAACTGCCTCCAATCAGCGTGGGCTTATGATGGGGAGCCAGTACTCCACTCTTTTATGGTGTTATTAGCCCACATCCCACCGTCTCCTCGCCTTTTGTAGTCCTATTCCACTGCTTCTAACACTTTTAGGGGGGATTCAGATGGAATAGTGTCCCCCATTTCAAGAAACCGCTCCAACACAGCAGGCATAAACCCTCCTATCCCGCTTTCCAGGAAAATTAGAAATGTGCAGGCAGGAGCCAAAAAACGCTCGTATCAAATCATCATTACCGCTTAGACAATTTGTATGCCTTACAACAAAGAGCAAATATTTCCAGAGAGACCCCGGAAGAGCTGCACTGTGCTTCAGAGATTCTGTAAGCAGTGCAGCAGCGTAGTGGAGCAGGAAAAGTTTGGGTAGCAGCGAGACGATGGTAGGCAACCACTGCTGCTCCAGGCTCTGTGAACAGGCTTGCCATTGATTAAAACAGCAAGGTGTGCAATAAAGCGCACGGCAAAGTGTTGCCTTCCATATGGACCCTCGAACCCTCAGGCTCTGGCCACCAATTGGGGCCTTTCTGTCTACTGCTGTTCTCCCTTTCTCCTTTCCTGCTTCCCCTCGGTCCCCAGATGGCAGAAACAATTTTCCAGGCCTCTGTCTCTCGCCTCCGCAGCCTCTCTGCAACCACAAAGGGTCCTGGCCACGATTCAACCGTTTACTCCAGTAATTAACAGCACCCATACCACAACAACTACAGTCACCAGGCTGCTGCACCACAGATAAACTCAACGCTCTGACACTTGGAAAAAACATGCAGCGTTAAATGTGTCACAGTGGGAACCTGAAGGAGAAACAATAGTTGGAAGGTGTGGAAATAAAATGAAAACAGAACAAACTGAGAGGTGAGAACGACAAGCTGGCTCCACAGCAATGATTACCTCATAATTAGACGAGACAAAGCTTTCTGCCTATCTAATGGCACAACACTGTAATTAGTGCCCTGACAGAAAATCAAAGGCTACTTTGTAAGCAGCAGGAAAAATTAACATTTTAGACCCTGAAGCTGTATGTCCTGATTAGAAACATATTAAATCAATGCATTGCTAACTGCTGGACATAAATAAACCCCCCAATGAAGGGAGCTATAATTGCAAGAGTGGAAAAAAGTGGGTTTCACTATCACAATGAAGTGGCAGTAATGGTAATGGCTCCATCATGTGGGAAATAAACCTTTCTTTTGTTCCATGATGACACACTTAACATTCATTTTCTTTTAAATCTGTTTCTCAGGTAAAGATGAAAGCTGCTTTTATTTCATTTTGAAGTCTTTAATATTAAGGCAGATGTGATGAATCAGACATGGAATTAAAAACTCGATAGAGCATCTGTTGTGGCAGGAGATTTGGCTTTTATTTCACGTCTGATTATTATCGAATAATATTTGTTAAAATAGGATCATCTTTAGATGAAGTGTTAAACTCCAACAGATTGTCTTCAGTCAAAGGATTTTCCAGACAGACCTCTACAGAAGATCCTTCCTGCCTCTAGCTATCAACGCCTACATCAACCCATTGAAATAATGGAGATGAGTTATTACAGCATTTCATTTCAGTTTGTGATCAGTGACTTACCATTTAATTTTATTTGATTTTAACTGAATTAAATCACATTAAATTAATTAAATTGAGCTGAGTTGCTTGTTTTAATTAATTTGTTTTATACTATTTGTTGTATTATTTTAAATTTCTATGTTGTCTTTATAAAATTTTAGCTGTACTTGGTTTGTACAGCACTCTGTGGCAGTTGTGGTTGTTTTAAAGGGCTTTATAAATAAAGTTGAGTTGAATTGAGGTGAACTATATTGAATCTACTTCTAATAAAAAAAACAGCATTGGACAGAAGATGGTATTTTGTGGTGAATTATATGAGTAAACTGAATTAGAAATATATATTTCTCTATAAATCTGACCTCAACTGGTGAGGGTAAATAAATTAAATAATTATACAAATTAAACAAAAAGCAGAGAAAAATCTTTTTTCTTTGTGTTTGTTGGGCTGACATTTTATTCTTTTTGTCTTCTGTATTTACTGATTTAAGAAGATTTTCAACAAGAAAAAACAAATAAGTCTGAGACAAGAAAATATGTACTATACCAGATGGAAACATGATCACAGACAGAAAATGTTTTGAATTTCTTTCTACATTATTTTACATAAACATATAATATTCTATTGTAACATGTGTTTTTAGATGATTTTTGGGGGTTGTGAGGCACCCTTATATTTAATTATCTTTTTATATCTTTTTAAAATGAAAAAAGTACAACAAAAGCGTACTAAATATAGAACAGTCTAAAAACTATACAGTACTTGGATAAGAAAAAAATACACATAAAAAGTATACATACTCAACTCATTAAAGATGGAAAGAAAATTAGCAGTGAAATAGTAAAATTTCAATGAAAATCGTGCCATTAAACAAACAAACAAACAAAAAAAAAAGTAGGTAAACCAGCATGATGGAGCTCTTAAACTAAAATGTTGAGCGACACATTGAGGAAATCACTGCAATCAGATGTTTTATTAAATGTTAAGTCAGATTTCCGCTCTCGTTGATGGTTTGTTGGTGAAATGTTCATGAGCAAGGTGCTCTAATGTGTCTGGGACTGTTTTCAAAAACCGTTATTTTAAAATCACAATTCAAAATCAATATTTCAATATATTTCAAATCATAAGTTTGTATGTTTTTATTTATATATTTTTTCAGTTTCTTGTCATTAGAATTCCTGTTGTGAATTTATCCTTTTCTTTCTCTAATGTGTTTCAAGAACAATTGTATATACAGGTGCTGGTCATAAAATTAGAATATCATGAAAAAGTAGATTGATTTCAGTAATTCCATTTAAAAAGTGAAACTTGTATATTATATTCATACATTACATACAAACTCATATATTTCAGATGTTTATTTTGTTTAATTTTGATGATTACAAATGACAACAAATGAAAATCTCAAATTCATCATATCAGAAAATTAGAATATTACTGAAGACCAATAAAAACAAAGGATTTATAGAAATGTTGGCCAACTGAAAAGTATGAACATGAAAAGTATGAGCATGTACAGCACTCAGTATTTAGTTGGGCCTCCTTTGGCCTGTATTACTGCAGCAATGCGGCGTGGCATGGAGTCGATCAGTCTGTGGCACTGCTCAGGTGTTATGATAGCCCAGGTTGCTCTAATAGTGGCTTTTAGCTCTTCTGAATTGTTGGGTCTGGTGTATTGCATCTTCTTCTTCACAATACCCCATAGATTTTCTATGGGGTTAAGGTCAGGAGAGTTTGCTGGCCAATTAAGAACAGGGATACCATGGTCCTTCAACCAGGTACTGGTAGCTTTGGCACTGTGTGCAGGTGCCAAGTCCTGTTGGAAAATGAAATCTGCATCTCCAAAAAGTTGGTCAGCTGCAGGAAGCATGAAGTGCTCTAAAACTTCCTGGTATGTGGCTGCGTTGACCCTGGACCTCAGAAAACACAATGGACCAACACCAGCAGATGACATGGCACCCCAAACCATCACTGACTGTGGAAACTTTACACTGGACTTCAAGCAACGTGGATGAAGTGCCTCTCTTCTTTTCCTCCAGACTCTGGGACCTTGATTTCCAAAGGAAATGCAAAATTTACTTTCATCAGAGAACATGACTTTGGACCACTCACCAGCAGTCCAGTCCTGTTTCTCTTTAGCCCAGGAAAGACGCTTCTGACGCTGTCTGTGGTTCAAGAGTGGCTTGACACAAGGAATGCGACAGCAGAAACCCATGTCTTTCATACGTCTGTGTGTGGTGGTTCTTGAAGCACTCACTCCAGCTGCAGTCCACTCTTTGTGAATCTCCCCCACATTTTTGAATGGGTTTTGTTTCACAATCCTCTCCAGGGTGCGGTTATCTCTCTTGCTTGTACACTTTTTTCGACCACATCTTTTCCTTCCCTTCGCCTCTCTATTAATGTGCTTGGACACTGAGCTCTGTGAACAGCCAGCCTCTTTAGCGATGACCTTTTGTGTCTTGCCCTCCTTGTGCAAGGTGTCGATGGTCGTCTTTTGGACAACTGTCAAGTCAGCAGTCTTCCCCATGATTGTGTAGCCTATAGAACTAGACTGAAAGACCATTTAAAGGCTTTTGCAGGTGGTTTGAGTTAATTAGCTGATTAGAGTGTGGCACCAGGGGCCATCAATTTTGAACCTTTTCACAATATTCTAATTTTCTGATATGATGAATTTGAGATTTTCATTTGTTGTCATTTGTAATCATCAAAATTAAACAAAATAAACATCTGAAATATATGAGTTTGTATGTAATGTATGAATATAATATACAAGTTTCACTTTTTAAATGGAATTACTGAAATCAATCTACTTTTTCATGATATTCTAATTTTATGACCAGCACCTGTAATTACGTTGTTAAATACAATCCATTTTAGGATTGCCAGTCCAAAGAGGGAGAGGTTTACAAGGGGAAGGAGAGGAGCCAAATGTAAGGTCAGGAAAAGTCCGGGAAGTTTCAGTACAGCCCATCTTGGAAGAAAAAAATACAGGAAGACAAAAAACCCCACAAAAGTCTCAGATAAGATGTGTTGGTAAATGATGAATGATGAGTCAGTTATTGGAAAAAGGCACTGAGCAAGTTTCAAAAATGTAGAAAATGTATGTAGAAAAGCCAGACAGCTGCATGGGTGGTCAGAACCCCTAAACCTCTGATCCTCGAAACGTCACAGGTTTACTGAAGGTCTGAGGGTCAAGTTTGATATTTTTTTTTTTTTTTTCATTTTTTCATACTTTCAATAATGGTGGCATATTTACGAGGTGCACATCTTTATAAATAATATTTTACCATTTCAGCACTGCTTTAGAAATAACAAGTCTGAATCCTAAAAAGCAAGTTATAAAGATTAAAATGTCTCTTCCCTTTTCCACAGTAAAGCACATCACCACTGCTCCCACCAGCCAGACAATATTATATCAGGAATCGATTTTGTAAAGGAAAATTGCACATTTCAATGACTTGCAATATAAAAATGTGTTCAGATGAGATTATTCTTGCCCTTTAAAGCACTGATTCCAAAAGTTGGGGTCGTGACCTGACTTGGAGTCCTTCTTCTGCCAGAATGGGGGCTATAGATCCACTACATAAATAAAAATAAACACTTATGTTAAAAGTTGCTTGAAGATATGAAATCATTGGTTAGAAATGGACAAAACTGATTGCTGATTTATTTCCTAATATGGATATATCAATGGTTAAGTGATTTGTAGAAGCTTTTATGTACTCAACCAATAGTTTGGGTCGACTCTTGTCGGTTTGAAACTGAAAAGTTTAAACCATTATTCTTTCTCCACTCACCTGTCAAAGGCACCAGCTTTATAAAACCCATTTTCCTTCTTCTATGATTTTGCTGCATCTCACCATCTCTTTGGAAACTTCTTAGGAAGCACCCCTGACTGTACATATAAAGATAGAAAACAAATGCAGAATTCTGTTGAAATGTTCTTTGCAATACTGGGCTTCATGTGAAATGTTGTGTTAAATATTGAAATGGTTTTTAGACGATAGAAGCCGTTAAATGTTTAATCTGCAGATGTCTAACCTCTTGTGTTGGACACATGACTCAGTGAAAAAAGCCTGAAGGGAGGCGACCCGCCTCCCCATTAGGAGCGATCAAAGCTGCATGTGGGAAAGCCAGCTGATCCCTAACATCTTTAACATGCTCACAATATAGGCTCCTTGGGAATACAACTAATTACTTCACATCTGTAGTTATTTGATCCACGAGGAATTCTCCCTTCTGTCTCCGGTGTCAGCCTACAGCAGCTTCAACTAACAGGGATTCATCTAAGATGCTCTTCTGATGAAGATTCACTTTTAAAAAACACCAAAAACCATTGAAGGAACCATGTGAAGGATGAGGAACTTCTCTTTCTTTTATCCTATCAGCAAATCTGTCATTCTCTACCATCCAGCAGCATAAATAAAGCACAGTGGCACTTGCAGGTTTGCTGAATGAAATAAAAATGAAGATACAAGCTCTTTGATGATTCTTCCTTTAAAGAAAGACTTTAATAAACTAGAATATATATCTGGGAGGTAAAGCTTGCAGCTCTCAGCAGGGTTCAGATGCTGAAGAGGGGCTTCCTGCATGCAACAGCAGCTCCTGGTGACCTCTGTTGGCCACAGTAGGAACTGCATAGAAATTCACCTATGTGGATTGCTGCTGACCTGACACCTGAATTAAAAGAAAAAACTGCACAAATGGTATATTTTTGTGTATTTGCAGAATAAGACATGTACTGTAGTTAGCTTTTGATACAGAAATCATACATCTTAGTTTAATAAATTATTATCAGGAGTTTGACAAAAATAAAAGACAACAAAAATGTTCTTTGTCGTATATGAAACTGATGCCTTAATAACTTCATCTCTGCACTTCATGTCATGGCCTTCTCTAAAGTTTATTATTTATTCCTGTAAAGAGGCATTTTTTATTTCAGAACATTTTCTGTTTATTTAAAACAACATTAGAGCATGCTTCTGTTAAAAAAAAAACAACAAACAAAAACTGTTTATTCAGGGTAATAGGCCATTTTTGTGCCTGTAATGAAAAGGATAAAAAAAGGACATTCTGTTGTAAAAATAAAAAAGTTGTCCTTATTGGGTTTCAATCTTTGTTACCTATAAATTACAAATAGGATTGCCTTGAACTGCTCTTAAGTAGAAAATGTTTTCCTGTGTGAACACCAGCAGAAAGGCTGACAGTAGTGTCCGACTCGGCTGAGGGGTTACCCTCTCCCTAGTGAGCCCTGGGGTGTTGTGAAAGATCCCAGCATGAGGCACCGCAGCCTTTACATGCTGCTTCTCTCTAGAAAACAAACAAAGTCTCTACAAATTTAAAGTAACAACAACAAAAAAAGTTTTCCCGTCTCAGTCTGAACACTCAGGCATCGGCTGCTCACGGCAAAGCCTTCATATCATTAATTCAAAACAAATGTACATCATACTCTTAATTATTTAACCACAAGTTGGAAAAAACAGGACTTTAAACTTCTTAATTATTCTTGTTCACACTGCATTTCCCAAGCACACAGCGCCTTAAGTGCAAATAAAGGCACCCATCTGTTTGTAATTACAACTACATAATTTCAGTCATTGAGCCTAATTATTTTGACTGCACATTTGATTAAAAATACTGCAGAAATGGTGCAAGTTTCCACTTCTCATTTCAAGTTTCTGAGCCAAACTGGAGGAAGGCGTTTAGGGTCGAAGCTGCAAACCAGAAGCCTGAAATGGATAGCCTGGAATTACCTATATGTGCATTTCCAACAAATCAAACTGATTTAACAATTGAGTGAATTTCATTTTCTCCTATAAGCACAAATGTTAGACCACCAATTCAAAGATTTACGATGCTTGCTTGTTGCTTTAAATTTTCAAAATCCCAAATAAAATTGACAAGAAACTGTCACCCTGATGTCATCAAGCCCCCCTCCCATCAGGTCTTATTTCCCTGTGGTGTCCCTGAAATAGGACAAGCCGGCTGCATAGCAGGCTATTCCAATAAACCGGGCTCAGAAACGTCATGTGACACTACTTTACTACATTTCTATGTAAGCTAACGACATCATGAACCCCGGGGCAATGGAGAAAGCTAATGACGGGAGGATGATGGCAACGCAGTGTTGCCATATAAGCCAGATTCCAGTTGCTCGCCAGATGTTAAACAGCTAAAAGTGCATCGATCAGTGACAGGATGGCCCAAAGTGATATTTTTTCTTTATTTCCCTGGAAGAAAAACAAGGTTTGACTATGATCAGGTTAGCAGGACTGGGGAGAGGCTTAAATGATATGAATATAATTACACATGTAAAAGTTTCAATTAATTTTTGTTAGTCTATAAAAGGATGAAGTGGGTAGACAGAAAAAGCATTTCAAAATAGTAAACATGGAAGCAATTTTGTAAAAATTCTTATGATTCTTTGTTTCTTTAAGAGTCTGACTTTTTTGGGGGAACTTTGAAAAAACATAAATTGCAGTTCAGGCTTTTTTAAGATCCTTCAAAATATTTTTTGGGGCTTTTCCCCTCATTTTGAGTATCTTTCGACTCCCATTAAGTCTGACCTGCCATTCTGAAAATATAAGCAAATAATATAAAAGTAATGATTGTATTGATTTTGTGCAGTAGAAATTTAAGAACTTTTTTCTTTTTACTATTCACAAAAGTAAATAAGTTTGCAAAAGTCCTCTTATAGCATTTCAAGTGCAGTTATAACTTGGAATCATATTGGAGATCAAAACTTTATTTTAAATAGCAGTTGGATGTTTACCTACCCATGCAGACCCAATGTATATATCTGTGCAACATAAAGATGAGGCTCAGGGATGACTGTGACACACCCAGCTGTCAGTCAACTCCCTCTGAATATGGAGGTAATACAGCTTAGTTAGAACTTAGACTGTCCCTCCTTCAATGCAAGGTTCCTCTGTAGTTTCCTTGGTAAATCTGGGAACAGTTCTGCACCTTGCTCCAAAATAGCAGCTTAAAAATACATTTGTTGAGTGTAAATAAACTGAAATGTGTTACACTTCACTGGATTTAGGTGGATGTTATTATATCAGTTGGGTTTTGCTGATTGAAAAAGTTTGAGTGGTTGTTGCATCATCTCATAGCAGTTTAAAGATTGTCTGGGATTTCCTCAGACTTCAACGTACCTGCAGCATTTATTTTGTGTCTTAACTCCAAGGCCAAAATTATATATATATATATATATATATATATATATATATATATATATATATATATATATATATATATATATATATATATATATATATATATATATATATATATATATATATATATATATATATATATATATACACTTAAAAAGTTGTGAATAACACTTTGAAGAAATCACTGAAAGCAGGTGTTTTCTGTAATGTTCAGGAAGTGTTGACATCCTACTGTAAAATGACCACTGAAATCAACTTCTAGTGATCTAGAAATAAATCAAACACTTTTTCTTTAACTGAGTATAGATCAAAGGCTGATGAAAACGCCTCCGATTTTTGTCAAACTTAACAGAAACAGCCCAAAATACAGAATCACAACCAAGTGACAGGGCCTCATCCAGTAAACACGAAACAAGCAATTAACCCAGCCATCACCCTATGATCATGAACTGACTGCGGAGTTAGCTAGTTCCCGCAATGCTCGTGATTGTCCCCGTGATTTTGGCAGGAAAGACTTTTGGAGGGAAAACATGGAACATCTGGTGGAAGCAGACAGGGGCTGGCGCTACATGATGGGAGAACAAGTGCCTGAAAGCTTCATTATGTCCCAGCTGTTGGGCTTTCTGTTGCCCTCAGCAAAAACAGCCTCGGCAGGATGATGTTCCTGGCAAGCACTCTGCAGATTATTTCATGCAAGACCCAAGCCTTTTTTTTTTGTGCCGTTTGGTTGGGAAACATGAGGAGGGGCTTATGGAGACCCTCAGTGGTCATTATAGTGGGGAAATATGTTCATTGAGGGTTTAAATACATTAACAGGATACATGAAAAAAGTTGGGAGAGAATGACAAATATCAATGTGAAACATGTGGATTATAGAGGGAAAGAAAAGAAAGTTGATCTATCCAATTCTTTTTTTCATAAATGTTGCCGTCAGTGAAAAGGGATTCAATAAAATAAAAACAAAGGTTAATCTACAGGACAGAGTTTTGAGAGTTTTGACCTAAGGATTTGAACAAGCACTTCTTCCAGGTTCCTCTGCCCCATATTATAGTCAGTTTAGCTCATTTTAATCCATTACAGTAAGTTCCAAGCTTGGTTAAAGCTGCACATTTCCTTTCCGTCCAATTGTATAATGATGCATGTGAATGAATAGCATCCTGCCTTCATCAGCTGGTGTTTGTGGCAACAGTTGAATTATAAAATAACACTTAAGATTAAAGCTTGCTCTGTATCAGAATAGACTAATACAAGATGAGAATATGTGGAAATACCA
This sequence comes from Cyprinodon tularosa, assembly GCF_016077235.1. NCBI lineage: Eukaryota > Metazoa > Chordata > Actinopteri > Cyprinodontiformes > Cyprinodontidae > Cyprinodon > Cyprinodon tularosa. Next base: position 264,139 of record NW_024039395.1, read on the forward strand.
AAGAAATTGTTGGCTATCCTATCTGACAGACTGTGAGGTGTTCTCCAAAGGAGAATAGAAAAACCTAATCATATCCTCCAGAGGTTTGCTGATCTACAAAGTATCGCCTTACCTCTCTGATTGCAGAAGCTCTACACACCTTTTGTCATTTCCTTTCACATTGTCAATATTGTCTGTCCTGCTTTGTTTTGTTCTAGCTCATGGAATCCCAATAAAACTCAGAGGAACATGTGGCTGTGAGGTAAGGTGATACTTATGAAAGACACAGATGCAGCATAACTTAGAAGAAAACTCAAGATAACCAACATAGACACAATGCAATCAAAACTGAAAAAATGAAACCATCGTTTTATAAGGTTGAAAAATTAGCTACAATTAACATCCTGAATAGTTAAATGGTTTTTAGGTGATATTTGGCTAATTTTCTGCAGTGCTGTATGTCAGCCAACTACTAGCTAATTTAGAGCATGTTTAAAGCAATATTTCTTGCTGTCTACCTCTGAATAACTATCATAAAAAAAGGCTGTTTGTTGGTGCCATGCTCTATGCTTCAGCCCCCTGACTACCTTATCAAAGATAATCTAAGAAATGTGGAAAGCCGTTTGATGTCCTATGTCAATGCATTTTATTTTTGGTCATAAAATAATTTGCAGTAGGTAGAATTTATGTTTAATTTCTTGCAGGCAGGTAATTATTGTTTCGGTCAGATATTTAACATTCCTTTGGCTCCCTACTTCTTAAAGATGCCAGAATCTGATGGTAATTTAATGCTTAAAAAGTATTGCATGTGCAGTGCATAGTGTGATGGGTGAACAAAGTGATTTCATGCCATTAAGTCAGCCCAAGTGTTTAAAGTTCAAAGGTTGAGCCTAAACACCTACTTTGTTTTCCATTTGAAAGTTTTCTTATTTTTCTTGTTTCCAGCCTGGTGCAGCACGGAGCGCCAGCAGGAGCTTAACTCTCAGGTTGGACAGCTTGTTCAAGTCGAATGCTATTAGTTCTGGGTCAGCGCCCGGGCTTTCTCCACACCCCAACAACACCTTTTCACCAGGCAGGTACTCCAGCCGCCATTAATCAGAGTGGTGACAGCCCATGGATGTCAGTAAATATGTTTCCCTCGCTGCCTCTTTCTTCCTCCTCTTTTCTTTCACACTTTCTGTGCTTTCAGATGCCCTTCTCATTTTCCTTGTTCTTTAGGGTTTTTGTAATAGAAGTATACAAAATAGATAAACAAAGAGATTTAGAAAGTTTATTTGGGGAGCTTGCTGTGCGACATACTGTCAGGAAATAAGAGAGGAAATTCACCCAAGGGGCAAAATTCTCTAATTGTCCCTACATTTCAACATTAAATGCCTGTTTTGGGCTGAACATAAGTGTTGGCCAGGTGCTTATGAATCTTGTCGAAGCAAAATGTCTTCTCACAATATGACACTTCCTCTCCTGTGCCTGTGCAACTGACAGGAGGATGGGTTCTGGCCAGCTCCGTGGACCCTTCGCATGTCTGTGAGAGGGTTACACGCAGGCACAGAGCCAACAGCAGCCAGTTGGAGGAAGTGGCTGCCTATCTTGGTTGGCAGATCCAGAGACAGCTGTAATTTGGCCACCCGCAGCCGTGCAATCAGGTTGGAGGCTACAGATAGCAGATTATGCAGCAGACTTCGGCTCTGACAGACACATGAGGTGTTTCTAAGGAAAGTAAGTTAGAGCCGGAGCCAAATAAGTAAACAGATGAAAAAGCCAACATTTGGAGGGAAGTGACGATGAGACAAAGTGAAAGAAAATGCCACGAAACAACCGGTGACCTTTGCTGAGATGGATTTGTTTACCAACAAACAGGCTCGCTGTCAGCGCCTGATCTACAGTGACCTTCAGAAGAAGAAGCCTTAGCTGACGGATCCCATCATTTTATCTTCTCACCCACGCATCTGTTCCCATGACTTCAACAGAGAAAGGCTTCACTCTGTCTGTCACAGAGCTCTTTCCATTGAATTCTTGGACACCTGTTCCTTTAATCATAATTACCTGTAGGAGACCCAAACTGATCCACATCAACAGACTGTTTATGGTTTGCAGTTGAACAAAAGATGACCTGTTATATAAAAAGGAAAAGAAAATGTGATTCTACTTTATTTTATATCTGCATTTGGAAACACAACTGTTAGAGTTCTGGTTCTGTTATGTTTTTCTTCTGGATGTTCAGTTTTGCTTTGCTCCTTGTTTTCTAGTTTTTTTATGTCTTATTTTGTTGTGTTCTCTGTTTTTTTTTCTCAGTTACTCTCAGTCTTGGTTCTGTTATGTTTTCCTTTGAGTGTTCGGTTTTGCTTTACTCCATGTTTTCTAGTTTTGGTGGTTTCTAGTTATTTTCAGTTTTCTAGGTTTTTTATTTGTTGCTCTCTGCTGCCCTCTTGTGTTCTCCTTTTTCCCTAGCACTTTTCATCTCCTGCTCTGTGCACACCTGCTCCCAGTCTGCTGATTAGCCCTCTCTTTGTTTCAGTCTCCTATAAATACTCTTTCTGTTGTGTTCTTCTTTGCTGGGTCCTCATCAAACATGCTCTAACTCCTTCTCTCTGAGCCTTCCTCCTTATGATAGTGATTCCCCTAATGTCTCCATGTTTTCTGGTACGTTTTGACTAGTTTTCATGTTTTGATTGTTGGATTTTTGGACTCCTGGTTTCATGTTAATTTTTTTTTTGTGTTCATGTTTTTTTTTTTTTTTTTTGGATTACCTGCCTCTGTTTTCAGTAAACTCATAATTAAATCCACAAGAAATTCACCTCTGCCTCCCTGCCTCTGCTTTTGGGTCAACTAACCATAACCAAATCGTGAAAACAACCAGTTAAATATTGTTCAGAAATTTTTCAAAACATTTAGAAATATGTTCTATAAGATGCCTCTGTATTTTCTTTTTTCGCCCCGCGGTTAAAGTTTGTGAAATATTCTTGTAGCACATGTTTACTGTTTCTTAAACCCAGCTTATGATATCAATTCTCACGAAGTTCAGTGAAGTATTTTGAAGCTTGATTGTTCTTATTTATCTGATCCCTGTAATCTGTTCTCCCTAAGGTTAAAAATTTATATATATATATATATATATATATATATATATATATATATATATATATATATATATATATATAAATAGAGCATATTTAATTGTGTGATAGTGGGAAAGTAAAGATATAACAACAGTATTTAAGGGAACAGTCCTCAGCATAAAAACAGTCCTGTACAGTCAGCAAATATTACATTTTCAGATTAAGTAACATTTCTCAACAACAAAGGGAGATTTTGAAAATGTACTAAAAATTAACAGGCCATTTAACAACACAGCGAAAAAAAACATCTCTTCACCCAAGAGTAAAAAAAATATTTTGTAAAATGGCAATTTAAGTACTGAGTAACTCATCATAACATCTGATATTTTTTACGACATATTAAAGACAAACCAACATGCAAAGTTTATGTACAAATTCTAGTATCATAAAGAGTAAAATAAGACAATTAAAATAAACAAATGATGTATTTGAAGGAAAACAATTCATAACTGAAGAAACATTTCTTCAAACCAGTTTTCTTTTTACATAAAACTTAGGAAACTAGTACCTCCAGTGACGATATCTAGTTTTCCTGTTTAGTTCAGGTAAGCTTGTTTGCAAAAAAAGAAAACTCAATTTGAAATTTGGCTGGAGAATCTTTATAAAAAAAAGGCTTGTTTGTTGTTTATAGGTTACTCACAATGGTGAAGCCAAATATTTTACTCAGGTAAGAGCAGCGATATTTCATAAAAACATTACAGAAGTACAAGTAAGATGCTGTAAAACTACCCACAATCACACACTTCCCAGTTTGAATTTTTGAGCATTTCTAAACCTCTGTTTTGAATCTAGATGGTAACTGGTGATGTAAAAGATTATGCAGATATAACGACACATTACACAGTAAATGTTGCAGTGTTAAAGTAACATCTTGAGTGTTAAAGTAACACTTTGTACATTTGAGTACTGAGAAGGCAGAGTACATTTGCTCCAACGCTGATTCAGAGTGGGACCAAATGTACTATTGAGTGTTACTTTAACAGTGCAACATTTACTGTGTAGAACCTCAAACATTAAAGCTCAAAACCTTCCAGTAACAGACAGGAAACCAGCAGAGGGAGCTGGCGTTGCATGCCTCTGTTTTTACACTTCCAGTCAAAAGTTCTGGGTTTATTCTAGAAACTATGAAGAAATTATCAATATAAGGGCCATCTTCTAATTACACATTTTCCCTCATCTTTAGAAAAAAAATACAGGGTCTAACTTAGCTTTGGGATAAAAATCAATATGTTATATAAAACTTTTTAAAAATAATATTTAAAAAAAAACTTTCAAAAATGCTACATTGTTTAGACAGTGTCTTATAAAAATGATACTCCTTGTTTTTTCATTTAAGAGACAGTTCATGTTATAGTGAGATGGTGTTGAAAGATTAAGATTAAAATTCATCCATAGTAGTTAGTGTAAAAAAAAAAAACTAAGTTATTTTATTGTATTTATTTCACATAGGTAGATCATTCTCTGCTAACATCATATGTCTATCTCCATGTAAATAATCTTAATAAAGGTTCATAAATTTTCCTCTTTGTGGATTGCTGGGACACATTTTTAGATTGAAGTATTTTGAAGATATAAGTTGAATTTTATACTCGCATTCATTAAATGTAGTGTTGCACCGATACCGATACCAGTATCGGACGGGGCCCCGATACTGCCCTAAAATGGTGGTATCGGTATCGGCGAGCACCAACAAATAGGGCACCGATACCATTTTGAGAGCCATAAGTTTATTCAACTATTGTCACCCATTCCTGGTAGGCAATAAAAAGTTCTACTGGATTCACTTTGTATTAGATTTTTTCCTGCTTCACAAAGGTAGGTAAGCTTGACAAAGCCATGATGGCAATTATTCTACATTATTATGGTATCGGTATCGGCCGATACTGCACAGCCAGGTATCGGTATCGGGGCCAAAAAATGGCATCGGCGCAACACTAATTAAATTTGAATATTATTTTATAATATTATATTATAAATTTTTCTTCTGCCAGCGGACTATTGGCGGGACACCCATCCATGCACACACGCTCACACCTTAGGCCCATTTAGCGACACCATTCAACCTGAAGTTTTAGGACTGTGAAAGTGCAAAGTTTATGGAGAAAAAAACCCAGGGCGGGATTCAAACTCACAACCTTCTTGCTGCAAAATAACAAAGCTGCAAATTCAGCCACTTTGCAAATATATTATAATTTCCAGTATCATATTATCCTTTAACACTTTTTCAGAAATCTTTAAATTGAAGCAAACTGCATTAAACCATAGGATGATTTCATCAAGGAAATGTAAATGTTCTTTATATACATAAAATAGTCAGTATGTCTGTAATACTAAATTAGTATGTTTGCAATGATATTAAAAGACAAAAACAGGGCAAGGTGTCAAAAAGAGTATTCTTTCCTAACCAAAATGCTAACATGTGACATAACTTCTCAGCAGATTATGACACTAAAATATTTTCAACTTTATAATTTTTTGTTCTGATTTCAACATTAGGAAGTAAAATGTGTGAAGAAAGTCCAAGCTGTACAATAGGTGTAATAAATGAAAGAGGGTTGTTGTGTGTTTGTGATGCAGTTACATAGCCTGGGGATGATCAAATTAACCCCGGATTTCTTTTTAGGTTTAATTCACAATTAAGACAATTAAACCCATAAACTTTATTATTTAAAGATTTAACTACTTATGTGCTTACTTAAGAATGGAAAGGCTCAGCAATAAGGCTGCAGCACTGCTGCAAATAATGAAACAAAAGAAAATGATATTTTCATCTGGAAACAACAAACATCAATATTTTTTCATAATTTGATGTACATTACATAGACTTACATATTAATCTGTAATTTTTGAGAGCAGATATGTAGACAACTCTAAAAAAAAAACAAGAAGAATCTGAAGAACTAGATAAACTCCTGAATAGGTGTTGAAAAATTTTCAGAAAAGCTAACTAAAAGTCTGTATTGAAGCCTGTGATATTTTATTTTTAATAATAATTATAATACTAAAACTAAAGGTTTGAGAAAATCTGCAAATAATACACAGTGACTTTAACTCAGGCCTGTTAGTAACATATCTGTCAACAGGTGGCAGTGTTTAGCCAAAGCAAGTATTCTGGTTTCATTAGAAATAGCATGTTGAAAAATGAAGTGAATGAGCTAAATAATTAAAAATAAAACATAAACAGTTCCTTTAACTTTATGTGAGGGATTAGACTTTACACTGACATCAAACACCTCAAAGAGAGTTTTATTGCCTCTATCAGGTCAAACTAATGTAAATGAACTGCTATTATTTACTGCCACTATCTACTATTTTCATTTGAAAGGAATCATTTCCTTACATTTTAAAATAATATTACTCTGGACTAAAAGTGCAATTTGTTCAGTAAATGTTTATTTGTCATCATTTGACTTAAAACATAGATTAGATAAGCAAGCATGACATATATGAGATTCCAGGAGTTTAGCAGGTACTGTAAACTCCTGAAATCTTAATCAAATTCCAGTTTAAATTATTTCATGATCAACTTTACAACTTTAGCTTAGGAAACATCAATCAGTCCATTTTATACTGCTTATCTGTCAGAGTCGGGGCAGGTGGCTATCTGCTCCTTTCTGTTGGTAAAAGGAGGTGTGAACTCTGGACAGGTCGCCAGTCCATCGCAGAGCAACTCAGAGATACACGACCAAGCAGCCATACAGAAGATCACACCTGAGGGTCATTTAAGAGACGCCATTTAACCGATCAGTCATTGGTTTTTTGGGCAAGCCGGAGATACCCAGAGAGTACCCACACATGCATGTTGAGAACATGCAAACTACATGCAGAAAAACCCCTGGAATCAAACTCAGGACCTTCTTGCCTGTAGCACTTTGCAGCCTAGCATAAGAGACATGAAAAAATTTATTATTTCTCATTTGTGTATTAAGTAATTTATATCGATAATTATGCTTCAAAAATTATGATACACGTAACAACATGCTATTTTTGATCAATTGATTTTATAAAATGAAACATTACCATGATTCCATTATTAAAAAATCCTCAGTTTTAAAAAGGCAATGTTATTAACCCTTGATAAGGATTTAAAAATGAATATTACTGGATAATCTAAAATTAGAACAGCCAGACACTCTGTCTAAGCAAACTGTGCATTATGCACTTACTATCCAGTAAATCTTTCAGATCTGTCCTGTATTTCAACTCTAAAGCTGCTGATAAATATTGAGGAAGTATCTGGTGGGAAGCTTCAGCAGAAATCCTGCAAGGGACTGTGGCTGACAAACACTTTAACTTGCATAGATGTTCTTATATAGAATGGACATAATCACTGCTCCCCCCTTACAATGAATATTATAGACAACAATCTCTAAGTCATTATTACTCAGGATTGAGCTCCACTTTAAAATGAGTGAAGAGCAAAGTTACCATTTAAATGCAATGTTCATATATATATATTTATACTGTAAATATATATATATATATATATATATATATATATATATATATATATATATATATATATATATATATATATATATATATATATATATATATATATATATATATATATATATATATATATATACATAGTATAAAATCAACAATATATACAAAATTAAATGTATTATTTGATTGATTTCCATTCACTTCTAATTAAAACAAAATAACAAAACCACAAACGACTGGCAAACTAACATTGATCTCATATCTACACACTGTCCATCTAAAGATTTGATAATGAGTTAAGAATCAAAGCCCTAAAAATTAAAACTGATTAAAAGTTAGAGGTGATTGCAACATTCATGCAGTTTTTATAGTAATCTTTGTTCTCTACATGGGCTACAGTTTTCTTTACATTTTAAGTATTTGTAATCATATTATGATATTGTTTTGATAACTAATCAATGTTCAATCCATCCATCCATCCATCCATCCATCCATCCATTTTGTCTCGCTTATCCGGGGTCGATTCATGGACGTAGCAGTCTAAGCAGAGATGCTCAGAGTTCCTGATCCCACACAAGGAGCCACCTCAGCTGGCTCCTTTCCACATGGCGGAGCAACGACTCTACTCCAACTCATGGGTAACTGAGCTCCTCTTCTGATCTCAAAGGGTGCGCCCAGCCACCCTGCAAAGGAAACTCATTAAAGATCGGTAAATCGAGAGCTTTGCCCACCGACTCAGCTCCCTCTTCACCACGACAGTCCGATATAGAGATCGCATCACTGGCGACGCTGCACCGATCTGTCTATTGATCTCATGCTCCATCCATCCCTCACTCCTGAACTCCTCCACTTGAGACAAGGACTCTCCACCAACCTGAAGAGGGGAGTCCATCTTTCCCCGTGGAGAATCGTGGCCTCGGATTTGGAGGTGCTGATTCTTTTGAGCTCAGGATCAGCACGTTTCCTTTGCTGATATGTTTTCTTTTTCAGTTGCTTTGCTTCGGACACATCTGAACATCCCTATTGTTGGACAAAGAAAGGTTAAATATATTCTATTTCAATACAGTTAAAGGAATTAGTAAAGCTAGTGAGTATTTAGAAACTAAAAGTTAAATCTTTTTATGACCTAATGAGAACGAAAACGCCGAATCTAATACAAAAGTGGACACTGAAAATGCAATTTAACCACAAGTTAGAAGCATCCCGATGAACCAATAACATTACCGGCACCAGACAGCTTGGATATAACAAGACGCCTCCCTGGAGGTCCCAATGGTGTTGTTTCCCCTCTCCCCTCGCCGTTTCTCCAGGCTGCATGATTATTTTAGCTCCAATAACAGTGGAGTAACAGTGGAGTTTGTCCAATCAGCCTGTTTGCTACAGACTGTCGGCCATTTGAACTTTTTTAAACTTTGGAGCCATGCAGCAAATATAAACGGTCACATGGGAGCCAGAGATGAGGAAGCACTTAACAACAGCAAGGAACCAGCAAACAGTGACTGAACATGAGGTGTATAAATGGGAGACTGAACAAAGAGCAGGCTAATTAGAAGATATGGAGCAGGTGTGGGCAGAGGAGCCTAGAAGGGAGCTAGGGGAAAAGAGACTAACACAAGAGGGCAGCAGAGGGCAAACAATACCTTAGAACTCAAATACAATAAAAAATAACTAGAATAACAAAAAGTGGAAATGAAACAAGTAAACTAGAAAACGGCATGAATCAAAGTATAACTTAAAACTCAAAAAAGAAAACTTGAACAGAACCAAAAAGTACAGAATCATGACAAGATGTCATGTAAATGAAAATCAGTTTTTTTTTCGACACCTTAAACACACTACAAGTCCTTTTATTACAGTTAATCACTGGTTAGTATCACAGTTGTCAATTTACTTTTATCTGCTATTTGTTCTATTTAAAGGGAAACAAATTACTGGGTAGTTTGCTATTATTAAAATATGCACAGGACTGTGAATCATTTCAGACAAACACAATAAACATTTCTAAGATAATAGGGAGGACACAAAACAGGAGCAGTAAAAGAAAAGAGCACCATACCTAATTTAAAACATGGGGCATGGGAGGGCTTCTGTATGTCCATTTATAGAGGAGGGGCAGCAACAAATCTGTCAATGTTTGGACTCATGGAGACAGCATGATCAGATGTTTTTTTTTAAGGAATTCATATGTCTAAAGTAATCTCTCCCTGTTATTTGAATTTCTCATGCAATCAAACTGTGACTGGTGAAGTGGTTTAAACCACGTCTAGCAGCATACTTCACTGTCTATACCTGAAGGGCATCACAAATAAGCCTGCCTTTATGTCTGACACCAAGTCAGCCTTTTTTTTTTTTCTACAGAAGATACATATGCATTGAACTGGCTAGCTCTACAGACATAATAAACAATAGTGTCTGCTGTGGGTCTGTAATTACTGTTTTTGTTCCTGGGGACTAAATTATTAACCGCACTGTACCATAGCAAGAGATCGTTGTCAGATGTTTACATGAACAGTTTTTTGGAGCAAAAATAACAGTTTTACTTTGGACCTTTCATGAATTATTTAAAGCTTCAACTTACACAGCATAAAATTGCAATGAGTTAAAAAAAAACCATAAACAACTTATTTAAATTTCAATTTTCAAGTCTTTAAGCTTAAATAAAGTGATTTTCTTCATTACAGACAGGCTTAGGCAAATACAAACAGAGCACTGCCACTAACATTTGGATAAATGACAAAGTTGCAGGGATACTAGAAGCTTTTAGTAGCCATAAATCAGCTTTCTGCATACGTCTGTCTGAAACTTTGACCTCTTTCAAAAATCCAGATAAAGGAATTAGCTAAATTTGACCAGTTTTGACCAGACACAAATTAGGCAAAGTTGGCCAGCCCAGACGTTTAACAATCCAAAAACTGTCAGTAAAGCTGAAGGTTGTACTTTGGCTAAGCAATAACAGACCCTCAGTACTACTTCAACTTTATTCTTTCTAAAACCAGTTTCATGGGCTTTGAGTTGTCCAATATTGATAATTTTAAGTTTAGTTGAAATATTAAGAGGAAGCTCTGCCCTCCTTCTACAGTAACACAGACAGTAAAACTATTCCACAGCATGATGCTGCCATCACCATGCTTAACAGGTTATAAGCTTTTAATTTTAAAGCCTCTCTTTGACCCTTATAAACACACCTCTAGTCATTGAAACTAGGCCTGCAACTAACGATTGTTTTTCTAATTGATTACCGGTAATCATTTTCTTATGTAATCACAAAGCCAAATGTTCTTTAAAGAAGAATTACAACTAAATAAAGCTAAAACTAAACCACTGGAGGTGTTCTGGAGAGAGCATATTAACAGACGAAAAAGGTTTTTGATCTTAAAATTTTTTATTTTTTTTTTACAATTTTGCTGTAATTACTGCACTGTGAGTTGATCTAATAGCTAATGACATGTTTTAGAGTCTCTATATGTGAGTTTATGATTAATAAATTACTAAATTAGTTGACAATTATATCAATATTATATTAATCTGATTATTTCAGCCTTAACTGAAACCAAAGAGCCCAAACTCTGTCACATCAGACCATTACATCTTTCCCAAGAAGACGTTTGGCCTGTCCATGTCAGCAGCTTCGTGTTTCATTTGTGCCACTTGTGTTTATTTTTGAACAGATGTGCCTATTTTGCACTACTTGCACTACTATTTTTCACTACTTCTTTTCTGTTGTTTATGGTGGCTCCACAATTTTTCCTTAACACTAGTTTACTAGTTTAATCACTAGTTTACTTTCTTCTTATCCTTTTCTATTGCTAAGAAGTAGTTAATATCCTTAAAAATGACAAGTTAAAACAGGATATATATCATTTTTATGTAGAAAGAGATGGAGAGGTGAACCAGCAGGATTTGAACCTGAAGTAAGATGCTCTAAATCCTGTAACGAGGCTGATGTCTGGTGTTGCTGTATTTGGTGGGTGTGAAGGCCAGTTTATTATGTGCTTGATAAGTGGTCATAAATTGCTAAACTCTGCCTTTATAAACAAAGACAGAATCTAAAACTCTCCATTATTAAACAGCAGAAATATAGGCATAAGATTTAGTCAGTGGCTCTGAATTATTACATTGAATTAAATAAAAAATCCTTCAATAGAAACACACTAAAAAACAAATACTGCTTTACCCCTTTTCAGTTTCAACTCAGGTTTTAGATTTTATTTGTAGATCAACAGAAATACACAAACATACAAAGAATTGCATCTACTTATTAAGCACAGGAAAATAGGAAGGAAAAATTTATACAATGAAATCTAAAAAAGACCAAATCAGAGATGAGGACCATAAATGGTAACTAATAGTTACATATGAAACTTTAAATTGGAAGAAACAAACACAACAGCTATAACCTGCAAAGTGTATAAAAAATGACAAAATAGCTTTGAAAACATCCCCATCAGGGTAATTACATCAACCACAAGAGTTTAAAGATCCCAACAGAATCAGGACTGCTGCGTTCAAGGACACTAGAAGCTCTACAGAGAGCTGGTTTGTCTCAGACTGGTAGATGCTACTGTTTCTGAAACAACCCAAGACTTTAAAGTTTACATGTTTTAAAAAGAACGTTTAGGATCCGCCTGCGTAAATGTAATGTAGTATTTCATAGCATTTTTTTTTTTTTTGATCCGTACTTCTTTGAGACGTGATGTTGCAGATTAGCACCAAGGTGCTTGTATTATCATCAACAGCTGGATTCAGGTAAATAAAGAAAAGAAGTTGTTCATGCACGCCCACTGAGTCTTTGTCTAGTGTTATAGAACCAGAAGGAAGTCGATCCACTTCCACATGAGTGGGCGTTGAAAGAAAATGGATCAAAGCTACAGCTGTACTTTTCTAATTTAGCAACAGCTCTAATCAACATTTTATTATTTCTTTTCTTTGTTTTGTTTCTAAAGCCATCAACATTATGAAGGTTAATGATCACAATTCAACACGTTTATGTTGTATATGTACATAGTCCTGAAAGCAATATAAAAAAAATTAAGACACTACTGTTATTTACATGCTGCGGTCGAACTACATGTTTCCCTTTATAAAAAAACTGCTGAAAACAAAACGGTCTGATATTCACATGTTATAAAAACACAAACCCAGACCACCCTGCAGTGTTAGTGAAAAAACTTGACTTGGGATAATCTTCCTCCACAAAAATTTGCTCAAACTGCTTAACTTCTCTATCAATCGTTTATCATTTAGATGTTTCTGTTCTTCTCAAGTCCTGAGAGAGCAGGAAGAGAGCATTTCTAAAAATAAGACCAAAGTTAAACTGTTAACAAAGCAGAAGTCTTTTCCTGCTCTCTGAACACATCAAAGCTTTTTGCAGAGTATTCACGTCACACTTATGAGTGTGCCCTATGTCATTGAAAAGTGTGAAAAATACTAAAGCCTGTGAGATGTTTTCAAGTTCGGTTTTGAGAATATGTACAACCCAAAATGCTGCAGACATGCTCAGCAAAGTGAAGCTTCCTGAAGTTAATGCAATCCCAGCAGAGAACTGTTATCAAATGTGCTTCGGTTATATTTACACGCTGGAATTAACAAGAGTGCATTTTGTTTCCTCCTGGTGAACTTTAAGGAGATCCTATGTCTCTCAGTGCTCTTGTCATACGAGTTTTAATTGTTTTTTTTCTCTCTCTTTGGGAATCCTTCAGAATCAGACTCATTTGTTGATATTCTGACATTTTATCAGTGATGTAAATCTTATTCGTTTTCAGCTTTTTTTTTTCTTTTTTTTTTACATTTCACGCTCTTACTATCACTAAAACACAGCCTTACATTGATCTGTTTGTCTCTTTAACCAGAATGATAATTGCATTTAAAATACAAAAGCATACAACCATAACAGATATTCCTACCCTCTCTGCAGTAACGACCTGCAGACAGTCATTGCAGATGTTATCAAATAAATTGCTTTCAGTCTGCTTTCAATTGCTTAAACAGCTATAGACGTCTTCAACATCTGTGAAATGCCCCAAAACAAGACATGAAATACACTTTAAAACGATCTTACATGTTTTTCTCTATTTCGGACATAATAATTACATAGAAAATAATTTATCAAATCCACTGTTCAATTCCAAATGTCTACAAAAATATGAAAAGCAAATTTCAATCAAGAAAGAAAGAAAAACTGTAAAGTTTCTGGTTCGATGCAAAAAAACAACAGGTTGAGATCCTACTAATGTGGTACGACGTTAATGCACTTCGTCCCCTTTTTGCCACAAAGTGTCTACAAAGTGCTTCTGACAGCAGGTGTTGGGGTGGGGGAGAAGTGGCTGAAAGAAAGTGGGGGCTCATCATCTTTCTGTACTAAATGCGATGCAACATTTGGAGGGTTGTAGAGAGAGAGAGAAATGTGTGGAACGGGAAGGGCCCTAAGAGACGCTGGAACATCGAATGGTGGGAGATCCCATCTGTGTCAGCACCTTATCGAGCCACTGCAGCGGGCCGTTCAGGTGCAGCTCGATCCAGCAGGGGGTGCTGGTCACCGTCTGTCGCCTGTAGGACACATGAGGAGAGCACAGACTGATGTTAAGATTGGAGACAAGTCAGGTTTCAGAAATAAAATCCTGCACAGTGCCATAAGAGCTGAGTGATTTGTCCCAGTGAATGACCACATAGTCCCAAAGTAACCAGGCTGGATCAGTGGTGGTTCTTGAATGAGCTGCAACCCCTCCTCTGCAGGCCTAAACACCACTGGAGACCAGGACAACTTCAAATTTTCCTCTTCCAATTCACATGTATAAATCCCAAGATTTGCCTCTACTGTTTTTATATAACTCCTGACATTAAATAAAACTGTGCTGTAAAGTATTCTTTGTAAGTATGCTCTATCAATACTGACATGACACAGAATTAAAAATGGCTCTGCAGAGCTTTAAAGTTGTATGGGACTACCGCTTTTTAAGCAAATTAGATTAACACTTTCAAAATCTATAACTATCAAACAAGAATATGCTGGTGAAGATTTTCATTCATCCAGGTCATAGTCATTCCAAAAGAAGTAAATATAAAAAAAAAACAATCCACTGGACTTTGTTTCCAAGTTTCAAGATTTCCAGGGGATTGTTTTTTTTAAACTTCTTGGAATTTCAAACAGGAAGTAAATAGAAAATTTAAACATCTTTCTAGGTATAAATTCCTTCTTCAGGTTTGGAGAAACCCCTGAAAGTAGCTATGTTTTCTATTTTACAGCCGCTTTTAGAGGCACATATCCAATTCATATCTAACTACATTTAAAGTAGTGGACAGACTAAGCAAATAGTAAAATAGGTATTTTTTAGTAAGCAACAATTTTATAAATAAAATGTCGAAATCAGAATGTGGTGTGGCAAGTTATAAAGTATTGCATTTAATTAGAAAAAAAAAGTATAAAAGTATTGAGCTAATTCGGCATTAATAGAGCATGTAGGAAAAGGAAAATGATTAAATAGAATGGAAAAATCCTTATTTATTTTATTCAAATTTACATCTCTTTTCTTTTCAAGCATCTGGAAAAAAAATATGAAAGCAAATTCAACATATTTAAGTCACTTTAGCAACCCTAAAAACAAGTCCCTATGCAAACCTTTTCATTAGGTTACCAATCAGAAAGATTAAGAACAAAGAGATATAATAGCTAGATGGATTTATGGAGGATTTTTTAGAAGTTGCATTTGAGAAAACTGGACCAACCCATTAGTTTCTGACAGGATTTCAAAAGCAAACTTTATTTTAAAACACCTAAAATCATGCGGGTATTGGCCGATGCAGTCCTGTTTTTGGATTTTTATAGTTGTCTAAGATGAATGAGATCTTAATTCCCCAAATACATGAATAATAATAAGTGTGTTTTTATAAACTGAAACAAGATTTTCTAGCTGGTGTGTGATTTAATACTGAATCACACACTAGCTTCAGCTAAATTAGTCACACAGGTTAGCACTGTTACTGATTAATTAGCTAGATCGCATACTTGATGAACAATACTGATCTATCATCCAAATCGACTCATTTATATTTTTATTAATATCACACACAGCAATAGATTTACAGGGAGTTTCAGGCAGTTGCTGTATTTTATATTACATTTTAAAATCTCAGTGCCCTTTAAATATAAGTGTTCTATGTCTATGCTGATAATATAAACTTAATTTGTTATCAAATAATATAAGGTTACATTTATATTTGTGTAAATTTGCTGCTTCCATCTTTAACAATGTTTATGTAAAAGGACATGGCCAGGTATGTGGTTCATTGACTCAACAGTGGTACCGGATCGGGTACTGCCCGGTGCGCTCAGCCCAGGTATTAGACAGGACCGACTAGTCAGTGTTGCTGACTAGGCTTTTTTGATATACCCAAAGACTCTATCACCCAGGGTACACGCTGGATAATGTTGCAGGAATTTTTTTAGAGGGCTTTTTCTTTTTCCTTCTTATTTTGTACAACATTTTGTACTGTTTGTATGTTTTATTTCTACCTTCTGTAAAAAAGTGTTCGAGTTTCAGTTTTTTTGCTACTTTACAATTTTAAGTCTTTTTTGAGTACAGAACCATGAAAAAGCATGAAAATTGCAATCTTAGATGAGGTCATTGTCATATCATTCAGCTTTGCCCACAGTCTCAAACGCTCTTTTAATCAAAGTCTTTATGCTGCATGAGAGGAAAGAGTAAACAAGCTCTTCAAAGCACGATCTAAAACTAGAACAATAGGAGTTAGAAGGCAGCCTCCTACAGCATTGAAATAGGTGCTTAAAGAAAAGATCAGTAGCAATATTCAGCAGTCTACAGGTTTATAAAAGTTAGATCTGGTTTTAGAATGCTGCAAGAACCAAACCTGCTTCCTCACTCAGCCTCTCTGCTGGCTATTTTCTAAACATGACAGAGACATGACAACTTTTATATGCGCGTCATTATTTCCCTTTCCTGTCGTTCACTTTCTACTCTGCGCCATTAGAGCGTATTTTTTTGTGTGCTTTATTCATTTCTTTATTTTATTTTTATATTGGGTTATGTTTGGCTCTTTTTTAAGTCTGTTATGATGCTATTATCATGGTGCTTTTTGTAATTTTTTTTTTTGTCTACCACATTTTACATTTTTGGTTGCATTTTTTGTATTTTTTAAGGAAAAGAACAAGAGGGAAAACGAAGAGTTTAAAATCATCAAACACTGAACACAGATTGTGAGGGGGGAAGGCAGAGAGAAAGGGAGGCCTGCCTGATCATGTAACCTGAATCCTGTCTTTAAGTGTCTCCACATGTCAGCGTTTGGTCAGGACGGGAGTGGTGAGTAGTTGATCACAGCACAAAGGTATTACCCCGGTCGGAAACTTTCTCTGTGGGGCCAACTTTCAGCCAATCCATCCCACTATCAGTGAGTCAGACTGTGTGGAAAACCAAGAAGACTGAACGAGGGAAAGTCTGACATCTCTTTTTGACACAGCACATGTGTGTGTGTTTAAAAATAGTTGGGCGTGCCAGCAGGGGCCTGGTTCTATTGACGAGGCCACGATGGCGTCATGCGCCGGATCCAGCAGAGTGTGAGCAGATGTGTGAGTGAGCGTGGGCGGCTGGATTTGAGGCGTGATTCACAGTCTGCTCCTATTGTCTCCGTTCACTCGCAGGCTTGCTCTATCAGGTAGTATAATCCTGGCTCAGCAGCATTTACAGAGCTTATAGCTCAATAAATAGCTGGTGATTTATCATTTTTGTTTTCGCATGGAAATACTGTTAAAAACTGTTAAGATATTCAGGGACAAAGATATAATTTGAACAAGATAATGTTATAAAAGGCAGCCTGATTCTTGTTCTTTTAAAGGTAAAACTTTTTAAACCTAAAAAAAAGTTTGTTTCAGTTATTTGTTTTGTCAAATAACCACCCCATTTCCATTAAACTATTGTTTACTCAACCTATAATTTTACTGCACAGTGGTAAAAGTCAATTAATTTAGTAGCTTCTAAATTATTAGTAGTTTCTGCTTTTTTAGCAGGAATTAAGTGATTCAAGTTTTGTTTCATCTTGTTTATTAATATTAGGCAAATTTACCAAAATCTACTAAATTTAGCTTCACATTTTGCTCAGTAAATTGCTAAATACTTACCAATAGAAGTGTACTGACATCCTTATAACGGCCCTAACAAAAGAGGTTTCCATACATAGGATGTGCATGTCAGGAGTTTTTTATCTAAATACGTCAAGGATAAAACACTTAAGACTGAAGCATTATCAACGTTGGTTGAAATCAACCCCATAACCCATTAAAATTAAAGCTTTGATGTGTAAATAAGAAAATCCAATATAAAATCTGCTCTTAATCTCATCAATCGCGTTCTCACTGTTACTAACTTATCCAAACAGCAGCAGATGCTTGTACAACCCAGAGTTTCTTTAGTAAGCTGCTGCAACATCTCAGTTGTAAAAGCCAAGTCATTTTACCTGTATTCAGCTCCCCAGCCTTTGACGAAGCTCATACGGATAGTGCACATCCTGGTGAGCTGGTAGACAGCCTCGAAGCCCTGGTTGACCGACTGTGCCAGCAGGGCAGCAAACTCCTGGTTGTTGAAGATCTTCAAGTTACATCCTGGAGGAAAACCACAAGCTGAGTTCAACTAAAGATCAAAACCTGGGTGGTTACTGCTGGTTTCAGTTCAATTCAGACATAATAACAATATGCCACGTGACGGGAAGTCACCCTGACTGTTTAACATTGGCAGCCTCAGTGTTTCTCCCTGTAAATCTGTCTGTTTTTTTCTGACTGGGTTTTATCTAATAGTAAAATGAACAACTTATCGTTTCAGTATCACCTTATGAAGAAAGACAAAACAAAATTCAGGGTTGTTTATGATTGTTGGTGCTGACTCATTAATGATCAGGGTGATGCATTCACCACATCTGTTCAGAATAATCCGATTTAAGCATCTAAAATAAATAAATCAGTTTAGCTGTAACCCTGCCTTTTATTTATTAACATTGTCAGCTGCTTTATAAATAAAAGGCAGGGTTTAATTCAAGATAATACTACTTTTTGGAAACCCTTAAAACTTCTATTTTTTCACTAAACCAAATGCTTATGAAAGGCTGATGAATCCAAAATTGCTTTTCTTAAACCCAGCTTATTCAGTCCCAGGATTTTCCATGGACTCTGTGCACTACTCACACACCTGGGGGGATTTTGCAGACTGTGGCCGGATGCCAACCGTAACGCTGATTACAGTTGGGGCTCTGGACGAAGATAGCGCTGTCACTGAGACATTCTGCAAACACTTCTCCTCCGATGTAGTACAGCCGCACACCTCGACCTAAGAGGGAACAGAGACGGAAAGGCAGATGTCACAGTGACATTAGACAGCGGCAGCAGTTATTAGACCGGTTTAGGGTGGAGTGAGGAGGCCCACCTATGTGCCTGCGTGTTAACTCCACTGCTGCATTGCGGTTGACGTTGGATAGCAGGCCGAGGCAGAAACGCTCTGAGTTGGAGGGGTCTGTAAATCCATCCACTGTCAGCGAGGGCTGCGAGGCGTGGAAGGTCTCTCCTACTCGCTGGTTCAGCTCGTAGTATGAAATAGAGCACCAGAATGCCGGCTCACAGTATGTCACAGGATGGAGGTCTGAGAGAGAAGCAGATAAAGATGGTTGAGCAAAGATGCAATTTAAAGTCATCTAAGGCAGGCAACAAAACAAACGGGAGAGGAATTAAAAAGGGGGGCGAATATTGAGAAGAAGGTGGATGGATTCATATTTGGGGGGAAATTGTGAGAGACAGAAGGTAAATACTACCTGAAAAAACTTTAGTGAAAGCTTGCATCAAAAAATGTCACAGCTCTATGCTACTTCCCAGAAACTTTGACCAAACAAAACGAGGAAACACAACCCACGCAGAAAGGATGCAAGAACCCAAAAAAAAAAAAAGGAAAAAGTACGATTACAGGCTCATCAGTGGTTGTCTTCAGCAGTCAGACTAGTTCTGGTCATTTGCTCACTTTCAGCAATCTCTAACAGCTACTCTTCCCAATCAGTGGTGGCGTCCCAGCTGAGTCCCACCAATGTCTTCTCTCAGTCACAGAATAAACACTGGATGTTTTTATTGACTTTAGTGTGGACTGAGCAGTCTTGGTCTGTTTAGATGCTCACCTGGTGGGCGTGAAAGACAAAGCATTCTTTCATCGTCTCATTTCCTCTTAACAAAACCAAACAGACAATTTCCACGCGGGGGGGTCGATACTGAAGCAGCAACACACTAAGACAAACAGTTCTCACCTAAGTTACTGTGTGTGGGTGAGACGGGGTTCGGTGACAGGCTCGGGGAGCTTGTGTCCATGCTGTGGGTCATCTGATGATCACTAGTCTCTCCATCTTCACTGAGGTAGCCCGGCGGTGGCGTTTCTGAGACACAGAAAACACGTGAAGGTGACATGATCAAATCTGGGGAACAAGTCTGACAGAATAAATTATATCATGCCATTGAATTCCACCTGCTTTTAACAGGAAACAGATGTTTTGTTTGTTCTTTTTCAATTAGACTTAGACAGATTTACAGACAGATTTTGTCATTTTGTATACACAAGTGTAAACAAAAAGAAATTTCATTTAGAACAGCTCTCTAGAGAATTTCCCTTTCTAAAGTGTAGCCTTGATAAGGTAAGCAGCAGTTGTTGTTGAGCTGCTACTACTGCCTCCAGCTCCTGCAGCACTTGCTTCTCCTGGCTCAGGGGAGGAAGAAGACGATGATGCTGTGAGGGTGGTAGCCCCCTGGGTTGAAGAGGTTGACGCTGTTGAAGCAGCAGTGGTGGCATCGGCAGGTTTAGCAGCGACAGACGATGCTGGAGAAGGTGTGGAAGCCGGAGGAGCCGGCTGGGGATGTTTCAGCATTTGCCAAAGAAGCATCTAGAGTGCTCTCCTCGTTTTCACCTGCAGAGGGCTATGCTTTCCCTCTAGATGCTGAAGATTACCTGGGAACAGTCTCAGAGGAGCGTCCTTCATGCAGAGCTCTTTGTTTCTATCCGCGGGGTACAGCATCAGCTTCCAAAGTCAAACCGCACCATCCGGTATGGCTGGACACAGCCAAGACTCCGTCAGAATGATGGCGCAGCAGTTACATATCTCCTTTTTTGAAGAGAGTTTGAGTCGGAAATTATCCATTTTGTTTTCCAAAGAACGGACGTTGGCGAGCAGAACTGATGGAAGCGGCGGTCTGTGGGGATCTCTCTTTAGCTTCATAGATAGCCCCCCTCTGCAGCCTCGCTTTCTCCGTCTTCCTCCGTCCGTTATTGTCCGCTGTTCTTTTGTTGACATCCGTCTGTAGCACTCTGCAGCTTCTTAAACAGTCAAAAATGTCAGTATTTAAAACATTTTGTGACCGTAGCTCCAGCAGGCCTTGGCGATCATAGATGCAGGTTTGATGTCTAATTTGTATAGTTTTAAGTGGCATATTTTGTAAAATTGTCGAGAGGAGCTGTTCTTGGCCGCTGCCTTAGAGCCCCGCTATGGTGCCATATAAGAAGGCTCATACTCTAAATATAGAAACTAGTATATTCAAATTGGAATTGGTGTTTGTAGTTGGGTTTTGCAGCTGCAGCAATCTAGAGGATGACAATACTGTATTTGCAGAGATTAAAAGACACACAATGCCCTACCCTCCTGAAAATGTTTATCCTTTGGAGTAAGTCATCTGTGAAGCTGTGCTGGTACCTGGTATGTAGTTGCTCTGGGGCTCGATGCCGGCAGGAAAATTGGTGTTTTCGGGGATTGAATGGCTGTAGTCGTCCAGCGGGGGGAACTCACTGGGGATTTCTGTGTGCCTGGGCACCAGCACCGGTGGGAGGACTGAGACAAAGAGAAAGAAAGAAGCAGATAACATTTCTATCCTGAGATTATAACAAGAGCTGATGTAAGATTTTTACAAAAAAAATAAATAAATGAAGTTAAAGCTCATAACAGTTTCTGTTTTAAACTAACAGGAAAACCTGCAAAAAATACTCGTTAAGAGAATAATGGACATAGAAATTTACATTAAAAAGCACATATCAGGTCAGAATACAAAATATAAAAAAACATTCTCTTTTCAAAACTCTTTCCTGCAACAAGTTGCATGATCACCTGCCTCCCAGCAGTCATACCTGGGGTCTCTACTCTCTGGTAGTGGTATGGGTTGACACACACTTCATCCTTCTTGGTGTGGAAGGCGTACTCGCACAGCTCCACTGCTCGCAGCTCATGGTGAGACTGCAGGTCGGGCCAGCGCCACAGCCGGCAGTAGATGACATGAGGCAGGCCCTTCCTGTGGGACACCTGAAGGCGGCCATCGAGGGACCTGTAGAGAGAGGCACGAGAGTCAGTCAGTAGTGTTTCATTTTTAGGGCTAAACTCAGGTAAATTATCAGAGAAAAAAAAGAACAACTCATGTGGTTTTTATTATTGTTAAAGTTTTTCAATAAACAAAAACAATCAATCATTTAAGAAGTCTTAAAGAATTAACATTAAAGAGTTAACATTATTAAGAGATAAAGACAAAAAAAAGTCTTATCTGATATTATTGTTTGCAAAAACGTGTGGAGACATATCCAGTGAATCATGATCTTTCCAGTAAAATGCACATCTAATTATGATGATTTTTGTGTTTTGAAACTTAATTAAAAATAAAATTCTAATAAAGTTATACACTATATTGCCAAAAGTATTTGCTCACCCATCCAAATTATTGGAATCAGGTGTTCCAATCACTTCCATGGCCACAGGTGTATAAATTCAAGCACCTAGGCATGCAGACTGTTTTTACAAACATTTGTGAAAGAATGGGTCGCTCTCAGGAGCTCAGTGAATTCCAGCGTGGAACTGTGATAGGATGCCACCTGTGCAACAAATCCAGTCGTGAAATTTCCTCGCTCCTAAATATTCCACAGTCAACTGTCAGCTGTATTATAAGAAAATGGAAGTGTTTGGGAACGACAGCAACTCAGCCACGAAGTGGTAGGCCACGTAAACTGACGGAGCGGGGTCAGCGGATGCTGACGCGCATAGTGCGAAGAGGTCGCCAACTTTCTGCAGAGTCAATCACTACAGACCTCCAAACTTCATGTGGCCTTCAGATTAGCTCAAGAACAGTGCGCAGAGAGCTTCATGGAATGGGTTTCCATGGTCGAGCAGCTGCATCCAAGCCATACATCACCAAGTGCAATGCAAAGCGTCGGATGGGGTGGTGTAAAGCACGCCGCCACTGGACTCTAGAGCAGTGGAGACGCGTTCTCTGGAGTGACGAATCGCGCTTCTCCATCTGGCAATCTGATGGACGGGTCTGGGTTTGGCGGTTGCCAGGAGAACGGTACTTGTCTGACTGCATTGTGCCAAGTGTAAAGTTTGGTGGAGGGGGGATTATGGTGTGGGGTTGTTTTTCAGGAGCTGGGCTTGGCCCCTTAGTTCCAGTGAAAGGAACTCTGAATGCTTCAGCATACCAAGACATTTTGGACAATTCCATGCTCCCAACTTTGTGGGAACAGTTTGGAGCTGGCCCCTTCCTCTTCCAACATGACTGTGCACCAGTGCACAAAGCAAGGTCCATAAAGACATGGATGACAGAGTCTGGTGTGGATGAACTTGACTGGCCTGCACAGAGTCCTGACCTCAACCCGATAGAACACCTTTGGGATGAATTAGAGCGGAGACTGAGAGCCAGGCCTTCTCGTCCAACATCAGTGTGCGACCTCACAAATGCGCTTCTGGAAGAATGGTCAAAAATTCCCATAAACACACTCCTAAACCTTGTGGACAGCCTTCCCAGAAGAGTTGAAGCTGTTCTAGCTGCAAAGGGTGGACCGATGTCATATTGAACCCTATGGATTAGGAACGGGATGTCACTTAAGCTCATATGTGAGTCAAGGCAGGTGAGCAAATACTTTTGGCAATATAGTGTATCTTGGTTTTTCTTTAAAGGTTGAAGATTTACTCCTTTATTATTTATTATGTTCAAGAATCAACAGGATAGTAACTGCAGTCAACTAAAGAGATTAAAGGAGACTTTTGTGAATTATGGCTTAAACTATTAAATTTTCCTGGCAATATGAAACTTCCTGACAGAGTATGGAAATATTTTTTTCTTCCTCTCTGCTAACAAAAGGCTGTAGATTCTACTAAAAGCTTAGGAAGAACATATCTCTGGCCTCTTAAACAAAACAACCTCTGATTTTATACTGGTTTTAACCACTTAGCGCTCTAAAATGACCTGCTGCCGATGAATACACAAGCTTAAGCCCACTTCATATGACAGCGTGTCTAAAAATAAACCACTGGAAATTAGATTATGTATGCGTTACAGGAATTTCATTGTTTAATAAAACATCTGCCCTCATCTGGGATTAAAAAAAAATACTGGCAGAGGGATTGAGGTCAGCTGATATCACAATAGGTTGGTACAGCCTCTTATTTTTGAGCACAATGGCCCATGGTAAAAATATAAATAAATAAAAGCTCAGCATGTTATGCAAGAGTCGACATTCACATGTGTCCCCTCTTTCTTACTGTTTCACCCATTGCAAAGAAACTAAGACTAAGGGTCGAAGGCTTTAACAAAACAACAGTTTTAGACCAAAACCAGAACATTTTGGTACTGAAAGCAAAGCAGGGCCACTCTTATTTAAGTTTTTTATTATTTCATGGCTAAAGTTTTTGCCCACAACGTCTTTGGCTCCTTAAGGTTTTGACTCTGTGCTAACAGGAGACTTTCTCTGGGGCTTTTGAGCTCTTAATAAAAAAAATAGATGAAAGCTGAATCAACACTGATTTTTAAAACTAAAACACTACATCCCACATGAGTTTTTCAAGCTAATAAATCTGAATAAAGCAGTAAACAAGAGCCAACTCATTCAATCCCTAAATCAACTACAAATTTTAAAAAAAGTGGTGATCCAGCATTCACCTCCAAAAGACAATAAACACTGCAACTAAGATAAAATAAAATATGTTTAGCTTAAACAGTAGAGTGAATATGAAAACCACCAGCTTTGTCTGTAGGCTTCAATGAAACTGAAATGATCTGCTGTGTGTTTAAGGCAGCAGTGGTAGCAGTGGGAAAATGTTTCCTGGGATCATGATAGTAACACCAGGAGTTTCCTCTGTCTCGCATGTGGTAGATAAGACAGTCTGGCTGACAATATGGCTGGTGTCTGCTCACAGAACCCTAACAACAAACAACACAGCTCAGTGCAGAGCTTGATTTTGGATTAGAGTTCAAGTTAGACATTTAACAAAAGTTATAGTAGCAGCTGCTCCACAAGACCCAATCTGTAAACTTTCACTAAAACCGAGTGATGACGCGATAGAGTTCTAATCCCCCCAATAAAATCTCCCTCAGCAATGCTGATAAAAAGCATTTTCTAATGCATTTTTAAAACACAAAATGAATAATTTTTTTTAAAACTTAATAAATAAACCAATCCTCCTGGGAGTGCAGTTCCTCTTTTCTTATTTCAGTGTTCCTGTTTAGTATATTTTGTGATGAATAACAGACTGCTTCCTTTAACCACATTTCATAACCATGTGCTATTTATGAACGATTGCATAAGATTGTCAGTCCTTTTTATACCTCTGAATTTTTTTAACAAAGCCTGTCTATAGAAGCGATCAGTCAGACCTTGAACAGCGTATAAAAACAATTTCCTTCATCAAAGACGGAAGACATCATCAGAAAGCCCAGAAGAAGGTTTCTAAAACGTCACTGAGATGAGGTAGGACATATGAAAAGGGCAGTGGATTAAATCAAATCAGAAGCTGAAACTTACTGAAAGTACAGGAAGAAAAACAAGAGGAGGTACTGAATGAGTCACATTAAAAGCTGCTCTCTTGATCTACTGTGACAGGAACACGAGTCACACAGGGTTGACCTGATGTTGTCGGTATGTGTGTTTGGTCTATGCTGATCAATGAGAGTGTTGTGGAGCTGAGTGGGCTGAAACAGTCATCCAGGGTTAATATAGACTGTCCAGGTTGTGTAAAGACTGGAATTTATTCAGAAATGAATGACAGCTAACTAATCGTATTCACTACTATGTTATGAAAAGAAAAGAATATCCAGTTTTGTTTGCTTTGTTTGCTCTCTGCAGACAATCATTCAAATTGAAATTTTTGAGTTGCATCTGCTGATCAGCAGACTTTCTAAAACTTGAAGGCATGGTGGTTTACACAGGGAACCACAAACATATTGTACTTCTAGGCATAGTCAGTATACTTTTATATTGTGGTATATTTGATTCAAAACTACAATCAAAAGCAGCAGATACAGGCTAAGGAGGCCTGATTGAGAAACACCTGAAGCTAAATATTAATAACTTGTTTTAAAGCCAGAGATATATTCAGTTCCTAAAAACAGTTCAGATTGATTCAAGGCTCAGTGTTTGTTAGCATGTCAAAGAGGAAAGGCAGAGGGATTGGCTATGATCCCACATTCCCTGCTGGGCTCTGTTGTGCGTTTGTGTTTGTCTCTAGATTTTTAGGACAAAGGTATAAAGCCTCTTAAATAATCAAAAAAAGAACTTATTCAACAGCTGATAAACGATCCGCTAAAAGGTAACTGGATCCAGAGATTGCTTACTTATTAATAACTTGCATGTACTGGAGGAATGTATCAATCCGTATCAATCCAATCACAAGATTGAGCTTTGCCTAACCACTTTATTTTTAAATAACTGAGGTTTTTGAGAAAACTCAATTCCCAAATCCTGGGGTGGCTTGTGATGCAGCGGCTGTCCCATGTGCAGGGGCTCCAGAGGTGTGACGCAGCCATCTGGAGTTCGATTTCCAACCTTGGGACATTTCCGACATGTTTTAATTTTTACCTCAGCCAAAAAGGTTATGTTTTTAGGAGAGTTTGTGAGTTTGCCTGTCTGTGTACAGGATAACATAAAAAGTTATGTATGGATTTGAATGAAAAGTGTGTCCCTTATGCCATGGAACAATCCGTTAAATTTTAGGGATAATCTAGATCATAATCTGGATACAGGATTTATTGGGAGCCCAATAGTGACTATTGACAGTCTCAGCATCAAACTCAAAAAGTCCACAAGGTATTTTACTGAAGACAAAAACATAAGAAAAAGGGAATGTTGTTGGATTAACCAGATATATTGAAAACTTATGAACATTTTTTACCAGAGATGCGACTCACGCCAAATAGCAATTCACTTAAATTTGGTAATGATTTAGATCATGTGTGAGTTTTAGCTATAGGTGTAAGTCACAATTTAGGGGAAAATTAAGTGCTGGTTGAAGGTGTGTGCACAAGAGCCTTTCTCCTTTTTTTTTTCTTTGTTTCTGAATATTCTACCAAACATTTTTGTTAACCTTAAAATAATCAGAGGTATCCTTTAAATACAATACAATTACTTTTTTTTCAGCTTTTGATTCTCAAATTAAAGACTGTGTTGGTTGTTGCAGGCTCCGGTCTGTTGTGAATTGACCTTTGGTCATTTAGGCATTCCTTGATAGTTTTTGATTTGAGACAGACCATTATAGAAAGAAGCTGAAATGTTAAGTCATATCATGCTGTTCAATGCAAAGTATAAGGAGCCTGATCTACAACTGAATGATGAGCAGCCAGTTTGGGAATGGCCATAAAAGAAACATAAAGTCATGCCATGAAGATGGATTATGATAACGATTAATATTACTTTTAGTGCACTTTACATCATTATTTGAAGATGCCACAAACAAAAGTAGAAAATGTAATAAATAACGCGATCAAAAATCGCAAACATGAATTTAAAAGATTAAATATCAATTATAAAACCTGGAAAACCTAACATGGTCAGATTTACACAGAGATAAAGCTCCAGACCAAAGGTCATGGATTAGTGTACCAGGGTCCGGACCCACCTGCCGGCTAATCTGGACCCAACCGAATTTAAAACATTTATAAATTATTGCATGTTGTCAGACAACAGTGTCTAACTTCACTTGCGCCACTTCTTCTGTTAATATCGTAAAGCCCTCCGGAGCGTCCGGGACCAGGCTGCACGAGATACAAATTAGCCAATGAGCTGTGTCGGTCTGGGTTGCTGCTGCTAGCTCTTTTTAGACACAGCAGGCAAACCTGTGGCAAGCCAGGCGATGGAAAGAAGGAGAAGCTGATGAGAAAAAGAAAGCAGAGAAAGTGTGGACTGCTGGAAGAACTGCAGTGAACGGGTGAAAGAAAAGTGAAATGGCGTGCTCAAAGATGGCCCTGCACATTTTGAGTATCTTTGGCTCAACCTGCTGCTGTGAAGCAGGATTCTCCACCATGAACATAATCAGTAATAAATATCCATCCAGGCTTATGAATGAGCACCTTGATATGTGCTTGAGAATGGCTTTGTTGCCATTCAAACCCGGGTTTATAAGCCTTGTAGGGCAGCCTAAAGCCCAGTTCTCTCATTAGGCAATAAAAAAAGAAAGAAAAACAAACAAACAACCAGTTCAGGTGTTTTATAAAATATGTGAATCAGGAAATTATCTTTATACCTAAAGGAAAGATTGTGAGTTTGCACATGACGTGCAAAATATAGATGCAAAAACTGCACACAAAATAAGTTTCAGGTTTGATAGATCACTTTGAGGATGGTATTACATCGCCATATCATCCACCTACAGTTTTTCTGAGTTTGGTCATTAGAATAGGAATCTCATAATCATAAAGCTACAAAGTCACACACAATTTGATCTGCACCTGGCTTGTTGCTCAGCATTGTGCACAATAACATGGTTGCATGCGTTTTATACAGGCAAACCTTTTGAAGATCAGGCCATTAAGTGTTTGAAGCAGAGGGATTTTGTTTAAACACTATTCCACACTTTTACCTAAAACCATACTGAACAGGCCAAATTATTTAAAAAGAGACTTTTTTTGTACGATACCGATATTGACCTGATACAATATTAGTATGGATCATACCATCTTCTATTACTTATTTTGCACTGTAGAATGTTAAAAGTAATATTACTAAAACAAGGAACAAAAGTCAACAAAAGGTTTCAAAACAAAAGCCATGTAAAATTAACCAAAAGGTTACAGAAATGTTTAACAGAAGCAGAGAGTTTCTCTTCGCATGCAAATATCTGAGATTTCAGATGCTGGCAGATAAATTTGATATTAGTTTTTCAATTAATATCGGACCGATGACCGATATTAATCTGATATTTATCCAGATTAATTGACCAAGTGGAAACATTAGGATAATAGCTAGGGTAATGGGTCTCTTTATCCTTTTGTAGATCTGAAGTGGAAAAGTTTGGGAGTCACTGCTTTAGAGTAAGGGCTGAAGTTTGTGTTTATGGGAAACAAAAACAGAAACGCAAAACAAGATAATTTGGATGAATCAATTTACAGTTTCATAGCATTGAAAACTACTAATTTGGTACTCTGCACTGATCATTGCATGGAAACAAGAAGTAGACCTGGAAACAAGTAAAAGTGTAAGTTCTTTAGGGCGCACTGATTCTCTTTTTGACAGAAAACGAGACAGATAACAGACGTTGTTGTAAAAAGAGACAGTGAGGGAGCAAAATTGATGCCCAAAGTGCAGAAGGCATCAAATTGATAGATATATTGTTGCCAGAGGGAAAGTGAAACCATTGTCTGTGCTCCATGACCTGAAGCTGAGGATCAATCTGACCTTACAGTCCATCAACTTACATGTTTGTATGAATAGTGACGAAGGGAATCTAAGAGCGAGGGAGAAAAGAAGTAACTATGTTTAATGGTATTAATCAACAAATATGAAACTGATTGCTGTTAAGGAAAAGTACAACAGGAAGATGGGGACATATTACATTGTAAAGAGCAGAGGACAGAAACACTTATTTTTTTGGTTGGCACACTGAACACAGCCAAACAGAGCAGACTGAGCTTCACTAAGCTTGCGGGAGGTGGGGGGGCACACTCAGTTATGCTGAAAGGCATAGCAAATACACAAAAATGTGTGTGTTCAAGTTGGCACTAGCCTGAACACAAACGCCTTCCTTTGAACTTTCTTCCATGCATTATGCCCAAATGATGTTTTGAGATCCCCAAAACAACACAGTAAATAAAACTGATCATCAACTTTTCTCTGCTTTGATCCTTGTTTTAATATTAGTCTCATAACATCCAAACTATATAGTTCAATCTGTATTTTCTTTAGTAGAATCAAAAGATATTTTTAAATGCGTCTTTGATTACACTGACATCATTACCACATGTAGTCTGTCCCGCAAAAAGGGGATAGTTGATGATGGACAACAAGAGGAGGTGGGGGGTGTTGGGGTTTCTGGACAATAAGTCTGAACAGATCAGGGCAGCTCAAAGTGTCTGTGACTGAGCACCACCACCCAACCCCCCCAAGAGCTCTCCGTCTGTCCACCGGCTGAGGGCTTAGGGTGGGGGTCGAAAGCTGGAATGGCTTTTGTGAATTTTATTGCATCCTTAAGTGGAGGGACCCTACATGACCAACAGGACTGCAATTCAATATTTTACCAGAGAAGACAAAAAAAAAAAATCCTGTGATTGGTCTGATAGAACAGCTGGAATAACTGACTGATAAACAGCTACCAAACTCCTGTCTGATGTTCAGACCACCTCAGTGGTATTTATTTATTTTTTTGTGTGAAATTTTACTTACTTCCTGAGTTTGGCTTTTTTGTTTGCTTTAACCAGTCCATAAACATCAAATATTCCTTCTAAACATTGTAGGAGTGATATATTATCGTGTTTAAAACTTTTTTTCCAAAGTGTGGCCAAGATTTCTTTGGCACATCAATGATTATCATTGAACAGGTGTCTTGGATCCTAACAATAACAAACAACATCTGAGATCAATCCTTAACACCAATAAAGTACATGTAGAACAGCTGCCTTGCAGAAAGTATATTCTGGGTTCAAATCCAGGCTTTGGCCTTTTCTCCCCGTACATCGTTGGCTTTTTTCCAGGAACTCTGGCTTCCTTCCACAGTGTGAAAGCATGGCTCTTAGATTGACTGGTGTCTCTAAATTGCCCTTAGGTGTGAGCATGTGTTGCTGGGTTTAGTGTCTCTGTGCTGCACAACCTAGCTTGCCAAAAAAACTGCTGAAGATAGGCACCAGTGATCCTGACTGAAAAGCAGTAAAAGTTAAATTCTTTTCAATTTGGGCTAATTATACAGATTATTTTTCTTTGATTCATACCATCCCTCCTAAAAAGCTCATCAGAAAAAGTCAACAACTATTGGGACATCCATACAGTTGATAAATGTATGGAAACCTCTGACTGCCACTGTATATTCAGAGCCATGAGTCAGACCCTCTTTCTGTCGAGGGTAAATAAGACACATACTCGAATTACAGCTGCCTCTTCTTTCATCATGCATGGACATATGATAGGAAAGATGTTTTTGTGTCACCTGAGCACTTTGGCTTCATCATGTGAGACATTTAAGATCGTTTTTTTAATTAGAAGGTTTAGAGAAAAGTTTTTTTTTAATCACTAACCCGCAGCAAAGTGCAGGAACCTTGGCATGTGAAAGCATTCCAACAGCAGTGAGACTAAGAGAGAAACGTACTCCAAACACACCACCCACTCTCCCTGGAAAACACATCAGACTTCTCTTTTTCTAACAAACGGGGGATTCGGGGGGGGGGGGGGCAACCATAGACGGTGAGAGAAAATTTCAGACTGTGGCCCTTGGTGATATCATAGTGTGCTGGGACCAGCGAAGGAGGCCTGAAGGTGAAATACAAAACCAGACAGAAGATCGGCAAGGCTCGAAGAGGACACACAAGGAGGGCAGTAACCATTAGCTTTAGTGCAAACAGTCAATGAGCTGAGCAGAATATCTAAACAAAATTATAACTGACTGGGAATAGGACACAAATCATACATTTCACCAAACACATGGCAGAGACGTTAAGTTTTGTCCCTACAGCTGGAAATGATGAAGCCAGGTCTGCTGGTTCCCAATAAATAATGTTTGTTCATCCATCTGAAGTGATATACTGTCCATATTCAGTCAGCAACCGCCAGCATGAGGCATAGCGCAAACCGAAAAATAGGATTTAACACAAAAAAATAAATAAACATGAAATATTGCTTACTTTAGCTAACTTTAAATTTCTTTTAATGTTCTTATAAAATCAAGCATCCTCTCACTTTACCCAGGAGGTTTTAGCTGCACAGCTTACATCATAGACTGAGCATTTTCTGAGCTTAGATCTAAAGTCAAGGCCAGAAAGACTCTCAATACTTGAAATTAGAAGTCGTCAATTATTCCTTTGTATAAATGAAAGAGGTAGTTAATCATGTATTAAAAGAATGACAATTTTGAAGTATCTAAGATAAAATAACAATATGGTTTCTAGGGGTGGAACGGTTCACAAAATCCACGGTTCGGTTCGATTCACGGTTTCTGGTCACGGTTTTCGGTTCGGTT
This sequence comes from Cyprinodon tularosa, assembly GCF_016077235.1. NCBI lineage: Eukaryota > Metazoa > Chordata > Actinopteri > Cyprinodontiformes > Cyprinodontidae > Cyprinodon > Cyprinodon tularosa. Next base: position 296,112 of record NW_024039395.1, read on the forward strand.
CGATACATGTTGATTGTTACACCGAAATCCCATAAAAATTTATGGAATTAATGAAAAAATCCCCCCAAAAATAATGGATTGTAATTATTTTAAATGATCCGCGGAAACCCTGGATCATTTCCGTATGTTTTGCTGCTTTGAATTTAATCATCTCGCGCATACTCTCTACCATCTCCAAGGGAGAGAGAGGGGAGCGGACGAAGCCACAGTGGGGGCCGTAGGCTTTGCTTTGTGCAGGCGGTCTGGAGCACAGCGGGGCGGAGCGGGGTTGCAGACGGAGTATGAGGGATTTCGGGGTTAGCATGACATGTTGGTCATGTTGCTGTTAGCGTAAACAAAACGTGTTGCACAATGCTCGCACATTGTTGCACTTTTATCCACAACTTTCTTTCCGCCGTCATCGTAGGTCACTCTAAATGCAAAGTGGTCCCATACAGCAGACCTATAAAGTGCTGCTGGCACGTCTTCCAACTCCTGTTCTTTCCCACTCGCCATTCCGACAAAATTCTCCACAACAACTGATTTTTTTCTGCTACACCCGGCTAAGCTTCTTCTCCTTCTTGTTTACTACTGGTGGTTGGCTTTGGTCGCAGTACCGCCACCTTCTGCTCTGGAGTGTAAACGCTTCGCCTATGAGAAAAAGGAGCAGCGCATGAACCGAACGAAACACACACAAACCGAACCGAGACAGTCGAACCGAACGATTCTGACGGTTTTCATAAATCGTCCCATCCCTAATGGTTTCATCTTAGCAAATAACAGTCTTTATAGAGTGGTGTGATAATTAGCCTCATTTGAACCAAGAAAACTACTGTTTTAAAGGTTTAAGCTTATAAATGATATGGAAAGTCAAAAGTTTTAATCTGATTTGGGAATTTATAATCAAAATATTCAATTACTGTTCCGAACTTTGCAAAAAAAAAAACATCTCACATCATTGTACCACCACCACAAGTCTGAACTACTAATACAAGGCATGATGGACCACAGCTTTTAATGCTGTTAACTCCAGGCCATGATTGTCCAATTATAATAGCGGATGCACCTGGTTTGACATTTTGCTCAGCTGCTGTTGGTTTAGAAATTCTGTTGCCTGTTGCCTTTGTATTCATCTAACAAGTGTATCTAGTGTTACTTGACTCTCTGACATCAACAAGTCACACATCTGCTGCTCCCTGGACATTTTCTCTGACAATCATCTGTAAAACAGAGCAATGGTTGTGTCCGATAATCTCAGAAAATCAGCAGTTACAGAGATGCTCATAACAACCATGACAAGTTCAAATTAGGGCTGCATTAATTCAGAACATCTATCAACACTGATATGATTTTTAAAATGTTGCTGATAACATCATTTGGGATGTCTGCGGTATCGTCCCTCTCTTTCTCACCTTTGATTCCCACACTCTGTGACCTTTGGTGAAATGGGCGTTCTCGTTTTTGTTGTGTGACTATCTGCTGCTTTGAGAATCTGCCCATCTTGCATGTAAAATGGAGGCTCACTGAATTTTTTTTTATTGCCCTCTAACAGCCCTTTGTAATCTAAATATCAGACACAATGCAGGGCTCTCACCTGCCCATTTCAGCATAACTGACGGTCATGCCATTAATTGTCAAAATCAGTGATAAAGCCTTTCCACTAATTAAAAATTAGCATGTGGAAACTGTTTTTAAAAACATTTAACTGTGTATTTGCACAAATACATAAACCTGTTGAGTCGGCTCTATGAAAGTTATAGTATCTAGGGTCAGCATTATCGCTTCCACTACCCTAAGGGGTAAGGGGAAATAGAAATGACCACAATATGACAAAGGAGAAAAAGAAGAAGGAAATAGGAGTGGGACTGGTAAGCTATAAAGAAAGAAGAACAAGATAGGTGGAGCAGAGAAGAAGAAAAAAATAACAATTGTAAAGTTCTTTATTAACATTTTGTTTTTGGTTTTAAGTTCAAAAGGTTGTCTTCACTGTATCTAGATGTCTACTGTAGCTGCAGAAATGTTCAAAAATGACTAATGTTTCACTGAAGCCTAAAAGCCTAATCCCAAACTAAGTATTACTTAGGCAGGCGTGAGGAATTCACTCCCAAACGCTCTGTGAAAAAAGATACAACACTGACAAACAGCATCAATGACTCTCACACCCCATTCTTATACTACCAGCGTAAGAATACACGCCATTCCACCAAAAAATAAAGATACTTTAAGGCACTGTCTCTGTCGATTAAAACAAATTCATGAAGAGTATCCCTTACTTAGAGAGTTGAAAGCACATAGCAGACACTGCTGATTGTTCTTCTATATTAGTCTTATACAGTGATATTAATATTAGTTTTAGTTACATCTTCTAAAGTGCAATTTTTTTCTTCTGATTTTTTTTTTATCCCTTATTGCACTGAGTTCATGTCCTGCAATTGATGAATTTGGTCTCTGAGGTAACAGTCGATTGGTGATTGAATATCATACAATGTCGGCTTTGGTTTTAGCATTCCAATGCATGAATTATTGTTATACAACTGAACTGCCAAAAGTTGTTAGTTAGTCCTGGACCTGAGTAAATTTTACAGGTATTCCAACTTGCAACTAAATGACAAACAATCTGGGTGTAAATATAATCTGAGATGTAAATCTCAAAGCAAATTAAATGTTTCGTCAATGTTTTTTTTTTTTTCTCAAATACTCCATATTCATCTATCACCTACTGATTGGTGGTCGGATCTTGTCTGGCAAGCAAGCATAAAAAAAGGAAAAAGTTTCCGTTGGAGTGTAAAGTAACATTAAGTTCCCCAATTTTTCTAATATGAGGTGAAAAATAAACTCTGATAGCTGATCTAATTGGACACAGGAACCGGGACTCGAGTGATGCTGATTATATAAATAACATTTGCTGTAAGATATTCACCTTCGTGAACATTTCAGAATAAACGTTACTCCACCCAGCCAGTTCCTTCAGAGCCGATGGAGGAAACCAGAGCCCCGGCGTTAAAGCAGCCCAGAAAAAATAAGCAACGGTCAAGTATTGACCTTCTAAAAGAACAAATTGCTTCTTTCCAACTATGCTCTCTGCTGCACTAAAAAGTAATTCAACACTGAAATACCAAAGCAATATCCACCAACCATGGCCCCCATTTCGATTCTTCTTCCCAGCAAATTGATGTCCCTGATGTATGAATACATTGGAAGTTCTCAGCTTCATTTATTTTTTCGTTATTTTAGTAAACAAGAATGCTGCTCTCAAATTAAAAAATACATTTCAGTTCAACGAAGAGACTTTGTAGACAATTTTTGGAGTAAAAATTGATGCTAACAGTTCTGCATCAATGTAATCGCTGAGTTTTTAGGCCAATTTAGACCCACTTGCGCTTCCTTAGTGAAAGATGGCAGCATTGTCATTTAAATTCTTTTAGATTTAAATAAATCTAAAACGTTGTCCTATAAAACTTCCTTTCTTCTTTTGAACTTAGCATGTTATTTTTCTACACATATCCAGCTGTAGTTTAGTAAGCTAACACGTTTACTGCAGCTGCAGTAGCAGCAGTAGCAGCCAGTGGAGCACAAAGGCGCAGTTGTTGTCTGCTGAAAGCGTCTGTGTGTGTGTGTGTGAGTGCGTGCTTCTGCCTTGTGAGTGTGCACTCCCCCGCAGATAGCAAGACGGCCAGGGCCAAGTTGAGGCAGAGTTGTCTCTAACCCCTCCACCCATGGTTTCAAGCCGCAAACCAAACAGCAGCCCACGCCCTCCTCAAAGCCCCAGCAGGCACAGAGAGCATTCCTCTGAGCTGACTAACTTCATACACACATAAACGCACTAAACAAAAAAAAAACTTTTCCGACCTGGTTGGTAAATCAGATGTCACACGTGTTTATCAGTCACAACACAAGGAAGTCAATCTATCCACTTTTAAACACCACTGTACCAACCAGACAAAAGCCACAACTGTATACGATAACTTCTTAGCTCAGCCCCCAAATCAGGATGCAGAACTGTGATGCAGTTACTTGAAATAAACTTTAAAATCCAGCTTTTGAGCAGCAAAACCACAGACAGTTTATGCATCTGTACTGACTCATTCTTATCTGTTGTCTGTCATGCAAATCAAACAATGGCAGAAATCCTAAACCAGACAGAAAAGGGCGTCATCAGAGCAGAGTGCCGCACACAGAAGAGGCAGACGAGCACAAGTAAACTCTCAGTGACCTGTCGCACGCTGGGTCTACGTCGAACCACGCCGTCTTGGATGACTCAGACATGTGGCTGGACTTTTAAGTCTTGGCAAGTGATGAATGAAAGTGCTTGGGTAGGTTTAAAAAATTACCATCCTGGTACACTTTAATATTCTGTAAGGTGAGAAAAACTGATAAAGCAATATGATATATAGATATTATTGCTGATCTTTAATCAGAGTACACAACTATAGTGATATGTGTGAAAGTTGCATGCAGGTATGGCAACCTAAAAGGTACAAAAAGCGATCTAAGGTCCCTGTACTTATGGCTGTGTTAAGTGATTTTGTCAATTGCCTCCTTTTGGAGTTAAAAGCCATCTATTTTCTCCAGCTTGTTATGTAGAAAACTTCTGCTTTCATTGTGCTAACCTTTAATTAAGGGGGACAAGAAGTGAGGATGCTGAAAGCAGAAACAAGAGGTTAGAGAAAGGAACTGTGGGTCAATACCACAATGCCCAAATGACTTGTTATAGAGTGGTTATTGAGGCTTGCAGCACAACTCACTTTTGTCTTTTCTGCAACTCAATAGATTAAACAAAGTGTGTTATAGCGCATTAACTTACAACAGAAAAAATATGCTCTGCTAATAAAAAGAATTATATATTGTGCCTGCAAGATCTTTAAAAAAAAAACCCAAATAGAACGCTAATGCAAGTCCAAACACTATATCAGACAGACAACATGCTGATGCTTATTGATAAAATCGAAAATTACCTTCTATACAAAGATGCAAGCCAGATATAGACAATATGAGTTGCCTTATTAATGACAACACAGCAGTAGAGCTACATCTATCAACCTTCCACGCATCCAGACTATGAAGCAGCGCAGGTATCTGTGAATTCTCCTTGTTTTAATAGCCGCAGTCTGTGTTTGTCTGTGTGTTTTTAATGGTAGTCACCCAGACACAAGCAGATACGCTCCTTTTCATTCAACCTGCCATCTAGTTGAAAAACAAACCAGTTCTACCACAGCTATCAGTAACTTAATTTCTTTTTGCACGCAAACCGCTCTCCTGCCACAGACTCCTGTCTGATAAACTAGGGAAACCAAGACCCTGGCTGTAGACAAACAGACTGTTACCCTCTGATTCTTCATTCATCCCACACAGCTCTCTGCTTTCCAGTTCTCTTTCATGTTTATAATTCAACCCTTTCTTGCACTATTTCCCCTCTGTTGATCCTCACTGTCTAGTCTTCAACATTTAAATGCGCATTTTCCCAGTTCTAAAAAAATGCAGACCCCTCCGGCACCAAACCATGGGAATCCCCAGCTCCTCGTACTCTGCATTCCACATTAATTGCTTACACGCTTTCTCTCATTCGACGTCTGCATCAGCATCAAAGCTCTCAATAAGAATCACAGACGTGGACGAACATGCTTTCTGGGAAATACTTATTTGATACAGTAGAATCCAGTGAAGACCCGGTTGACCAATAAAAGGTGACATTTGTGGAAAAAAAAGATTCATCTGTCTTCCAATCAACCTCCGTGTTGGTAACAGATTTACTCTCTCAGTCTTACTAATTTAGTTGCTTTGTCTTCCTCATTTTATCTCATGTTCTTCGTCTCCATCCTGCTCTGACATGCAGATCTGAGAATCAGACTGCACATTTGTTGCCAGGATGGATATAACAAAATACAAACACACAACAAATTCTTGGTGCAGCCCGAAGGCCTAAACCCAAACTCAGTTTACTTAGGTAGGTGTGAGGAATCTGTTTCTACAGGCTCTTTGAAAAAAGGACACAACCTCTATATTTATCATAGAGGCTCCAGTTTTACTTTGATAAGCTGCTTTTAAATGCCAAAGCTTTTGGCATCAACTCTGAGCTATAGAGTATGAATAAATAATGTTGTGGTTAAATTTGTAGATATAAAGTCTGTCAAGGCATGCAAAGACTTTTATACGATAACCGCTTCACCAATACTTTTAAAGAGCTTTTTCATGTTGCTACAAACACTTTGAGCTGATTAGTTTTACTACTGGACTCTTCCACAGCAATGCACCTAATTACTATTACTGAAGCAGTTTATAGCCTTGTCATTATAGACTTTAAGAGAAAGGAGAATAGTGGAAGCAGCTTTTCCATTGTGGGAGAAGAGGTGGACACAGTGGAGTAGTATAAATACCTCAGTGTTTACCTGGACTGGTGACTCAACTGTAAAGTTGTCTACAAGAAAGAAGCAAGACTGCACTCCTTGTTGTCCTTCAGTGTTTGCAGCAAGATGCTGCATATCTTCAGTAAGTGCTGCTGTGGAGAGAGCAGCCTCCTCTGCTACAAAAACTACATTCAATTTATCTTAAGAGTAATAAAGCTTTTTGTAGTGAAATGACACGGTTAAATATAAAAACATGTTATCTGCGCTGTGAAGTTTTGTCAAAATAACAATGAATGTTTCTAGGCATCTATTTTAACTTTATAAACTTTGAAAAGGTTAACTTATTGTCATTAATAAAATACAGTAGGGCTGAAACAATTAATTGGATTAATCGGGATTAATCGATTATTGAAATAATCATCAACTAATTTAGTAATCGATAAATCGTTAACTGGAGAATAGAAACTGTAAAATATTCTTTTAGCTGACAGAACGACACAGTTAGAGCAGTTATTATATCAAATTTGTAAAAAAAAAAAAAAAAAAAAAAAAAAAAGGAAGAAAATTTTGCATTTAAGATAAAAAAAAATAACATTTTTTGCCTGTCAATATCCTTTAACCAGAACCCATCAAGTGGAAAAGTTTTCCCCTGGTTTGATTTAGTAAAAATTTTGTTTAGGGAACCTTCTGGCTATCTGATTATTAATTGATTAATCGAAAAAAGAATCCACAGATTAATCGATTAGCAAAAAATCAAATGGCCAGTATGGTGGGAAATAATCCCATCACTCGTTGCTTTTGAGGGGAAATTGTGACTGAAATAAAAAAGTGAGGTCTGACAACGCCAACTGAACAGTTTAAACTGATTTATTTCCACCATAGGTTGCAGTATATAATAAATAAATGCATTTACAGCTTTCCTTTTAAAGTTGGGCTACAGTTGCTTGGTGTAAAGCAGAGGTGCCGGACTCTGGTCCTTGAGCACTACTCTCCCTTTAGATGCCTCATTGCACAAGCACACCTGAATCAGATGGCTATCATTAAGCTCTGTAGAGGACGGATAACAAGCCATTAATTTGATTATTGTGGGTTTTGTGTTCAAAAGTTTCAGGACTGTAGCTCATGAGGACAGAATTTGTGCACCCCCTGACTAAATGTAATAGGTAGTGATGGGGATCGTTAATATTTATTGATATCGATACCTTTATCGATACTCCTTATCGATCCGAGTCTTTATCGATGCCACTATCGATACTTTTCTGTTATTTGGTGGAAAGACGATGCGACAATATGTTTTTAACAGACAGAAAGGAAGTGGGAAAAAAAATTATTTGAAGAAATGTCCTATATTTTGAAGAAAGGTCTTCTTTTGGTTTAAAAAAAATATATACATTTTCACAATTGTTGGTTAATGTATTGTCTACTGTCACTTTTCATCATGTTTTTAGTGATTAGGAAAATATTTAGCAAATAAATAATCATATTCTAAATTAAATTTAATTTTTAATAAATGTTGGCATCAGTAGTTTAATTATATATTCTAAAATAATTAGAGCAATATACAACTTTATTACTCATGTTTCTCGCCAAAAACTCAATTTCCCTTTTCTTTACGTTGCACTTGAACGCATCATGATAACCTAATTGTCGTTTTACTGAGCCAATCTGAACACATCATCACGCAGCACGTCTGAAACTTTGTTTACTTTTCAAGCTAACTAGCTTGTATGCTGCCGATTACAATACGGATTTCACAATTACTATTTTTAACTGACCGGACAAGCTTCAAAGTCTGTGTGCGCGCTTACCAGCGGTACTCTGAGTGGATGATGAAGACGGGTAGACAATGGTGCGGCAGCAGCAGGAGGAGGAGGAGGAGGAGTCTTTTCAACCCGGAGACAGTCGAAGGTACTGCATTTGGCCTTTATTTGATGCACAATACTAATGTGCTTGGCCATTGAGGTTGTGTTCCCCCCTTTACAAGAGATGATTTTGCAACATAAGTTGCATTTCGCTTCTTCTTTATCTTTGAGCTTGGTAAAATGAAGCCAAACTTTAGACCTTTTCGTCCGTTCAGCCATCCTCGAGTCGCAAGCGAAGTTAACTGCCAGACTTCACTTGTTTTACTTTTAATATCTGTTTGCTTACAATTTCATTCCAAAACATTGGTGGACATGCTGCAGTGATCGGATTGATTAGATTTAAATGCTGTGACGCGACTCGAGACACACACAATTATGTTACAGGACCTCCGGGAGAAAAAAAAAAAAAAAACGACCAGACTCGATAGCGGTATCGATAAGCCCAAACGTTATTGATTTTCGGGTTTTGAAAAAAGTGGAACCGGGTCCTTGAAGGAACCGGGTTTCGATCCCCATCCCTAGTAATAGGGTACTAAGAAATTGTTTGGTTGTGTGAATAGATTTTATTTTTCAGCTAGTATTTGTGGGACTATCCCTGCATGTAGATAAACTTTTTTAAGAAAAAGAAAGACACATCATAATAATATCTTTTAGCACAGTCTAATCATCTAAAATCAACATTTATAATGCAGTTGTTCCATTAAAGCAAATCAAAACAAAAAAATTGAAACGAGTAGGTCAGGCCTCCAAGACAATCTGCAAATCATGATCGGCAAATGTGTGTAGTGTAGTGTTTTCTGTAGTTATGAAAACAGTTGCTTGTTCAGCCACATAACAGTAGGAAGCATTTTGTAAATGCTGTTTCTTGTTACATAATGTTTTTTTTTTCTCTGTTGGAGTCATGTCATTATTGATTTGGCGATATGTTATTATTTTCAGCTGCCCGATATAGTATCGATCTTTCAGTTCCTTATATTAATTTCTAAGAAACAAAACATTTTACCTAAAAAATATGAGGGAAAATGGGCTACCTCCGCAAAGCCACTCAGTATCAGTAGTTGAGACAGACACAGAGGAAGACATGGACTGACTCAAACCCCAAACACCATGGAAACCAAAACAACTAAATGATCAACATTTTCTGATGAATAAACACACCACTTGCTTTTTTATCTAAACATGTAATTTTGAGAGCAAGAAAAAATATCACAATAAGTAGGGATATTGCAATATTGTGATAATATCATATTGTCGTATCGCAACACCCATGCCAAGGCTCACCCTTGGTCATTAAATGAATTATATAAAATAATTGGTAATGAAGAGGCTGGTCGATACACAGATTATAATCAGATCCTAACTTGATTATTTAAATGTTTGACTCTTCTGAGGGACTAATAAACATCTTACTAAGTTGGTCAAAGTCCCTTTAACTCCCCGCCTAAAATAAAGAGAACATTATGGTTTGGTCTAAAGAAAAAAGAAATACTTCCTTTGGACTAAACTGCCCCATCATCCCAGTTAAACTAAGATAAACAAAAAATGGGGAATGGAAAAGCAAACATTAACAGATCTTAACGGTTTCAACATCAACCAGCTGCTTACTATTCCCACACTCCTGATATCCTATTTCCCACTCTGCTTCACATTTATATACCAGCGCACTCAGCTTGTGTAGTAAATCAGATCAAATAATGAACAGCAGGAAGGATACATTAGTCATAACTATTAAAACTAATGCAGAAGATTCATAAGGACTGAGATAGTTTACATACCAATATTGGTTACTCATAGATATATATATAGCTTTAAGGAAGAGAGAATTTAAAAAAGGAGAAACGGAATAGAGCAGGAGGGAGAGTGGTGAGCACAAGAGTGTTTATAATACCTGACACTGAATGACTAACACTTGGGCTTGGTTATATGGCTTAAAAATCAATCCCATTTTCTCCTACCAAATAATCAGTTCTGTTTTCTCTCTCATGTTTTATTAAAACAAAAAAAATATAAGTTGCAATGACATACATTACTTTAAAAAACTTGCCTTTGTGACCTTAATTTAAAGGGCAACTAAATTCAAGATGTGAAACAGACTTGTAAAACAATCATGATTCAAAACAAACAGTGAAAATATGACCCATATTATGTGTGGAGCATCACAGCAGTTATGAGAACACATCTAAGAACAATAAGTGAGGAATTTATGTCGATAACTATGGAAGCTTAAGGAATGCATTGGTGGAAAAAAATTCCAGATTTTCCAGAAAATAAATCTTCATAAACAGAAAATACAATTACACAATGAAATCGATTTATCGATCAGCCCTAACTAACAATTAAACATCGTATATAACATCAGCTTTCACTTGTTTCCCTACTACGTCTTAAGAAGTTGTTTTTTTTTTTCAATCCCAGTAAAAAAGAAAAGAAAAAAGAAAAGCAGCCTTCCTGCACACTTTGAATTACTTGGTTAAAAACGAGGATGTAGACATTTTTTCTCACCATCAAGGCTTTATCTGTAAATTAAATATCACTAGGATATACATTAGCCTCACTGACCTCAATAAAGGCCTTCATTATGATTTGTTATCAAATTATGATACTACAGTTCTTGGTCAAAGACATTTAATTTATTAAAAATCTAAAGATTGTGTTCATCCTTTCAACAATACTCGGCATACTTGCCACCACAGGTTCACCCTCATATTCTGCAAGATGTTATATGATACATTACATGCTCTGCTATTCCACAACTTGATCCAGCCATCGATCCAATCGATAAGCAGCGCTGGCTTACTTCCGCACTCAGCATCGCTGAGAACCATCACCAAGCATTGAGCCTCATCACAGAGTTCGTGTGTCAGAGATATAGGAGCTGACCTCCCTGTGGACAGGCCTGAACACGCAGGCAGCTGCTGTCAGCATGCCAGAGCTTGGGGAATTAATAGAAACAGCAGTTCTCCAGGGACCCTGTTGGGGCACACTGACAGCCGGCTCTGATCTGAGGTCATCTTAATGCACTCTGCCTCTTCCTCTCCGCATTAGCAGTGGGAAACGTTTGGAACGTTAGGAACGTTATTTAACTTTTCGAGGAGGGTAAGCTCTGGACACTGGCACGGATTCCTGGTAGCTGTCGTATGCAAACTGTGGCAGCCGAAAATCTGGGAGTGCCCAATTATGCAGGTTCATATTTCACCTGACACCACATGTTATTAAATCTCTGAGGAATAGCCAAACCATCCAAGGGAGATTCTCTAGATGGGAGTTATGATTACGACATTTAGATTACATTCATTTCAATATTTAGAAATAGCTGTTTGGAGACCTTGAACAAAACACCAATCTCTAGAAAGCTTTAGACTAGAGCTGCAGTTTGACTAACATTTCTACCACTTTAAGCAGATTTAGTGCCATCTGATATCAAATGCAGCTCAGTGTAATGTATTCAAACCGCCTGAAGCAAAGTAAAATCAAATAGTTTTAAATACTGCTTTGTGTGTATGGATGTTTGATTTAGAAAAATGATGACAAAATTATTTCTGACATTGGTTAACAGATTCCAATACAAACCTTCCCTTTCTAAGTATTATTAAGGAAGAAAAACCTGTAACATATGACAGTCTCTGCTTTTTCTCATAGTAGTATCGCCTCATCTGTTCCTGTTTGGCTCTGACCCCATCCTGGAGAGAAATATCAGCTGTGCTGCTTCCATCAACACCTTTGTTTACAGATGTTGGAGATTGGCCTGTTTTTCAGTGTAGTCCTGTTTCTCTGACTGTGACTGGCTGGATGTGCTCTCTTCATCCTCTGACATGGGAGCTGGCTCGAAGCTCATCTGCCTGACTATGTGTTTCATGGATGGGCCATCTTTTACAGTTGCTTTTGGCATTTTATCTCTGCTTCTGTCTACTTGAACCTCAGTCCTCCTCGGCAGATGGCCGCTCACAATGAACCTGGTTCTGCTGGAGGTTTCTATCTGTTAAAAGGGAGTTTTTCCTCTCCACTGTCGCTATAAACATGCTCAGTGTAATTGCCTTTGAGTCAATTAAGTCGATGTAATCAACGGGTTTTTCTTAGATAGAAAACTTTGAATCAATTTGACTGTATGATCTGATGAATTGTAAAGTGTCTTGAGATGACATGTGTTGTGAATTGGCGCTATATAAATAAACTGAATTAAATTGAATATTGATAGTGGAAAAATTATTAAAACTGAACTGGATAAGAATTATGTTTACCTATTTACACGTGGGCCTAATTTGTAATTAATAACAGGCCACAGTATGACAATAATTAGCATAAAATTTTGTTTTCACTATTTGTTGCTAATAAGGGGAGTGTTGACCTAGTGGTTAGTGCAGTGCATTTGTGCTCTGTGAAGGTTGCAAGTATCCGGTTTGAATCCCACTCCCTCCACTCTGGGTTCCTAAGCAAGACCCTTAACCCCCTACTGCTCCCCGGACCCTGTACAATGGCAGCCCACTGCTCCCCAAGGGGATGGGTTAAATGCAGAGGTAGATTTCTCCAATGTGAGATCAATAAAGTTCAATTATATTATTACTACAGGGATCAGCAATATGATCATGTAGCTATTTAACTAGAAACCACTTCATAATGAAAAAAAATAAAAGATTGACCTGTAAACCCAAAGGCCTGATAGCACAATAGGAGTTATTCGGTCAACTAGCTCGACTGGTAACAGGTACATTTAATTACAGTGTTTGTGAGGCTGAAGACTATAAGCAGAGATTATTTAAGGTCAAAAGACTGATGAATTATGGGAGATTTTTTTCCCTTATCATTTATATTACCATCTAAAATAATAGGAGTTATCCCTAAAATTACACTAATTCCAGTTTATGTGGCCTACTTCCTATAATCTCCAAAAATATTAGGAAAATATATATACTTTATGCAATTTCATTATGTTCTGTTGTTGTTTTGTTACTTTGGGTAAACCATGACTACTGAGCCAGTAATTTAACTTTATTGTTTATTATAAATGATGTATTGACAGGCAAATAGCTGCAGGGAGAAGCTGAAAAAAACCTCTCAACAGGCTCGCCTACGCACTTAACAACGGTAGAAAGCGTCCCAGATTAAGGCCAAGTTATATAACTGGGACTACATTACTGCTTATGCATTGCATGTGTCCCATTGGCTAGTTATGCACTGACTAAAACGTGTGTTTGTAGCACGATTTCGTCCGTCAGATAAAGCTTTTAATGAATATATAACGTGCTTTAAACCCACACAAGAGTCCAGTTGGTTTGCACAGACCGTAGCTAGCTTCAGCGCAGCCTCCATGTTGATGTTTATTAAACGTAAAGGAAATCAGAGTTTGAAAGGAGTTGGTGAGCTCAACTTCCCTCACACATATTGTTGTTTAAAGTGGAACCGGTCGCTCAAACTTAAGAGAAAGGGGGTTATTTTGCTGTAACGAGGCTGTAATTAAACGTTAAAAGCCGACTTGCTAACTTTACGGTCCCCACACATCCTCTGGGTCCGGAAAAAGCCCCTTACCTCGGTATAGTGATGCATTTTGTGTTGATATTCTGCGTGGTGATGGCTTTCTCCAGTTCATCTAGCTGCCCAGTTTTCTTCAGCTTCTTCACGAGACTTTTAACCGCTTTCTCGCACCATTTCTCCTCCTGGCCGTTCTGCTCTCCCTTCTTCCAGCCCAGGAGTCTTTTAACGATGGGGGGAGTGAAAGGCAGAATTGACATCTTTCAGAGTTCGGTCAAGTCTGTCCAGTGTCGAAAAAGTCCCCAGAAATAGCACCCCTAAGAGGGTCCAAGCTGCATATATTGGGGTTTTATTCAACAGAAAATAAAAAACAAACAAATAACGCCCCCAAAAAATGGGTCTTTGTGTTTATTAAACGCCACTGTAGCGCATCTCTTGGTTTAAACTCCCCGTTTTCGGCGCTCTCCTTCGCCTTGAATCGAGCTGAACAGCCGACTGCGCACCGGTAGTCTGTTGCTCCTTGGAGTTTATGCTGCTACGCCACAGAAAGTAGTCCGTCTGGACTCGCTCGACGCTGCGCTTTTAAAGCAATTCCGAATTAAAAAAATGTCTAAACCCGGCTTTTAAATCCGAGTACCAAAAATCAAAGCAGTGGTCTAAGCACTCAGTTATCCGCAAATGGTTAGCTCTGCTAACGGCAAAGTTTTGTGAAGTTCAGAAGCCTCCGCGGTGTTGCGGTCGCGCGACTGAAGTCTGCATCAAATGCAAATACGGGAGCCGCTGCTGAGAGTCTCCATTCAGACTTCAGACTGAACACAGCAGACCTGCGGCAGCCCAGTCTGAGCAGCAGCTGGCCAAATGGGCTGTGCTGATGTTGCACAATCCCTGCCTTTTCTCCCCATACTGATGAACGTCCGTAGGGCTGACTAAATTAGCGGTCACAATCACTCACCTACTGGAATTACTTATGTAACACTGAGTAAACAGTTTATTGCTTTCAGCATAAAGAAACAATTCTCTTGAATATTTATTTTCTTTTGGAGACTATAGGACACCTAGAGACCAAAAAAAAAAATCAGAATTTAGACAATCCAGTAGATATTGCATAATAATACAATGTTTATTACATAAACACACTTGGATCTGTGTCTACATTTCCTCCAAAATACTTTCTAGTAATTTCTTAAAGGTTGTTTGTCTCAGGGTGGGTGAAAAAAAAATAGCTGCTGTAAGATTTGAAGTTGATAAAAGTCAATGCACATAAGCAGAAGATGACACACAGACTTGTCTTGGCTTGCTGAATGTACAAACAGAGATCTTCTACTTCAACAAGGTGGCAATTTAGTTTATAACTTGGTTCAGCCTCTAAATTACAGCTATAGCAGAGGCAGATGTACACGCACACACACACTCTTATATGCATAAGCACCCCCTCTTGCAGGGACACATGCAAAGGCAGTGTCAAGAAGTCAAGTGCCAGATGTACAATAGTGTGCAGCAGGAGCAATGGGTTCACCACGGAGAGGGTGATAGTGGGATTGTTGGGTAAGGAACAGCTTTTGTTCTCTACACTTCAAAAGCTACCCTTTAGTGCCAGTGTAGTATTTTTAGTTACCTTTTGAAAGAGTTAAAAAGTTGTAAAAGTGCCGCTCACTCCACATATCCTCATCCTTAAGTCTAATCAGGCAGTTGCAGAATCACAAAGGGTGGATGTGACCATCAGATATCAGATAAACCTTCCACTTTAACCCAGAATAGCAGGTATGTGCATTCTGGAGCATAACTCTAACACCCATACACCCCCACCACACACACACACACACACCCCTCACACACACAGTACAAAGTGTAGTTTGTGCTAAAAATATTTCACGGCCACAAGGACAGATGCCACTCCTTTCATCTGGTAACCCTGCACTCCATATTTTTACAATAAGTGCCAACATTAATAATTTACACCTTTCAACATTCAAACACCTTAAAAGCATTATGAGAGACATTTCTTTTCACTTAACCTCCATGCAACAGACAGTGTGAATTTAGCATCAGACTTATTTTCCATACAAATCATCTAATCCCCTGCAGTAAAATCCCAGCCTCTCTCGTGTCATTGGCCTGTGTGTGTCGGCAGGTTGAAGGAGAACGCTAGAGCAGCGTGTTGTCATGTGTCATATGTTAAGGCCCTGTGGCCCTCTCGACACCTGTTTACTCCCCCGGGGGGCGCAACCGACCAGGACAGCTGGTTTGTTTTGGAAAAGTGTGGAGCAAGGCAGGGCGGACCTAGGGGTGCTGGATTGGGGGAAGGGAATACATATGTGCTGCAGTGGATTGGCGGCGTGGGGTGGGGGTGTTAGTAGGACATAGTTTAAGAAGGGGATTTTGGTGGAGGTGGGAGAGGGCTGCAGTGAGAAGAATTGCAGAGCACAAAAGGCACGTCAGCAGAGCTGAATGGGCAGTGACCATGCACGATCCATTGGATGATAATGACATTGTGCAGACCTCAACCTCAGGGGACTAAGGGCAGAGTGTGTGTGTGTGTCTCGTGTCAGCTGGTGTCCCAGTGGAAAAGAAACATACTAAGGGACAGAATCTCTGGGTGTCTGGCAGTCAGAAGCAGATGATCAGTGTTTGACCAATAAAAAGTAGTTAATGTTCATAAAGATTATACATATATTTGAATATAAAGTCTACAGGTATAGTGAAAGCTATCCTGAGAACTAAATAAAAAACAAAATAGTTTCATTATTTGGCAATAATTTGACAGTGATATTAAACATAGAAGAGGTATTACGAGTTTTCTAATGATGCTGCTACTTGTGGCTCAACACAGTTCACTGAACAAGTTTTTTTCCTTAAATTGTATGCTAGGTCTGACCCATTTGACATGGATGTGCGTGAACTTCTGACCCTAAGTTAATTCTGGAAAATACTATACTTCAATGTATATTGGAAGATTTTTGCTAATTTTTGAAAAGACCCGCCCTCTCCAAAATGCGCATGTACAACCCTGTACATGCTTCCAACAGGGAACACCTATAAAAAGTGTGCGAGGGCATGCACAAACCCATTTCTTCTCGTGCCCGCTCTGTTTAAAAGTTGCTGTTTGCATCACTCATACAAGCTTACTTTCTAAAAGAAGGTTTGCAATTTTCCCACTTTGTCAGACTCATCATAAGAGAAAATAGAGACGAGCATGTAGGAGCCTTACGTAAACATATTACCAGAATGATTGACAATTAGGAGGACCACTTATTTAGATGATCTACCCAGAAAAAAATAACATCCTCCACTATACCTTTAAGCTTATAGATGCGTCAGCGCTGAACGACTGAGTTGTCAGTTAACAATGTTTTAGCTGCAAAAGGTTAAATATAAAGGCTATTTTAAATATATTTTTCTGTAAAAATGTACAAAATGCCTCTTTAACAGAAATAAAAATGCATAAAAAGATTTGATAAGTTGTTAAATTGAAATACATAATGCTTAACAGATTAGCATTATATCACTTACAAAAAAGAGATTTTAATTGAACAAAATATCTGAACATAAGTCTTATCTTTGAAAGTTTTGAAATATAAACTGCAAGCCTTTTTAAATGTAGATAAAAAGTAATATTCACACTATGTTAGTAGCTCATTGTCAACTACCTGCAGATATGATAATGTGCATATCTTGTTTTGTGTATTGGAATTCCTGCTGCTGTCACAGTGTAAAAGTGTTTTTACAGAGCTGCTTAAATAACAGTACACAGTGTTGTCTTGCAGAGACATACATCAATCACTCAACAGCTTATAAAAGCTCCTCCAGCAAAGTTGGAGTACACGGTGTACTAAAGGCTCAACATCATAACCATCCTTCACACACACACAAAATACACAAAACCATACACACTCCTCCACTTTCAGTGTGCCCCTCCTCTTTCACTTCACTTCTTTGTATTTCCCCCCTTCCTCAATCTTCTTGAATTGTGTTTGCACTTCTTTTACAAACACACTTTTTCCCTCAATTTCTTATCATTCTGGGAAAAGCGTCAGTGATAATCCACTTGAGCAAAGGAAACCTCTCTTGGTTCAAGTCCTCATTGAAAAACCTTTTGAAACTCCAAACCGTTGCACAACTCTGTGCGCTATGAATAACAGGAAGACAGCAATTCTTCTTCTCAGTCTAATTGCCTGTCATCCGGCTAGATCAACATAGGCAACCTGCACAAGTCCTAAGAATGGGAGAACTACTGAAGTTATTCACCATCTTGCAGATATAAAAATGATGGAAGCTTTTTGGGTAATATTCTCTTGTTTTAAAAACCCCACTTCTAAAAAAAAAAATAAAAAAATGCAATAACCAGCTTGTAAAAGAGAGCACACCTTAAAAACAGGACATTCTACTTAAGGTCACACCCAGCATTCACTCTTCTGTTGTTGCATCCTTCAGCTGCAGAATTAGTTGTTGGACTGATTACAATAGATATGGATCCCATGTTTCAATGTATCAGTTAGGAGATGAGTGTAAAACAATTTCATAGCATTACAGTGATGTAGAAAAAGCTCCAGAATCATCGAAAGACAGAAAATAAAGCAAGAGAGACACCGGTGAGGCAGGCTTTCAGTCAAGAGAGACACAGAAGGGGCTGCAGAAATTTTAAATGTGTATGGTTGTGCTCTACAGGTGGCAATAATCACCTGTTTCATTCATATATCTAGACAAACACATGGGGTTGCAAGACAGAAGCTTTAAGAAAGATAGATAACATTTTCTAGCTAAACCTTTGTGGGAAATCTTTAATTAATATTTTTAGCCTTATAATTTAACTACATAAATAAACTGAATGGAAATGAGGGACTTGTGTTAAAAGAAATTAGTGTGACCCAAACCTGCATTGCCTTAAAAAAAATCATAATTAAACGGTTTTGGTTGTAATGTGACCAAAAGAAAAAAATCTAAGTGTTTTTGTAATTCATTGTATTTGCAGGTTAGCTGTAGGAAATAATGAAATTGTTAGCAGAGTGTTGGGAACTGTGGCCCTCAGACTGTTGTAAATGCTTTGGATGTCTCTCTATATGTTTATTTAACACCTTTTTGTGTCCACATTTTAATAGTCAGCTATATGTGTTCTGTACAGTGGGGAACAGGTGCAAACCTGTAAAACACTGCAAACTACATAAGGCACTGCTAACATTCAAACGACGCAGACTCAAGAACTCAACCTCATAAAAACGTGCAGCAGAAAAATGCTGCAAAAGAAAAAATATGCTATGACAGCAAGTGGACTGAAGCAAGGGAATAAAGCAAAAAAAGAAGTGCACCACAGAACAAAGGGGAGTAAACTACCAAGACAATTAGGACCACAGCAAATATCTAAATATGCTGCTGTTCTATAATATTGTGAATGATTGTGGCAAGATTTTAAAAATTTAATCTTTTCTCTCCAACCTGTCTTCTGATTTGGAATTAACCTGTTGAGAGGGTTAATTCCAAATTTTATAGTCGACTCGGGTCTGGTGCACTTTTGCTTTGTGTGCATATATGGAACTTTTTTGCAACTTGTCTCTTTTTTTTTCTTTTTTTTTTGAGGGGGGGGGGTCTGGGGGTGTTCACAGGATATTTCTTTCGAATCTAACCACCCAACAAAGAACAAAGAATCAAATACAGTCATACTTATCCCTGCTGTGGTTGCGAGAGGTGCTGGTGCTTATCTTCAGCTGTACAGGCGAGAGGTGGGGTACACCCTGGACAGGTCGCAGGTCCATTGCAGGGCAACACAGAGACAAACAGGACAAACAACCATTCACGTATACACTCACTCCTAAGGAGAATTTAGAGAAGCCAATTAACCTAACGGTCATGTTTTTTGGACTGTGGGAGGAAGCCGGAGTACCCGGAGAGACCCCCTCGCATGCTCAGGGAGAACATGCAAACTACATGCGGAAAGATTCCGGGCAGGGAATTAAAAACGGAACCTTCTTGTTGGCAAGTAGCAGTGCTACCAGCTGCTCAGCCCAACAAAAGAACAAAAAAGAAAAAATATATATAAAAAAAAAAAAGGAATGTAAGACATCTTATATCTGTTACAGTTTCTGAGGATTTCCCTTTTGAGAAAGAGGAGAAGTTAGTATGAGCTCTGTTAAAAGCATCCAAAACAACAAAGTCATGTGTTTATTGCACATCACCAGTGTGTTGGCCGGCTCGTGCTACTTCTCTACTTCTCCACGAGCTAACATGAGTGGAGCAAACACATGACTCATAGCACACGCAGGGGATTGGTTTTACCACTTATGGCTAAACTGAGTTTAATATGCTTAAGTGAAAAACATACCCTTTCTTTATCTCACCTTCAGGGCGTTGACTCACCACATGAAAAGATAATCCCAGTGATAACCTCATGTTCCTGTTATGACTGATTACAGAAACTGCAGTTTTTCTTTCAGCACTCTGAAGTATGATCTACCTCTGAGTCACAAGTCACTGCAGAAGATGGCTGTTTTATCCCTGAGAAAGCACAATTACCTGTTGCAGGCATAAAAGTCTGTGTCATCTCAGTACCCTTGCACTGTGTAGGAAGTCATATGAGAATATCGATAAACAGACTACACCTAAGTTCAACAACTCACTAGAAGTATAAACTTTTTAGTTGGCACAGCAGAACATTTAAAGGTTTCTGACAAGCAGACATCTCTCAAAAGCAAACTAGTTTAGTGACCACTTAGTTACACAACAGCTAGGCCTATTCTTTTCTGTCTTTAGTTCCCAATCTGTGTGTCAAGCCAAGGGGTTCAAGTGTCTTACTATTTTCTATATGAACGATGTTAGGAGCAGATGATGATGGACAAATTGTAGTCTCGTCCCCAGTAATCACAGGCACTACTTTAGTCATTCTACATTACATGCATACAAACCTACGTTGTGGGGGATTGCTGCAGAGTCAAGGACAAAATGCTAGCAAAGGTTTACTACATGCTCATCCAGGGGGGATGAATCCTGTAAAGTCAATGAATCAATGCAGTTTGTAGGAATCCAGTTTGTGTGGGTTGTTTTTTGTGTTTCCCTCTCTCCACCAGCAGGTGGTGCCCTGTCCTCGTTGGCCCTCCGGCACACCTGCTGCTCATTGGATCATCACTGAGGAGTATTTGAGCAGCGGGCTGTCACTACCTCGACGCCAGAGTGTTTGCCTGTTTTAGGTACTCTAGCTAAGTTGAGATTAGCAGAGTCAAATCTAGCTTTGTTTCGCTGAGTCTTATGTGTTTTTTCTTTTCTTTGCTCTTTGAAAGGAAGCCTTCCTGTGAAAACTGAATGCCTGGACCTTCTCCCCCTGGAAGGAATTACCGAGAATACACTGAGCAGGGGAAAACCTCCACCTGATCCGTTCAAGTTCCCATCAGAAATCCAAGTGACAGTCCGCTCCATTACTCCTCTGGGTCCAACGTATGTCTACCTGTCCGTTCCCCCTTCTCTGGATAAACCCACACAGACTGGATTCAAGGATTGACAAGAGCCCCCTCAAACGTGAGTCCCTCTCCAGGATTATTCAAGCCACAGTCAAATTTCCTACGGTCCCTGAACTGATCTCTGAACTCGATCACCCCTTCAGACTTTCCAGTTCCGGTTCACCAGTCCACTGAGTTCCAGATCCTACTGTACTTCTGTATACATTACATCAAATTAACCTATTCAACTTTTCCCCATGTTCTCTGAGTGGTTTCTCTGCATGTGGGTCAGATTCCTTAAACCGATCATGACAGAAGTTAGCTGGTTTGACTCAGAAAATTTTCAACTTTCTGCATAATTTGATCGAATTGTCTCTACAAAGCCTCTTGAAATTACATGTGATTTGAGTTGGTGCTAAATAAGTAAAACAGAAATTACCTCATTTGAATTGGTCAAGATTTATGGTTTATGACAGAAAGACTAAGATCCTAGATATTTAATTATACAACAAAGATGATTCCTTGTTCAAGCTTCTCAGCAAGAAGGTTCCAGGTTCAATTCTGGGCTCAGGGTCTTTCTGCATGAAGTTTGCATGTTCTCTCTGAGCATGCGTGGGTTCTCTCTGGGTATTCTGGCCTCCTCCCACAGTCCAAAAACATGTCGGGTTAATTGGCTCTTCTAAATTCTTCTTAGGTGTGAGTGGTTGTTTGTCCTGTTTGTCTCTGTGTTGCCCTGCAATGTACTGGTACCCTTCTTCTCCCCCATTGACAGTTGGAGATGCACCAGCACCCTTTGCAGTGTATTCTCATTATGAGTTCGTATGAAATCGTACGAAAAGTTATGCACCGTAATTTCTAATGTTTTGGACGTTTTTTTCGTCGTATTTCGTCGTATTTTTACGTCTTGCCTCGAGACAAGATATCCTTGCGCATGCGCATCTTATGCACCATTCAATAACATAGAATTTAACATAGAATTAACCGTAACCCTGACCCCAACCCTAACCCTAAGATATAAAACAGCAACCAACGTAGTTAGAGACATGAAGAAGTAATTATTTCACTGTTTTTCCTGCTCTGCTCTTTCCTGATCTGCTTTTTTTGTCGGTCTGCCTGCGCATGCGCACTGATCTGTTCTTTTGAGGAAAAACGTCAAAAACGTACGAAATAGTGTGCATAACTTTTCGTACGATTTCATACGAACTGATAATGAGTAAAAACGTCAAAAACGTACAAAATAGTGTGCATAACTTTTCGTACGATTTCATGAGAACTGATAATGAGAATATGTTGCTCTTTGTGACCCTTTCTGGAATAAGCAGGATGGAAAATCGACGGATAACAGAGTGTGGACCTTCAAATAGTTGTAATGATTCACAAAACAGTTTCCCCATCAACATCTCATGACCCCAGTAGGCTTAATCATGACCGAAAATGTATGGATGGATGAATGGATTCATGGGTCCCTTCCTCTTGCCCCACTGTGAAGAGAGCCCAGGGCTTTTCGAGAATTTGTTGGCCTTAAAATGACTTGGACCCCCCCGAGATAGAGCTGGGGAGTGTTGCCGGTGAGTTTCCTTTGTGACACCCAAAATACGATCTTGGAAAAAAAGACAATTGAAGGATGTGCGAAATATGAATTGAAATAGTGTCAGAAAGTGATATTTTATTTCTTTCCACTTGATACAGCATCATTTGTTGATTTGACTTAAATAAAAGGTTATAACAATTTAGAAACATTCCTTTTTTTAATGAAAAATCCGAACATTCACTGTCACAGTCTTGGTTTGTTAGTTCCTGTCTTCCAGGTTTCCCATTTGTTGTCCTCTGTTGCCCTCTTGTGTCCTCTTTCCTTAGCTCTGTTTTCTGCTCTGCCCTCACCTGTTTTCAATCCCCTCGTTAGCCCTCTCTTTGTCTCTGTCCCCTTTAAAATCCTCCCTCTTCAGTTCATGTTTGCAGGATCCTCGTCAAACGTCTGTCTGCTTACCTCGTCTCTCCCTGGCTCCTAGATTTTGGTTTTCCCCTGATGTCTCCCTGGTTCTGGTTCGTCTGTTATTTCTGTTGGATTTTTGATTCCTGCCTCAGTTCCTGTGAACCCACCTAAATTCCCCTCTGCCTACTTGCCTCTGCATTTGGGTCCTCAAACCAACACCAAATCCTGACATTCACCAGCTTTAAATACACTTTGATAAACTATTTAGCCCAATATCCAAATTGTACTTACAAATACATTTAACTTTTAGCTAAATAATTTATACAGTTTCTATATAGTATAGAGACAATATACATATAAAGTAAAAAAAATCAACAACCAAAGCACCAGAATCTTAGCCCCCAAATAATGCCACCTCCTGTTTTAGTCTCTGATCACTGAATTTTCTCTAAAAATGACCAAGTCGCTCTTTGAATTCCATAGCTTGGTACAGAAAATCCATGTCTGATTTCAAACCGCTCTCTGATATTCATCCAGAGATTTTTTTTTTTTTTTTTTTGCTAAGATCCAGCTATTTCCAGTGTCTTTTTCCTCTATATTGGAATATCTATGGTGCTAAACAAGCATGAACTAAATGGTACCTTTTCACCTGGCAGTGATTCATGCAACTTCTCTGTTTCATAGATGTGCAGCATGAAGTTAGTGGGTGAGTTTCCTCAGGCTGCAGAGATTTAGACAAAGGGATCCATTTCTGTTTGTCTGAGCTTCTCAAGATCTACCACAGCACCACAAGAGTTTCCAGCGTCAAGGTTTGGAGCCTCCTACAATGCACAAATCACTCTGGTTAAGTGAATGCAGCTTTCACATGCAACATGCCAATATATACTGGGCCTCCTGCTACATTAAATGTTGGGAACAAAGGGCACCACTAAGAACAAATTTTATTCTAGTCAGACTAAGTGTAAGA
Organism: Cyprinodon tularosa; assembly: GCF_016077235.1. NCBI lineage: Eukaryota > Metazoa > Chordata > Actinopteri > Cyprinodontiformes > Cyprinodontidae > Cyprinodon > Cyprinodon tularosa. The sequence continues at coordinate 320,084 of NW_024039395.1, forward strand.
CAATTAGAAAAATGAGACTGTGCTTCGTTTCTATACCCCTGGAGCAGCTGCAACAATCGACCAAGGTAGTTGTGTTTAAATGTCTTCTTTTTGGTAGAAATAGCAAGGGCTCAATCCACATATTCATATAAACCAGCCGGACGGCAACAGATGTTTGTGTTGAGTTAAGCTGGCCGGTAAATACTGAGTCATTTATTGAAAGAGTTTAGTTTAGTCGATGGCTGGGAGGAGGGGCTCAGATCCAGGGGATAGTCGAGGCCGTTGTTAAGGATGGAGGAGCAGGAACTCAGGAGAACATAGCCAGATCCTGATGTGTTGGCTAAAATCAAGGAGACGAGGAGGGGATCTGAGGCAGAGGATATTTTAGTGTCATATATAGGATGCAGCATTTTTCAAGAGGATAAGTCATACTTATAAAGAACAGGAAGAATAGATACATTGTTTTATTACGAGTAAGAAATGAGCTGACCACCACCGTGTGTTAGAGCTGCTTTAAATAGGCCTATCATGATTCTCCCCTTTTTTGGGACTCTGAATTTTTAGTTTTCAGTTATCAATTAATCTAATTTGTTGATCTTTGGTTCATTTTCCTTTATATTTGAGCAATCTTTAGTAGTGTTGCACCGATACTAATACCAGCATCAGGTGGGGCCCCGATCCAGCACTAAAATGGTGGTATCGGTATTGGTGAGTACCAACAAATAGAGCAGCTATACCGTTTGTGAGCCAAAAGTTTATTCAACTATTGTCACCCATTCCAGGTAGGCTATGAAAAGTTCTACTGGATTCACTTTGTATTAGTCTTTTTCCTGCTTGACAAAGGTAGGCAGCAGCTTGAGACTTTAGACTGATGCAGGCGCGCTGGAAGCTGTTTCAAGCGAGGGGGGCTGATGGCTGGGTTGGAAAACACATGACGTCATTATGTTGAGGGCTGTGGCTGACGTTTTTAACATAATATTGTAGGCCTACATTTGTCGCCAAAAACTGCCATTTAAAATGCATCGGAACAAAGCATGAACATTTTAAACTTTATTTCTTCTCTTTTAATCATTCAAAACAAACAACAGCTCCCAATCAACAGGATCAGGAATACTTGAATAAAACATGGCCTAAATATAGCCTAAACTGAGCATTGAACGTCTTGAAAGTCCATTCGACTATGGATATGGGGAATGATTTCATATCTGAAACAAAAAACACACACAAAAAAAAAAAAAAAAAATTAACTAATTTCATATTTTATCACTAAATAGCTTAATACAGACATAAAATTTAGTGATATGCAGCCTTATTCTAGCGTAGACTTCTTCAGCCACAGGACTAAGATGAATAGGCACATAAATAACGCTAAATGCGGCAGTATAGGGGAATTAAAACCATTTCTTACCTCGAAATAGTCAGAAATACGTTTCTGCTGCCTATTGCTAGCCATGCCTAAACGAATGTGAGGTGGCGGAAGCTTCCGGGGGAGTAGCCTAGTTTTTTATGAAATATTAAAATAATGAATCATTAGTTTATATCTTATACACAGCCCATCATTTTAATCCCATATCAAACACAGTCTTTTAAAAAATAAATACATAAATAATTTCATGTTTTTAAGTACAATATTATGTTACTCCACAGCCCCCCACCATGGGGGGCTGATGCTATGACGAGGGAGGCTGCAGCCCCCGCAGCACCCCCCTTCCCGTGCCACTGGACTGATGTTGTCATTTTGTTTACACAAGTGTAAAACAAAAATAAATTTTGTTTGGAAACAGCTCACTGGACAATTTCATCTTTTTAAAAGTGCAGCCTTGAACAATGGTAAAAATTACTGTAAATTTACAGTTATAATTTTTTTTTTCTTTTAAATAAATATATATGAATAATGATAAAATATAATAAATATAATAATAAAATACAATACAATAACCCATTCTTCAAAACATTCAGCAGTCTAATGGCAGTGGGGAAGAAACTGTTGTTATACACACACACATCAATTTCAAAACGGGTGGTATTGGTATGGTGTGGGTATGGTATCGGTCCGTAGTTTATCTCTTTTGCCCCCTTGGGTTAGGGTTAGGTTAGGGTTAACCCCTTTTTGGTTTTGTTGCATTAGACAAGGGTTGACAAAAGAAAAGCATTTAATAAGGTAGTATTTGACATTGAAACTATTGTTGAAATGTTTGGTGCTATGAATAGAGAGCTGGAACTTCCTCATTTGACAAATCTGCAGTATTATGATGGAGTTCCGGTCAGAGGAGTTTTCAAAAACAGTGATTTTTATAATAGACTAGAAATATCCTTTGTTTTCCCACCGTGAGTAAATTTTTCAAAGCCTGGTGCCAAGTGCTGCTGTGAATGAAATCAGGATCTCCATAGTGCTTGTCAACACAGTGAACCATAAAGTGCTCTAAAAACTTCCTATAGACAGCTGCACTTACTTTGAACTTGATAAAACACAGTGAACGACACCAGGAGAGGATGTAGTTGTTATCAGTGGTTGTAGAAACTCACACGGGACCTCGATAAACTACCATTCTGTGCCTCTACAATCTTCCTCTTGTCTCACAAACCCCCAAACTGTAACAAAAACCAGCCAAGTCATTGATTTAAGCAACCGCAACAAAAATCTTACATGATTTACGACAACAAAAACCTAAGACGATTTAGGAAATAAAGTGCCTAGAGTTATGAGGTGTGTCTATCAGTAAGATCAGCATGTCCAGGGATCAGATACCTCTCTTCATCTCTCTCTCAGCTATCCCTATTTCATGCTACTCTTCATTCAGCACTGTTAAATGATACTGGGAGGATTATGCGTGCTCTAATTCTTGCTGCATGCCATCAACACACTAGTGCTGCGAAGCAGCAAAGACAACAGCAAGCAATACTGACATCAATAAACAGGGAGGACTGGCAGATGCCAGAATTTTAAAATGAAAATGTATTTTAACTTGATGGTCAGTCCTTTCATAGTGCAGCTGAGACACTTCTGGTGTTTTCTTGATTCCAGAGTGGCCTGACAAAGAATAATAAAAAACACAAAAAGGAGTTACTTGGAATACTTCAGGAAACACATTAGATGATTAAAAACAATGGCTTTAAAAAATAGTAATTGTAGTAATATGTGCAAATTTGTTCAAAACACAGGTAAAAAAAACAACAACAAATCAACTGCACCCCCTAGAGTACAAATAACTATATTACAACTTTATGTAGTATTGAACGTACTATATGTTATTTCTTGAAGAGTTCTGTTATTTCCAACAATGATGATACAGTTTGTTGCTATTTATGTCAATGAATCTTGTAGAAATTGATCCATGGTTATTATGTATCTGAAGAAAAACTATGTAAAAAGCCCTAAAAAGCTTCAATACCTTATTGATCATTAGGATTCCCGTAATATAAAACTTTATATAAATTGTATAATTTACACATTAACATTTTCTTATTAAATCTCAGAATACTACCCAATATTTAAGAATAAAATTGATGATATCCTCCAAAGTATTGACACAGGAGAAAATTTAAATTCGTGAGACTCAACTTCATGCAAGATTCCATTGTTTAGATTTAACATTAACTTCACTGATTGTTTTGGAGCATTTGCCACACCCTGAACCAACTAGTCAGCCAAAGGATATAAATTTATATATATATATACTTTGCTTCATACTCCACCGTCTGTGGCAGACTAAAAACACTTGTAAGGTCCAATTTCTGTGGTGGAAGCGCATTGATTAAATTTAGAGATCTTTTATCAAATTTACAGATTTTTTATATTGCCGATCTTACTCATAAAATATTACATTGGTCCCTGTAAATTTAATCTAATACTATTTACAAAAAACAACCTAAAAGTACAATTGATAAGTAAATAAAAAGTTTAGTAAATTAAGTTAATATACAAAGCTAGACAAAGTAATTTTTTTATGTGTAATCTACAAGTAGTTTTATGTACATATAAGTTTAGCGAAGTCACGCCTTTTACAGGACCTGATGCATCTTCCTTTAATTGTTCTGCACGTGTATAATATTCATCAGGGGAAGCTTGTTTGAGCCCTAAAAAGTTTTTCTTGTCAAAAACTGTCAGCTTTTGTATTCCTTAAAATATGTTTTTAGAAATTTCTTTGTGACTGTCAGCTGTTAAGAAGCGTCTTCATAAATTGTGAGCAGATCAGTGAGAAAGTGTGTTTGATAGAGAGATCACCAATTTTGTACAACATCCTGATTTTTCCTTCTCTCTTTTTTTTTTTTTTTTTTACATTTTATATACTGTGACATATCAAAAAGCATTAAATGAGAAAAAAAATATGAAAACATTTAAATAATTTTCTCTGTCATGTGCAGATGCAACACAAGTTTAACTCTTTAATTCATTATATTTTTTAAGGTCTGAATATTTTATACACTGAACGACTTCCCAAATTCAAAAAAAGTTAAACAAGTTAAATAACAAACCACTCGACTTTGTTTTCCAAGTCTGAAGACGTTTTGCTTCCTATCCAGGAAGCTTTTTCAATTATTAATTAAGTTCTCTTTCAAAGATGACAAAGATTTCTCTTTGTCTAGAAAATACAAACAAAATTTAAAGCAGAAGTAGTCTAGCTCATAATAAAATATTCATTTTGTTTCAGTCTGTTGTGATAAAATTAAACCACAACGCAGGCCTATCATCTTCTGGTTTACCTATCGTGACATGTTCCCCAGATCATATCTGAGTTATTTTTATGAACCCATCTGCCAAACCGCAAGGTTTACAAAACAATAACCCAGAAAAAGTTGCAAATCAGTATATTTTAATGTTAATTGCACAATTCATCTTCTACAACAGAGAATCATTTGCATTTCTATGACAACAAATCCACTTAAATGGCATTGAAAATTGTGCAGTTGGTCACAGACCATTGCCTTTCTTTGTAGCTGATGTTATTTCTCATTCTTCCAAACCCCGTTCACACTCATCCTTTAACTTAATGCAGATAATGTCCCAGGGCTAACACAGTGTTAAGCTCAAACAATGGAGGAACTTTTGTTTTTTGTTTTCATTCTGGGGATGTTGACTTCTGAAAAACATAACAGAAAAACAATCTGCAAATGATTAAACGTGGCAATTCAATCAAAGATCAAAATAACCTACCTTATGTGCGGTAGGTCATGTTTATAAACAGAATAGTCATCGAATAACTTAATATTGTTTTGTTTTTTCTGTTTAGTTAATAATAATTGAACTTAACTGATCTCACATTGGAGAAATTTACATCTGCATTTAACCCATCCCCCTTGGGGAGCAGTGGGCTGCCATCATGGGGCGCAATTGGGGGTTAAGGGTCCTTCTTAGGGAGCCAAAGTGGCAGTCTATGGGAGTGGGGTTTGAATTCAGAACTCAAAGCCCTGTGCCCTAAACACTAGGCTTCCACTCCCCTAAGGAGCTCCTAGTTCAGGAGAGAGTAGATGTACTTCAAACATAATCATCATCATCATGCTGCAAATACCAGAAAAAGAATAGGAAGGGGGGATTTTTGTCGGTCTGAGGAGCAGCATGCTGCTTCACTGGCCGTTTTTCACCCCACCATGCACACCAAATCTTGTAGTGTTTATTTCTTTTTGAAGTTCCAAACTACTTTCCACATTTTTTGTCTTCCTAATGAAGGGACTGATTACAATTTAATGCATTCAGATAAGAGCAGAGAAGCTGGTGATGCTTCTCTTACTGCCAATTGTCCAGGTGGCGCCATGAACAGTGTAACAAACAATGCGGCGCCTCAGAGAGAACCTGGGGTTGAGTTAAAGCACATCTAGGATGCACACTGAAACCATAGAGGTAAAAAAAAGAAGATACGTTAGCAGGGATAGAAATAAGACACCTTGATCACTGTGACGGACAATCGTGCCACTGGAGGAGCAGAGCACTAAATACCAACCTGGGGATTACAGAGCATGCTTCAGGTGTGACTGGTCCCACGAGATCAACCCACCCACAGTGGAAAGCTTCTTCACAGGGAAGGGAGTGGCACAGAGAAGAGAGAATACAAAGAAAATTATAAGCACTCTGATCTCACCATGATCCATTGACAGATTTTATCTAAAAACTTAACAAAAATTCAACAAGATTCCAAGGGCATTTAGGAATAAAACAGACCCACAGCATAATACATCCTCCACCATAGAAAATAAAAAAGAAAAGAGATAAATACAAATGTTTTTACTGTGATATTTTCTCGCTGCAATGAAAGAGTCTCTTAATTAAAGCCATTTTTATACTTTTGGCTGTGGGTTTGAACTGTATGTTGATGCAAGGGATTAAAGATAAATGAGGGCTAGGTTTTATGACCTAACCTATTTAGTTAGATACCCAGAAGATAATAGCATAAGTCATTTAAAAGTGTTTTGTGAGGATGTTTCATCTGTTTAGCTCTCTAGGTATTTAGAGGCTATTGTACTTTAAATTTTAAAAGTTTTGTTATCTAGAATATTATTTCACCACTTTCTCGAGCTCCATCAACAGGCCTCAGTGACTGAAACCCAATGATGTTATACTTGTACCACAAGAGGGCAGCAGAACCTACAGAGTTGAACAGTAAAATCTTGACATGTCCTCTATTTACATTTCTTTATTAATAATGGCTCTAAAGACAGAAATGGGAAACGTACTGATATTTTTACAAAAAAAGCCCCCAAAAAACAGATTTTGTGGATGTATTTCCTGTGACTGTGCATTTTTTTTTTTTTTTTTATTAATGCACCCTTTTTCTATTCATGTTGGTTTGTAAGGTCATGTTACTGATCTTCACTGAATAATGTGCTTCTGCAGAAGGAAAAGAGGGTTAAGATGCAGTAGAAGGCTTGAATGTATGTCCCTCCCATCCTTTGGAGCCAGACTGTCTGCCTGCTGGTCTGTCCATCTATCCGTCCATGTCTCTCTATTCAATAATGTAAAGCAGCAGGAAAAGTTAGATGCTTTATTTCGGCCACAATGTAATTCCCAGCGTTCAGATTACTGTGGACAATTGAACCTAACAGCTTTTCTGTATGAGCCACAGTCTTTTTTTTTTTTTTCATGATCAGAAAACTGTATTTAGATAAATTAACTAATTAGTAGACTGGTGTTTAGATAATGTAAGACTGCACTGTTATTGGGTCTTTCTTAGTGTATGATAAGTTTTTTTGTTTTTAATTCAAATTAAGACAATGGAAGGTTTGAATATAACTAACTAACTCACAGCTCAGAGTGGGTGTTACTCAACAACCAGGACTTAACAATTACTGGGCATTGTCACCTGAAGAAAAGTAACCACCGATCAGATGCTGCTGACACCAGTTTCATTGTGGCTTTAGTAAATTATTCTTCTATTATAGGTAGAGTTGTTGCTCCATATATATAAATATACTCCTTGTTTTCTTTATTTATCAGAATAGTCCTTGAGGTCATAAACCCTTTGTAAAGGGAGCCCTGGCCAATAAGCTGCAAAAATAAAACATATGGTTACATTGTTAAAAGAAAAAAACTATGAAAAGCAGGTATATATTAAGAAATAAGCCTCAATACCTTAACAAGGTAACAACACTCAATAAGATAAGTTCAGTTTATTTAAAAAACTTTCTGACAACCCTATCTCTTCCACATATGGAAAACAGAGCATAATAGTATATGTCAAACTAACCTATGATTGATAGAAATCCTGCAGATTCTTCTGAATTTCTTTCAGCCTCTCTGCTTAATTTCAGTCCTGTGTTTTCAAAAAATAATGACATGGCATATATATAATCTCTGTTGCTTGTTTTTAATTCAACTCCTGATTGATACCTTGGCACAACACAACAGTAACATTTTATTTCAGATTCACAGCAAATAATGATAAGTCGGCCACCATGGAACTGAATGATGTAACTGAATTTGCTTTAAAATGTATTATAATATTTGATAGTTTGGTAATGTTCTTATTTTGTGAGACTTTATGTATTTGAAACCTTGTCCTACATTCCCCTGTATAATATTCTAGCTGAATTGCAGAGTATATACATCACATAAAAGGTGGAAAAAGTTTGAAAATTATTTATCTTAGTGTCACTTCTTTAAAGAGTTTCTGTCACACACTGACTTCACAGATTTTTATGCCAGTAGAGCACTCTAGTTGCATACAAATGCTGTCCGGTGAAATTATGGGAACCTGTTTACTTATTATTGTGTATTTCTGTGTTTTACGCTTTGTTTTGCTATGTTTGTTAGTAAACTTGACTTCTTTGATTGTTTGTATACACATATATATATGTAAATGAGCCAACAACCCCTAGCGAGGCATGAGTGGATTTTGTAATACAGGATAACCATTGGTATTTACAGTAGAGGGAGCATAATAGATGCACAACTAAATTCTGCCAGCGGTTACAATGGCGTAGAACATTGTTTGTGTTTGCTGATCGATTCCATAGCAGAAAATGGTTTTGTACTAAATTAGGACTAAGTAAACACTATCAGGATAAATGCTTGCCATATATTGCTTTATTTTAACATAAACATTTGGTGTTTAGTGCTTTAGTATGGGCATAGTACATGTCTGGACCTCTTTAAGTCATTTGAACTTGCTAGGACAAGAGACTTTTTTTGTAGATGACATTTTCTTTTCAGATTAATTTGGGCATTGACAGCTAAGGACAATTGGTTCTGTGTATAAAATATTGTTTTAACACATTAAGCAAATTGAAATGACAAGATATAAACCCCATCTCTCTACACTGTGATCCTTGTGTCAAGGACAAAAACCTTTGGTTGGTTTCTACCCTTTCATGTTATGTTTTGGTGATATATTAAAGCAAAGGACTATGTTGAAGTGTGGCATTTATAAACATGTAAAAAGGAAATAATAATTTTTCTCCATCACTTTCTACATATAGCAATGAGTTATATTTGAAATTTTGCACAAAAAATGTAGTAATATGTGTAACATGAACAGCACCCTGTATTCTTTAGGCAAAATGTAAACCCTAGTGAAATGTTACACAAACATTTCTGTGGCTTGCTTGCTTGTTGTTTACCTAACAATCTTGGCAAAGTATTCAGGCTGTCTACATTTTCAGGACTTTCCAGTGTACCAGAATTAAAAACCTCAAAAAAACATGAGAGAGCAAAGCGCGGGGTGGTGACGGTGGTGGTGTTTTAAAGTTGAAAAACCCAACAGCAGCACTGCAGGGCCTGCACTGACAACATCTTTAGCTTTCTTCAGAACATCAGAAGAGGTGATAATGTTGCCCTTAGGGCTCAGGCTAGTACCTGCAACATCAGCACACTGACAGGCTGACACATTTTTTCACCTCAATCTTAGCTTGATTGACAGGGGAAATGAATATACCCATTAATATACTTTGACAGCACAGATCTGAACTCCGTCGCAGCAGTTCCCTCTTGCTGCTGCTCTTCAAAAGGACTATCTGGTTGCTGCTGCAGGAAAACAAGAGAGTTTTGTCTCCTCTTAACAAAATGATTGAGGGAAAAATCAGCTCTTCTATTTCAAACATGTCGCCTCGCCAAACTGTCTGCAAAACCTTGCTTTTGTGAAACAAAGACAGGATCTTTCAGTTCCACCCTTTTATTTTAGTTTTTAACGCCTTACTAGAGACAAAAGGTGAGGGATAAAAAATGGCTGTGTGCTTCTGACTGGGAAAAGATGAGCTCGGACAATAAGGCTTTGTGGCTTTAGCTAGCCACCACAGCTCCATAAAGCGCTTTGATATGAGGAATAATGTCTGTGTGTGTAAAAGAAAGAGAGAATGGAAGAAAGAGAAAAGATGAAAGAGTCACCATTAATGTCTCTAATGGTTTGGGTTTTTTTAATGACAGCCTGTATGTTTTATGTTGGGGGACTGTTTAATCATGTTGCCAAATGAAACCACATGCATTGTGCTTGTTGTCTTTTACACCAAGATAGATAGCTGTCAATACTTCCCAATTATCTTTTTGATTGTCAGACTGAATAATAAGATTTTTTTTTTAATAAAGAGTGTTTTCTTCTATGCAAACCCTAAAAAAACAATACAACACCCCACCCCCCAAAAGGCTTCAAAGGCATTTATTTATTAAAATTAGACACTAATGCAAATCAGAGTTAATCTGGGGAGAGTTATATGACCATTTCTAACCTATTTGAAGTCTATTTACATCAATCGGTGAGGCTTGTTTGAGAAAAGCTTATCAACTGCTGTAAAGCCCAGTTCACAGTCAACATTATCAGGAAACTTAGCTAAAATCATAACTGTATATGGAAATCTTTTGTTATCTGCATTTTGGTTGTTTAACGTGACTCAGACGACTCTTCTTAAATATGACCTAAAACAAAAATCAAGCCGTGTTTGATGTTTTGTGGGAAGAGTTTGCCATGCTCTTCCTGCTGTGACCAATGTCTGTGCGGTTCCTCTCCCTCCTAACTTTGTGTCCATTTACTGGCAAACCTTTGTGTTGGTCAGGTCTGTCCTACAGTATTCTGCCATGGAAAATAATGATGCTTTTTATTATCATCGCAGGGCATTTTTGACAGAAATTTGTGTCATGTTGAGCTAACACAGTGTGACAATATACAATCCTGTATGAGTCTGAAATCCTACATTGTTGATCAGGCTTGAGACCAACCATAATCATGCTGGGAGCTGTTTCCTGATTAATTTAAGTGTAGAGATAATACAATAAATATCTGTACATTAAAGACATAACTTCTGTTTTGTCTGCATTCAGGAGCCGAAAGTTAAGAGTCATCCAGTTTTTTTAATGTCTTCAAGACAAGCCTTTAATTTATTTAATGGGTTAGCTTTATCTGGATTTATAGACAAATGATGAGTATCATCAGCATAACAGTGGAAATTACTCCCATGCTGTCTAATAATTCTACCGATTGGGAGCATATATATAGTAAAGAAAATTGGTCCTAGAACTGATCCCTGTGGTACTCCACAGGTAACCCTGGAGCATGAGAAGGATTTATCATTAATGTGAACAAACTGTAATCTGTCAGATTTAAACCAGTCTAGTGCTGTTCCCTTTATTCCTACAAAACATTCAAGTCTTTTTAAAACAGTACTGTAGTATGATCAATTTTATCAAATGCTGCCTATTTCAGTGCTATGCTGAGCTCTTAAACCAGATTGAAACCATTTTTGCAAACCATTCTGTTTGCAGATCTGGCTTTTTCATTAAACAGAGCACCTTTTTGAGAAAAGCTGAATTAATCACCATGGTTAATTGGTCTCTTCCAGTGTAATTGCCATGTGATAAACCTCTAGACAGAAACAGCTGAAAGGCACCAAAAATTTGTCTTTTCAGACAAATATCAAAGCTTCGGCTTAATCTGAGGTTTTTGTCAAAAGGGATCAGAAACAAAATAACTTGGAGGATGAAAAACAACCTGGCATTGTCTAATCATGCAGCTAACAGGAGACATACAGGTAATTTCAACTGCTTTTGCAGTTTCATGAAATACAATGTCTTGAAAAAACATAAATACCCCTTTGTTTTTTTTTATTTAACATACACTGCTAAAAAGAGGAAAGGGAACACTCAAATAACACAGCCTAGATGAAGTTTAATGTACTGACAATAAAGGCAAAAAAAAAAACACCTTAAAACAGGTCACAATGAGGCTCAGTATTGTGTGTGGTCTCCATGTGCCTGTGTGAGCTCCCTACAATGCCTGGGCCGTGCTCCTGATGAGGTGGCAGATAGTCTGAGGGATCTCCTCCCAGATCTACAAAAGCGACTGATAACTCCCGGACAGTCTGTGGAGTAACGTGATTGGCAGATGGACTCGATATCCCAGATGTGCTCAATCAGATTCAGGTCTGGGGAACAGGCGGGCCTGTCAATAGCTTCAGTGCCTTAATGTTGCAAGAACTGCTGACACATTCAAGCCACATGAGCAGTAGCATCATATTGCATTAGGAGGAATCCAGGGCGACAACCGCACACATACACTTCACTAGGCAGAACCTTTTAGTTCTTTGGCATGTTTAAGTAAGATGTGTGCACCACCAGCGGCACTCATCTCGGTACCTTAATGGCAGTCATTCTACCTCTGGTGAGCACATAGAGGGCTGTTTCAAAGAAATGACAACCCACACCATTACTGACCCACTGACAAACGGGTTATGCTGAAGGATGTTGCAGGCAGCAGATCCCTCTTCACTGTGTCTCCAGACTCTGTCATGTCTGTCACCTGTGCTCAGTGTGAACCTGCTTTCACATGTGAAGAAAGGCTGCAGCACTGAATTTGCCAATCCTGTTGTTCTCTGGGAAATGCTAATAGTCCTTCAAGGAGTTTGGCTGTGAGCAAAACCCCTATCTGTGGACGTGGGACCCTCATACCACCCTCACAAAGTTGGTTTCTAACTGGCCTGCTGGAGATTTTATTTCAAAGGCTCTGGCAGTGCCGCTCCTGTTCCTCCTTTTAGAAAGGAAATGGTAGCAGTCCTGCTGCTGGGTTGAAGCCCTCTTACAAACTCCCCCATCTCTCCTGGTGTACTGGCCTGTCTCATGGTAACGCTTCCAGCCTCTGGACACTACGGTAAGAGAAAGAACAAACCTTCTCACCACAGCTCGCATTAACATGCCATCCTGGATGATCTGCCCTCCCTGAACCACTTTTGTGGGTTGTAGAGTCCATCTCATGCTACCAAAGTGTGAAAGTACCACCGAAAAAGTGACCAAAACAACAGCTAGAAAGCATAAAGAAGTGGTCTTTGAACCCCACCTGCAAAACCGCTCCTTTATTGAGAATGTCATGCTTAATGCCAATTATTTCCACCTGTCATCTATTCCATTTGCACATCACGTGAAATTGATTGTCATTCATTGTTGCTTCTTAAGTGGACAGTTTGATTTCACAGAATTTATATTACGTTGTTTATGTGTTAGGTTACGTGCATAAAGAAGAAAGTCACAGATCAGATTCTTAGCTTTCGTCTGGGCACACGTCCATAAAGGAACAGATTTTTGGCTTGTACTACTAAGAGATACCTTGGTTACAGGTTTTCCCACCTGGGATGTGGATCTCTGAAGCTCCTCCAGAGTAACCATGAGTCTATTAACTGCTTATCCTTGATTTGTAACTTGTAATTTTATTTCAGTTATAAAATGACAAAATGTGAAAAAGTCCAAAGATATTTAGAACTTTGCAAAGTACCAAATATGCTGTTTAACTATTATTCTCATGGAGAGTTAGTATTGATTCAAAGCTTGTGGGTCAACATGTATTTTCCCCAGGATATGTTCTAAATATGTGTATGTTCAGCTTTGCAAAACCAATGAAATGTATACACCATATAGTGGTTAAATAGCGGTTTGGCAGTGGTCTATGTAAATATCAAGCCCGGTTATGCTGACACAGCCCCATCACCCAGACAATGGCTGCAGCTCATTTTTCCAGTAACACAGAGAATGTTTGAGTTATTTCACAGAAATCTAAATGTAATTTATTTCACAAAGAGGAATTCTACTCTTCAAACCACACAATCAAGTTCTAAACCAACAGCCCCTCCTGTTTTCAATTTGTTAATGTTCACAGATAAAAGACTTCCTTTTCTCAAACTCAGATTTGCCCAAGAACTCTTACCCCAAACAATCACAACCTAACCAATGTATGACTTGACTTTTCTCCCTTAAAGAGACTGAAATGTTTTCCACATTGTGGGACTCCGAATGGATGCAGGAAATGCTGTCACCCCTCTCTGCTTTCCAAGCTTCCAGAATGAGGTTTTGGCTCCGTTGGATGCCAGTACAGTCAATTCCAGTGCGGTACTGACCCAGCTCGGGTTTCCTCTTGCTGGGGGATAGTTCAAGAGTCTCCGCCCACTTCTTCATTCTTTAGCCTCACATGTATATTCACTTTGTCCAGTTAGCTAATTTCAGATCTTGTAAGAATGTGACAAGCATTGATACCCTTTTTTTTGTTTTGTTTTGTTTTTTTGTTTTTTCTGGATGGCCATTGGTCTATCCTGTAATCCGCCTTCAATTTTCCAGTTAAAAGAGCAGGTCCTGTTTCAGATTTTCCTTAATGATAACTGGCTTGTCGAGGTGAAGCTGCAAATTGGATCAGATCTGCAAATAATAAACAATGATGATCACATTTCCGATCATCTAAAAGTTTTTTGGGGGTAAAAAATATAGTTTTCAAGTGGATATTTGATTTATTACAGGGAAAAAAGTTATCATCTTGAACAGACTAGTTTTTAATCCACCCATATTTAAGGGTTAGTGAGGATTAGAGGCATGATTGATGTCATGTTGCACCACCTCTATGAGTCTTTCATCCCTTCAAAGTAAACCCCTCCAAAACATTCATTCATTTTATGTCAGTTTAATGGAATCATACAGACTAATTCCAAGTTTAGCACATCCATTTCAATTGATCCCAATAAGCAAACAATGCAGACCATTCTAATTTGACATTAAATTGACATCAGACTGCATCAACCTGCAGCATTCTCTTCTCCAAGTGAGCATGTAGGGACAGCAATAGTTCTATTGAGTTGTTGACTTTGCAACAATCCCTCATACCAAATATGCATGCAACAGTAGGCAACAGTGGAGAGGACAATTGTCTTGCATCTTCAACAACAAGGGACAACATTGTTGGTATCCCTCATTTATAAAAGTAATAATAATTAATTAATTCTATGAAAATTAGTTAATGAAAGTTGACAATTGATTTTCAACCATGCCTAAAGAAAATGATAAAAAAAACTAAAAAAAAAAAAAACTCATGAAACCGAAATGGACAAAAAAGATGGTACCCATAGAAAAGACTGAAAATAATTTAAACATAGGAATGTGTTAAAACAAGACGTTCCTAATTAGCATCATGGGTGTCTTGAATCGTATAAGGGCACAACAGAGACAAACAGGACAAACAACCATTCACATACACACACCTGCGTCTAAGGAGAATTTAGAGAAGCCAATAAACCTAACAGTCATTTTTTTGGACTGTGGGAGGAAGCTGGAGTACCAGGAGAGAACCCATGCATGCACAGGGAGAACATGCAAACTCCATGAAAAAAGAGGATTCCAGGGCTAGGAATCAAACCCGGAACTTTCTTGATGCAAGGCAGCAGTGCTACCCTCTCCCTCACTGAGCAGCTCTTATTTAAAAATATATATAACTCAAATATAAGCTTATTTTAAAAGGTGACTTAACGACTTTTGTTTTTGTATTCCAATACATTTTCTTAGTATTTAGTTTCTTTTTATACTAATACATTTAATAAACCTCATATTTTGTATAATATTCATCCAGAGGAACAATTAGAAGAATCAGAAGATTTTAGAGTTATGCAAGACCTATACAATAAAAAAAATCTCAGATATAAAATCAGGATGGGCTCAGATGGATTTGCAAAAAGGAATAATTTAATATGTTCACCCAACAAAAGAGCTTTGCTAAATGCTGTGAGGTACTTCGGCTTTTGGCAGGTGCACAATTTAAATATGTAGCATCTCAAACTAACAGGAACCGTCTTGAGGAATTAGCCGTGGGCTCTGCACAAATATGTTTCATAA
This sequence comes from Cyprinodon tularosa, assembly GCF_016077235.1. Lineage (NCBI taxonomy): Eukaryota > Metazoa > Chordata > Actinopteri > Cyprinodontiformes > Cyprinodontidae > Cyprinodon > Cyprinodon tularosa. Next base: position 335,619 of record NW_024039395.1, read on the forward strand.
CACTTTGATTTGGCAGATTAATATAACATAATCTAAAAAGAATCAAAAGCGTCCCCTGTTCTTGAAACACTTTTTTTTAAAACAAAACTTCAATAAAATACTTTGATCAAATGACTGCATATGCCTATTTTGTAGAAAGGGGCCACCATAGAGCCTGTACCTCAAAGGACCTTTTTAAAAAAGGCAAATGTGGTGAGTTTCACTTTAACAGGCAGAAAAAAATTACAGGAAAAAAAAAAATTCTTCCTCGTTTTCAATCGTAGCTGCAAATTCATAAATGATAGTTCCTTAAAGTATTGCGTCACATGAAAAAAAATGCTTCACAAGACTGAAGAAATCATAGATTTCTTGCTGACAGCCAGAAGAAAGGCCGCCAAGTGCATGAGAAAATCAAGAAGTACAGGACAACACACAGCTCAAAGGTGTTTAAATACATGGGTACTTTCATTTTTTGAAACATGCATGTTTTATGATACGTATTTGGTAAACTGGAAGGCAAACAAGATTTTAATTTGGAGATTTTATTTGAAGACCTTCCATAAAATTCATTTCAGTTCAGTTCAAAAATGCTTCACTAATCTCAAAGGGAAATTAGAAATCCGAAATGTGCTGGGAAAAGTTTGTTCCAGATGTTGGATGTTTCTAGACTTTGGCACATCTGTGAGGACAGCTAATGATATGCAGCTTCTTAAAGGATTAGTGTCAGATCAAAACAATATTTTGCGATTGGAATCAATTGTAAGTTACTTACATATTTTGGATAATGAAATGCCTTGGAGAAGGTTGTGCATCCACCCATCTTCTACCATCAGGGCAACAGGTGGCCTTGTGCCTATCTCTTGCAATCTGTCTGCAAAAGACGGAAGTAAACCCTGGACCGGTCACCAGTCATCCAGGGCAGCACATAGACATGCAAGCATGCACAGTCACAATCATCAGTCTACATCAATCAACTTGACAGTCATGTTTTTGGACTGTGGGAGAAAGCTAGAGAACCCTGACAAAATCCACGCATGCACAGGTAGATCATGCAAACTCCATGAAGTAAGAACTCAGGCCAGGAATTGGACCCATGACCTTGCTGCAAGAGAACTGTTGCTTCCTAGTAAACACTTCTCCTTACTAAGACTAAACACTGAGGTTTCACTTTAAAGAACACTGAAATTTCAAGTCTTGTACCATACCTTAATTTGTCCATAAAAAGAAAAAAATCTTTTCTTTTCAAGTCTCTGTAGTAATCAAATCTAAACAAATCGGGGCACTTATTTGTATTCATCTTAAATTTGCAGCGAAGTCGGCTGTCTACAAAAGCCTACTAATTAGTAAATAGATCCAAGCTGTGTGAATTTCTATTTCATAATCAGAAAAAGAGCCAAAAGGCTTGTGGTAAATTTGGAGAGAAAAGCAACATAACAGCAACCCAAAATATATGCCCTGATCATATCAAGTGTTAGAGTTAGCTACTCATAGCCAAGAACTAAACTGAGCCGAAATTGTGTGTCTGTTTCATCTTATATAATCTACTACTCTTTACCGGTTTATGACTGAAAACTTTGAAAAACTATATACCACTTTGTGGTTGTAAAGTGTCCAAATGGGAAAAGAGCAGGGGTTGGGAATCTTTTTGACTCAGAGAGCCATGAAAGCAAAATATTTCAAACTTTATTTCAGTGAGAGCCATATAACATATTTTAAGACTGAATACAACTAAATGTGAGTATAATAAGCCTAGGAAATTATTCTTTTAAATAATGTTGTAGGTCACCATTAATGCGACTACTGGTGCTGCATGGATTTGATAAACTGAACTATGACAAATTACTTAAGTCTATTGACTTATCCAAAGCCAGGGAGAAGAACAGCGCTGCATTAATATCCTTTACTTGGATTTCCTCCACTTGCTTTGCCATTATGATGGTACGATCGTGAACAGTTCTTGCCAACAGAGGCATGTGGTGTATCCGTTTGATTACCTTGTCTTTGTTCGGAAGATCATCAAAAAGTTCAATGGTTACATCCAGTATGAAAGTTTTAGCATACTCCCCATCTGTGAATGCTTTTCCCTTCCTCAGTGTTGCTAAAGATCCAGCAAAACCAGCGTAATTTTAGTCACCTTTACGGGTCCATACATAGAGTTGCTGCTGGATAGTTTGCACCCTGCTCAGTAGCTCTTTGCATGCTTTCTTCCTACTGTCTTGTGCAAGGTATTTTGATGCAAAGGTAGCATGGAACGTGTCGAAGTGCCGCTTTACATGTGACCGTTTCATCGATGCAATTTTGTCAAAGCAAATTAGGCACTCCACATACTCTACACATGCTCTCTCCACAAAGGCAAATTCTGAAATGTATGATCTTTTTTCTTTTCGCCATCTCGTTCGTCGAAGGGTTAGCTTTGAACTAATAACAGAACAGACCAATTCAAAAGGGGTGTTTACCTGTTTACGCAGCACCTGCCAACGTAGGCTATTTTTAGACTTGATCATCGCTACAGGTCTAAAAAGGTCTGAAGATTTCTAAAGTCAGTGTTACTGATGTTGCCCTATCCGATCACTTTTCTGTTACCTTTTAGGGCATCATTTCCAGTGACTCATTTAGCCAAAGGGACATCATAAGAAAATGCACCTTTAAGGAAAATGCCACAGAAACTTTTATTCAAGCTTACTCTGCTACTTCAACCTTGGGGTGCAACTCAGTAGATGAGCTAGTAGATAACTTTCAGTCTAAAGTCTCAGACATCATTAGCTGCATTGCTCCAATTAAAGTGAAAGTCTTTTCCGGAAAGAAAAAATCTCCTTGGAGAAGTGCTCCAGCAGTTAGAAGTGAAAAAAGGGAGTGTCGAAAAGCTGAACACAGGTGGAGAAAGACGAAACTCCTGGTTCACTATGACATCTATAAAGAGAGACTTTACAGATATAGCTTACAACTGAAAAATGCAAGAGAATCTTTCTTCTCTGAAATCATTAACAAGAACATTATTAACACTCGTGCGTTATTTGCCACAGTCGACAAGCTAACAAATCCGCCAGTGTCCGTGGCTCCTGAACTCCACTTCACCAGGGCCTGCAATGAATTTGCTAATTTCTTTACTAAGAAATCCTAAAGATCAGAGGATCAGTTTATACATCCATATCAAGTTCAGTACCAAAGTTGTCTTCAGCTGGAATTGATCTTGACCAAATTTCCCAATTCAGCCAAACAAACTACAAAAGCTTAGAGGAAATCATTCAGCAGCTAAGTTCCTCCTCCTGCTGCCTTGATGTTCTACCCACAGCTTTCTTTAAGAAAGTTTTGCCTGTCATAGCATCTGATTTGACTCAGATAATAAACACGTCCCTTCTGTCAGGTGTTTTCCCGCAGCACATAAAAACAGCAAATATCAAACCACTGCTGAAAAAGAACAGTTTAGACAAACTACTACTCCAGAACTACAGGCCCATATCAAACCTCCCCTTTATCAGTAAGATTATTGAAAAAGCAGTGTTTCAACAATTACACACTTTCTTAGATATGACCAGCCGCTTTGACGTTTTCCAGTCAGGTTTCTGTAATCACCACAGTACAGAGACCGCCCTTATCAAGGTGTTTAATGACATCTGTATAAATACAGACTGTGGAAGAACCACAGTGCTGGTACTATTGGAGCTCAGTGCAGCATTCGATACTGTAGATCACTCCATCCTGTTAGAATGCCTGGAAAACTGGGTCGGCCTCTCTGGTACAGCACCCAACTGATTTAAATCATACTTAAAGGACAGGGACTTTTTTGTGTCAGTAGGCAACTTTTTATCAGAGATGACAAAAATCACATATGGGGTTCCCCAAGGGTCCATCCTGAGTCCCCTCCTATTCAATATCTACATGCTCCCTCTCGCTCAGTTAACAAAAAACAACAACATCAGCTACCATAACTATGCAGACGACACACAGCTTTACATCACCATGTCACCAGGTGACTATGAACCAATTCAAGCACTGAGGAAATGCTTAGAAGAAATCAATGCCTGGATGTGCCATAATTTTCTTCAACTGAATAAAAACAAAACTGAAGTAATAATCTTTGGACCAATAGAGGAGAGATCTAAAGTTAGCACACAGCTTCAGTCGCTTCAGCTAGTAACCACTGATCAGGCCTGAAATCTAGGTGTAGTGCTGGATTCAGACTTGAACCTCCAAAAGCATTTAAAAACAATTACAAGGTTGGCTTTCTATCACCTGAAGAACATTTCCAGGATTAAAGGACTAATGTCTCAGCATGATCTGGAAAAACTAATCCATGCGTTTATTTTTAGTCGACTTGATTACTGCAACGGTGTTTTCACAGGTCTGCCTAAAAAGTGGATAGACAGCTGCAGCTGATCCAGAACGCTGCTGCCCGTGTCCTCACTAAGACTAAGAAAGTAGAGCACATCACCCCAGTTCTAAAGTCCTTACACTGACTCCCTGTATCTCAGAGAGTAGATTTTAAAATACTTATGTTAGTTTATAAATCTCTTAATGGCTTAGCACCTAAATCCATCACAGACTTGCTATCAGTGTATCAACCCTCCAGACCACTCAGGTCTTCTGGCTCCAGCCTGCTCTGCATACCTAGAACCAGGACTAAACATGGAGAAGCAGCATTTAGTTCCTATGCTCCACTTATCTGGAACAAACTTCCAGAAAACTGTAAAAGTGCCGAAAGCCTGAGTTCCTTTAAATCAAGACTAAAAACACATTTGTTTAGGATTGCCTTTAACTGTTCTAGTTAAACAGTTCAACTAAAACATATTTTCTTTAGTCCAACTGTTTTTAATATTCTTTTTTGTTTCTGCATTTTTTACTTTATTTATTTATTTATTTATTTTCCTACTTGCTTTGATTCTGTTTTATCTTCCTGTATTTTAATCATGTAAAGCACTTTGCATTGTCTTGCATTGTACTGAATTGTGCTATACAAATAAATTTGCCTTGCCTTGCCGTGCCTAATGTCATCCAATTACACTAATGGACAGTTGCTCCTGCAGCCAACTGCAGTCCTGAACAGGAAATTGGCAGTGGAAAATCGATGGATGGATTAAAAAAGTGATCATAATTTATACTTTATCAGAAAAGCTGAAATCTGCAAGCCAGATGCAACCATCAAAAGAGCCACACCTTGCTCGCGAGACATATGTTCCCAAACCCTGATACAAACAGTATTTCAAGTTAGTGTATGTTAAGCTTTCTGTCGAACTCTTTTACACTTTAATACACACATTCATGGTCCAGATTAACAATCTACCTAATGCTTCTGGCTTTTATAAAGGAAGTCAGACTTGTTGATGATGATTTAATCAGGTGCATTTGGTAAGCAGCAGCTAGACTTCCTATAATACTATTAATGTCTTGGTGGTGTACTTTCTTTTCTCTTTGACCTTGCTTCGATGCAACTATATGTAAAAAAATTACAAAGCAATCAGTTCTGGCAAAACTGCCTCAAAATATTACTTTATGCATAAAAAATAAACATTATGCTCTCTCTTATAAAAAGGCATTTTTAATTTAGTCAGTAAGTAATTATCATGCCTTAATAGTCTTCAGCTTCAGCCACACACAGCTTTTAAGGTGCAGCTCACAGCTCTCGATGAGCAACAACTGCTTGATGCTAAAGTAGATATTATCTCTCATTTTTTTAAACTCAGTGTAGTGAAGCAGGACTGGACTAACATGCCTTAGGGAAGATCCTTATAATTGCAAGAAACGCTTGCAAATGTTTCACAAGTTATTAAATAGTTCAGTGATGGACAATTTAATACATGACAGGTAATTATGAAGCCAGACTTGAGTAAATGCATGATTTCTTTCATAAATACTTTGAGGAATGATACATTTACTACTTCCTGTATTTGCCTTTTAGAGTTTATTATCTTCCTCAAAGTTCAGCTCAGTTCTTAAGAAAACTGTGAGGTGAATTAGAAGAAAAGAAAATCTCTTTGGGTGATCTAAAGGGTTTAATGGGAGCTGAAGGGTCTCTTGGCTGCTTTTCAAAAGGCAAGCGGCTTCAGGCTGTTCTGGTTGTGGCTCAGAGCCGCTGAAAAGGAAGGCTGTCTCCACCCCCTCCACCCTCCCCTCCTGCGCCTCTGTCTCCATATAATTACACTACGGCTGACAGACATGGTGCTTAAAGTAACAAAACAAAGACAGGCTGGAAAATAAACAGCACCTCAGCCATTTGCTGAAAGGGCGAGTCTGAGATGTGTACCGTGCAGAGTTTCCTGCTAACAGCTTAATGCAGACTGAAAATGGTCTCCAGTGAAACCCAAGCTGGCTCCTTGGAAGCCAAAACGATAGGGTTTTGTCATGGCATTGCACATTTCCATGAATTAATGAGGTCACAAGAGGCGACAATCCTGCGATGATAACTACTTACTTTCCTGAATCACAAACAAACTTTGTAAACAGTTAACCCTAATTTCATGCATTACATCCTAGATACATCGCAAACGAACCTCTGGATAAACATCAGGGGGAACTTAAAAATGACAACATCCCAATTTATCACTCATCGGGTAAAATAACAAATTACAGGAGGCACTTAAATCTCGTATAAACTCAGAACAGGATCTCCAGAAATTAGAAGCAAAGTCTATCAAAGTAAAGATAGGAACTGATCTCATGCTTTCATCATTTGAGGGGAAAAGGTTTTATTTCAGATGAGATTTTATCCTGAAAGATGCAGCCATAAAAGAGAATGCTTCAACTCACCCTGATGAGTTTTGAAATGGCTGCAAGAGGGAGAAAAAGAGGGATAGAGAGATTTGAGTCTTATCAGCAAAAATGCGGGAAAATTAGTGAGGGCAAAAAGACAGCTGAAAAGCAGAGCTCTCTATGCACCAGCCCTTACGTTCCTGTTGTCTCCTACCTTTTATATGTAGTGGAGGATTAACGGCTACCAGTGTTCTGTCAGCTTTGATATTTGCCGCCATGATTTGCTTCATTACCCTTTTGTAAAAGTCAGGATTTGAAAATTAACTAAATGAGTTTACACTCTTTACATCCAAAATGTTGGTAAAAAACTATTTATCAAACAAATAATCATTCACCCCCCTCAAAAAAAGAAAATCCCCTAAACCTACTGAAATGAAAACATTCCGTAATGAAACGCAGTTGGAGGTAAGAAGTTGATAACACACATATAGGTAAGAGTAACATACTTATAGGTAAGAGTAGGCTTGACTTTGTTTAGTGATAATTGGGACAGATAAATAAATATGTAATAAATATCTTAGCAATGTTTCTACAGCTCTTTGAGCTGTCAGCTATTATGTTCCAGTTGATTTCTAAGCCAGATTAAGATCTAAATCTGATTATATGATTGATATATCAATCATATAATCACATATATTTAATGCTCCGAACTTTCATATCAATGCGTTTTTTGCACCCTATTTTTTTTCTCCTGCACTCTATACATTTGATCACTGCTGCTAGGTATTAAGAAATGGAAGAAATTTAAGAAATTGTTTTGTATGCCCCCTGTGTATACAAAATGACAATCAAGTCTAAGATTATTAGTCCCGCATGCTGAATTTAAAACCTAAAAAAACTTTTAAACAAAATGAAGCACATGGTGTTGAATTAAAGCTACCCAACTAATCAGCATCAAAAAATATTCCTATTTCTATCTCAAAGTTATTTGCCTGCTGCTGACATCTGAATAAATTCAGGTGTCTTGATATTTATTTCCATCAAAAGAGTGTGTTTGTTTTCTTTTCTTTGGACAATTATTTATTTCCTGCTTTAAACTCCGTAAGAAATTGGTCAGAAGTTGTCTGTGTTGATTGCCTGGTTGTTAGGATGACATTAATAGATGCTGATGTGAAATGAGCCACAGAACAGTGAGTAGATGTTTGGGTTAGCTGTGGTTTCACACACCAGAGAGCTCACTCACAGATGAGGTATTGATCCCTGTCTGCTCTGAGAAGCAAAGTGACAAAACACTGTCGACATGATGAGGAGTAAAAAGGATATAGAGTGCTTCTTTCTGTGTTTCTTAGCATCAGATATCAAGCTGTCACATGTTTAGATGCCAGATTTCTGAAGATATTTACTAACGAGTTTTATTGGAGCGGATATGTTTGTTCAGCAAATGAGGTGCTTGATTTCCAGGGTCTGCTCAGGGTGGAACCCTCTATGGAGCACCACAAGGGTGAAAAAATGATGTAATTAATACAAAATTGGTCCTTCAATAAATATTTTTCTCATTCACTGACAGGGGTTTAGGTTAGTAATGTAGGAAAATGTTGCTGTGCACCAAGGTACACCTGGTGTATGTCTCGGAGCCAAAGACTTGGACAATTAAAGGACACATTTTTAAGAAGTCTGGCTCGCATTTGTCCATTTCTAGTTTAAAGTTTAGATTGGATTATTCTTTACAAAATGGAGATTGTTTAAAACTAAATTCACTAGACTTGCATTCTAATTTAATCAAAATATACAATATGAAAGAAATTCATATGGGTTATTTAAATTACTCTAGATTCAGAAAAGTGTATGCTTGCCTGAAGCAGCTGATTTGACAGCAGTTCCATTTCTAATTTGGTATTTTTCTGTTCAAAAGCAAAGGAAAAAGTTTTATAATAGACTTGCATGAGAAAAGGAGTGTTAATTTTAAAGGCAGCATTTATGCAAGAACTGTTGTCATAGCAATAGAAAGGCACGCCGCCTTTTATTTGATGCAGGTGTCAAGGCACATTAATAGAGCAGAAATTTAAACTGATGGCAAAGTTGTGTTTGACAGACTAAGACTTATGACAGCATTCTGGTCTACTTAAACATTTCCTTATTAACTCAAATGTACTACTTCCTCATATTTAAATATACAATAGAGATACCAGTTGACAAAGATTTTACCATTACAGGCCCAAATATTCACTGTTTTGCCACCATACATGATGGCTAATATGAAGCAAAATTGAATAATTGGTTTGCATCAGCAATGACCACCTTGTGATTTTTGCTGGGCTTATAGTCGTAGATACTTCAGTATTCATTTATGATGGATCAGCTGTTTTTTTTAATCATAGGAAATTCTGATATTTGCAGTCTAAAATGGACCTGCTTGTTCCTGAAAGATGAGGGTGTAGTCCAGTACAAACTTGTATGTTTCATCTCTATCCTCCACAAAGAATTTTCCTCTCTGCATTTACCACAGAGGTGTGATCAAAGAGCTTCTTGTTTTCTCAAATGATGCTCTACAATGGCATAGTTAAAGATTCTTTGGTTCTTTTCTCACACAGGATTATAGTTGCTGTCTTCAAAGGAAAGCTTAACAAGGTCTTCATTGTGTCGCAGTGTCTCAGTCGTCAATATTTCAGGTGTTTTGCTTTATAACTGTGCTGCTAGGAGCAGCTGTAACAGCAGCTTGGTGCACTTGGTAATTAATCAGAAGAATTAGGACAGGGGTGTCCAAAGTGTGGCCTGGTGGCCATTTGTGACCCCGTAAGAAATTTAATGCGCTTCTTGACAATGTTTTAAGAATAGCCTTTATTAGGTTTTGCAGCTCATGCTATTGATGCAAATGTACTTTTGATTTAAACTACTCGGGCTCCATATTCAGTTTGTTTAAAAATTTTTACGAAAAATAAATTTTCATAAAAAATTGGAAATTTTGGTTAAAATACATTTCTTGGACCCTTCCTCAGTCAGGTTTTTACGTAAGTATTATTTAACTGGAAACTGAAAGACAAACATCAAGTGACTTGACTAAAGAATAGTCTTGGATGATGCCATTTTTACAGCAACACTATACCTTTTAGCCACTAGGGGTGCTAGGCCTAAATCTTCCAGGTGATTGATCACCCCAGCAAGACTGCGGTAACCTGGCAGTAGCCAGTGTATGTAGAACTGAGTTTAGTTCTATGTTATCAATATGGGATTGCTGCCGTTCAGTCTGTCCGTGAAAAGGAGGAATGTTTAGTACAATACTTCGAGCTGATTGGGTGACGTGCCAGCTAGTACCCGTCTTCCATAATACGCTTTGAGCCAGTCGTAGCAGCGAATTGTCTGCAGCTGCTTGAGGGTCTTCAAAACTAGCGAAGTAAACTGATGAATCAACCTTTTTCCTAATTATCTTTCCCATCCAAGACATCTTTCCCATCTACAGTAAAAATGCACAAAGAGCTTCTCTTTGTTCCTTTTTAAAGGAGAAATTGTCACTATTTTAGCTAAAACCGAGTCCACTGCGGTATTGACAGGTGAGTCCTCCAGCGTAGCCATGTTTGTAATGCCCTGTAAAGACCCTTCTGACTGTCGTCATACCTGCATTCCCCACCCCAAAAACCACTGCTGGCATGTCATTAGTCCGACTCGCTGGTTGTTTGAAGATGGACATATTAGTGGGAGTCTTTCAAGATGGATTTGTTGTAAGACTGAAAACTCAGATCTGGCAACAATCCAGCTTTTAACAACCAGCAAGTCGGACCAATGACATGCCAGCAGTGTTTTTTGGGGCGGGAGATGTATGAATGATGACAGTCAGAAGGGTCTTTCCAGGGCATTACAAACATGGCTACGCTGGAGGACCCACCTGTCAATACCGCAGTGGACTCGGTTTTAGCTAAAATAGTGACAATTTCTCCTTTAAAAAAGGAACAAAGAGAAGGTCTTTGTGCATTTGTAGATGGGAAAGATGCATGTGTTTTTTTTCCAACAGGATTTGGAAAAAGTTTGATTTATCAGCTCACTCTGCTAGTTGTGAAATTACAATTATTCGCTGCAACAATTGGCTGAAAGCCTATTATAAAAGGCGGGTAATAGCTGGTATGTCACCCAATCAGTTCGAAGTATTGTACTAAACGTCCCTCCTTTTCACGGACAGACTGAACGGCAGCCATCCCAGAGTGATAACGAAGAACTCAACTCAGTTCTACACATACACCGGCTACTGCTAGATTATAAAGTAACCTAACTGTCCTGATGAGGATGCACTATATAAACCTTCCCGCCCCTAAAAAGTCTGTGCATGCCAAAGCCCAACAGTACTTGAAGTTTATATTTTTGTCACCCATGGCCAAAAGTTTTGAGACAATCACTGATTTCAAATTTTGTGCAATGCACTAGAAACATTCATAGGTAATGTATTGAATGGTAAATGTTCATAGCTTCTACGTGAATGTCAACAGTTTGGTGGCCACGGTTGGTCTTCGATAGATTGGCAGGGGTGAGCAATTCCAGTTCCTTAGGGCCGGTATCCTGCAACTTTTAGACGTGCCTTTAGTTCAACACACCTGAATCAAGTAATTAGATGATTGAGAGGACTCTTGAGGACTGACTGCATACTAAGGGAGGTAAGAAAGCCATTTGATTCAGGTGTGTTGGACAAAGGATGGATGTAAAAGTTTCAGGATACAGCACCCAGGAACTGGAATTGCCCACCCCTGGATCAAAGGAATCGATCATCTCATTCACAGGAGCAAAAAAATGACCTTGTGTTAAACCTAGGTCACCTTGGATAACTGTATTGTGCATTCCTTGTATGGGTTTCTTGACAAAAACAAAAAAAAAGCACAGTAGATGTGATGATGTCCTTTGGTTTCAGTGCTGATGAGCCTCTTAAGTCCCAGCTTAGCCACAGAAATCTCTGCTTGTCTAACAGAGATGGGAAGTAACGAAGTACAAATACTTCGTTACTGTACTCAAGTAGATTTTTCTTATATTTTTACTTTACTTTACTAATTATTTTTATGGCGACTTTTTACTTCTACTCCTTACATTTTTACACAAATATCTGTACTTTCTACTCCTTACATTTAAAAAAATTGGCTCGTTACTTTAGTTTTGAATCACTTCAATGGAGTTACCGTTATTATTTTTCACGTCATCAATACCAAATTCAATCTAATTGGATGGGAATCTATGTTGCATTTGACGCACCACTACAAGATGAATCGACAGATTCGGCGGTATTCATTTGCGGCAAATCATTGCAGCTTGGTGGCGGTGGCGTTAGCATAGTAGTATGGACGACGAGATGATTGAAAATGAACACAACGGACATCTAGTCCTATTGGCAGACATCCATTTAAAATGTAGGCAACGGCATGAAAAAAGTGATTTCTACTTTTACTTTTATACTTTAAGTAAATTTGCAAGCCTGTACTTTGTTACTTTTACTTGAGTAAAGAAGTTTAATCAGTACTTCCACTTTTACCAGAGTATTTTTTAACACAAGTATCTGTACTTTTACTCAAGTATGGAAAGTGAGTACTTTTGCCATCTCTGTTGTCTAATAATCACTGTACCTCCAGGTCTTTGAAAGCCATACAGTGTTTGGGAATTTTTCTTCATGTAGTTCATCCCTTCTGCAGTATCTTCACAGGTGCTGCAGCGCTGTTGTAGTTCTGCAGGTGGTTTTCCAGAGCATTCTTAAATTTGGCTTGCATTTCTCAGAAACCTTTAGTGTTTTGGTTCTTTCTCCTCTGCCGGGTAACCAACCTGTTGCCATAGATCAGGCATCCCCAAACTCGGTCCTCGAGGGCCGCTGTCCTGCAGGTTTTAGAGGTTCCCTTGCTCCAGCACAGCTGATTTTAATTGAAAGCTGATTAACAGGCTTTTGCTCTAATGCAATCATTATAATCAGCTGTTTTAAAGCAGGGTAACCTCTAAAACCTGCAGGAAAGCGGCCCTCGAGGACTGAGTTTGGGGATGCCTGCCATAGATACTGCTTATTTAAGGTGTGTTTTTTTGTTTTCAAAGCTAACTTCTCTTGGTGAGGTCATAATGATTGTGTTTCTCTAGATCTCTCACCAGAAATCTGGTGTGTCAGTGAGAAGCATATGCAGCCCTCTTTATCTTAAAATAAAGGCACCTTTAATCCAGTTTACACTTGCCAGTGTTTAAACACCAGTTAATAAGTGTGAATGCTAATGGTTGTCTTTTGTCGGTGTATCTCTAAGATGACCCTGATGCACTAATGACCTGCCTATGCCTTCCCATGGCTGCCTGTGTACCTAACAAGCAGAAGAAATGATGGCTTGGTGATGCATGGGGAACTCTGTGTGCAGGAAAAAAAAATTTTTAATAGAAAATAGGGAGCATTGCTTGATATGACTTCTCTTAGACTGATTGCATGCACACATTATAATTTAACGCTAAGCATAAGGGGAAAGCCCAGCATCACACTCTCTTTAATTTGCAGGCCTTTGTGCCAGCCTCAGCCCACAGGATAGAAACTACTCCACATAAATGTGTAAATTTAAGCCAAGAAAACGCAAGCTAATGATTGTTGATTAAAATGCTCCTTTAGAGCCTTATTTGTAACAAAAAAACAAAATGGTTTTCCATTAATTTAAAAACCCTTATATGCTCATTGAGATAATTATAATGTCATAATTTGTACAAAGATAATTACACAGTGAATAGGTGGAGTTCAAGAGCCAGCAGCAAAATTAAGTTTTGCTTCAGGTCACAGGGAGTTCGGCAGCCACCACAGCCCTGAGGACAAGAGCCAGAAAACTTCTTCCCCCGCTTGGAGCCTGGGATCCATTTCATCGCCTCCATGACTATATTTGCGAATAAAGCAAAACAATTAGGACAGGAAAATTGACCCAGGTGAAAAAAAAAGAACGGATGGCATGGAAACATGGTAAGTTTTTAGACAAATGCTGCCAGCAGCAGCTCTCCCACCACAACCCCTCCCCTGAATCCTTTAGCTGTATCCAAACCACAAATCCCACACTTTTCCTGGAAAAGCAAAGAGGAGACTGGACTGAAATATACATTGGAATTTTCTACTGCGAGTGGGGTATGGGAATGCCCAGAAACTTAAGAAAAGATTACATCTAGTAAAGCAAATACGAGTTTAAAAAAATGTATGCTGATTCCATGAAGAAACCTCCCTGCTTGTTGTGTTTGCAGCTCTATTTTAAGCACTCGATGTAAGTATACAGTAGCCCTGGAAAGGTTTTTGAACACTGAAATGCTTAATTAGTTTTCCTCAGGAGTGCTGCAACTTTGTAATCAAACTCTCATAGCTTTTTAGGCTTAGGCTAATTACAGGTTCAAGCAGGGAGCCCACAGAAGTTTAGGGTCAAAACAAAAATGTCTGCCTTCCAGAAACCAGGAAAGCCTACCTCCTTCTTCTCTCTCCACACTAATGTCTTCAGTATTTCTTTTAGCGCCTTGCCTTGCTTAAATTACCTTTTTGATGTTGCTCTTTCTGCTTAAATGTGAGTTTCTATAAATGACCGTGTTGTCAGGACACCATCATGCTATGAGCAGAAAGCTTTCCCCCACTGCAGTGGGTTTGTGCCTGAGCACCATGCTGTGGTTTGTTGTGTAATTTCTTAGTTATGCACTTTATTTCCTTACCACTGGCACCAAGGCGCCTTTTGCTGTTTTCCATTGCCACTGGTGCTTTTAAAGCCAAGATGATAGTTAAAACTTGATTATACCTTTTCGAAAAGATTTGAAATAGAATGCATTGAAAGAATAACGACACTCTTTCTGACCGAATGAAACACACAATTTCTTCTTGACTTGGAGAGACTATGTAATCCAATTCGTGTCAGCTTCTTTCTGACATTTTAGAGTCTGACTGTAAAAAAAATCCCATCTGCAGCAAATCGTGGCTATGCATAAAGATCCTCGCTAAAACCAAGGCAACTGTTAGAAGCCCTGCAAAGCTTTTCATGATGTTGCTCTGCTTTGTGATCCACACTGTAAATGAGTTTACATTCCTTCATTTGCTTTGCATGTGGCAGTGGGCAGTGCAGCGGTTAAGACTGATTGCAGCAGATAAGCCTATTTTTTCCCCTGTGTTAGAAAAAGGAAATAGTCTGCCTGTTTTCAGGTTGGCATGTTGCTAATTACAGCTGCTGCAATGGAGGGTTTTATTTTTTTTTTTTATTATTTCTAAGAGGAAAGTAGCTTCCTGCTGTGCATGTTAAACATCTTGACTGGATTTCATGTTGAACAAAATAGAAAACTACTTTTGATCCTTTGTCTCTCCACTTTGGATTCACAGGTTTAGCTTGTGTTAAAATGATAATTTCTGTATGCTTTGCTTCTGCAAGACTTCAGGCATATTTTGATCAATATATCTGCAAGCTTTCTGAAAAAAAGTGTTTAAGTTTGTCGTCTGCTTTCGTTTTCTGCCTGGTCTTTACAATGATGGTAGACTGTAACGAGTGATTAAAAACATCAAGTGACAGGTCTAAGAAACTATCTACACCAGATGAATGGTATAATGAAGTTATGCCTTTAAGAATCTCCAATAGAAACCAGACACAGGATCTGAAAGATGCATCAACCATCAGTTTATCGCAAGTTTCACAAGAATCGTTTTCTCTGTCACCTGAATATTTACACTGATTCAACTAACAACATGGGAACCAAATGTGTTGTTTTTTTTTATTTTAAATTGGTTGCTGTCAATTAAGTACAGACTCATTTTGCTAATCTCTTTAGCTTAAAATAAATGTTTAAATGAAAAAAAAAAGAAGGCGGAGGGCGGATTTTTTTTAAGCATGCATAACTTAATATAGTTTATTTTAATATAGTCTATAAACCCAAATCAATATGCATGGTATGGTCGTTACACATCAGGTACGCCATTCATTGACCTTGACCGAGGCACCTTACAGTAGAACTGCAGTCAGTCTCTGGACTGGCAAGGCTATCACTGTCCCTGCATAGTTAAAGCAAATGCAGAGAAATTTCCCACTGGGATCAGCTTCATAGTCATGGTAGGACACTTCTTTTGATTTTATTTATTTTGCTCGGGTTACCCATAAGCCCACAGCCCATGAAATAATGAAAGGGCAATATTATTGCCATTGCTGTTAATATTAAGTAGAAATGTTACACATTGAGTAATAAAATGTGACAGGGGATGGTACTGAAGAGAGGGGATGATTTTAAGGATTTTTTAAAGAAGGTGGACGCCATCCCCCTATCATCTTACCTCAACTCGAGTGCTGTTTATATGCATCTTACATCTAGCTGAGAGTAAAACAGCTATGACTGAGAGAGAAATGGGCAGGTACTGCACAGAAACAGAGGCAGAAAGGCCCCCAAAGCCAAAACTTCAAATGAGCTTCAAAAAGCCAACAGAAAAAATTATTGAGACCACATAAAAATATTTTCTCTCAGTCTGGCAGCTTGGAGGCCATGTAAGAAGAGTGAGTGATGTCTGAATACTTTTGTACAGAGCTATAAGTTGGCCTGGCCTTTACTACATATTTTAATCTTACTCATAAGACAAGATGTGGTTACAGCATTAATCTTCTACCCGAGAGCAGAACGGCTGCCAGCCACCTGCAATCCCCTGCACTACATGATCAATTTATCATAATGAAAATCAGCAACTGACCTGGTCCACGATTTACAGAACATCAACATTTTCCTTAAACACCCAATCATACAGGATAGAAGAATTTAACAGGCAAATGTAAATATAGATTTACTGTTACTTTAGGAATAACTAATTGGTTTTGCCTACTTACAGTATTCCTATTAAACTGCTTCCAGGCCAAACATTTAGAGCAGCTTGTGTTGTTCCCAGCATAGAAGAAACAGATTTAAGCCTTCTTTGAATCATGCCTTGTAAGACATTCATTTAAAAAATGAGCTAATCATTGGGGATAAAGGCGCAGCCAGAAGTTGTTAGTTCAGCTTAGCAGAGAAACATAAAGCCTGTTCTGTCACATAAACATTTAGTTTGAAGGGCTAGTTAAAAATATACAGGGGAACAATACATTCAAAGAAACCGCATCAGTAGAGGCATCAAATCAATGTGTTAAACTTTCATAGTGGGATGGGGACTCACTCTATTCCTTAATTAGAGCAAATCGCAAAAAAGTGCAACTATTTTTACCCAATGTAAAATCTTAGCCTGATCTGTTAAAGATCATGGGAGTTTATTAATATCACTGTGATTTACTGTGAATTTTCAGAAGAAAAACAAACTCATAATAGCTTTTTAATAAGTGAGAACGTCACAAAGTAATGTTAAAATTGGATACTCATTTTAACCTTGAAGAAGTAAATAAAGAAAGTTGCTTAAGAACTAGTAAGCTTTCTCCTTAGCAGCAAATATTAAAACATTAAATATTTATAATATCTTATCATATCATAGTACTTGAACCACGACAGGAGCGTTCATTTAATACAAATTCTTTATTGAAAAATGTGTTTTGTTCGTGTGATGCAAATATTTTAAAGGAGTTGAAAAAATTGAGAACATGAACCAAATCGGTTACTTTTACAGTTGCGGTTTGCAAATAGACACATTGAAAAGCTGCAATGCATATATATAGAATCAAAGTGCATATTCTTGTTCCTTTTTATGTCGACAATATACACATTACACTATACATAAATAATTGCATCGTAAAAATGACTCAAGTATTTACATGTAAAATATATCTTATATAATATATAAATTTATATTAAATCTAGCTAGATTACAATTGGGATACTGAGTCCAGATGCTTCCTGTTTTGTGTGCTATCTGTGGGTGTTGAGCAGGACCTCCAGCCAGCAGGGGCAGGAGGTGATGAACTGTCTGGAGTAACAGGGGCCCCATCCCTTAGCAAAACTGATACGGATGCTGTGGGGGTCCCAGGGCCCCTCTTGGGTCTCTGGTTTCACGCCGTGCTCTGTCATCCAGCTAGAACACTCAAAATCAAACACCTTAAGAGAGAAACCAGGCATCACCCTGTTCATGCTCAGCCCACGAGCGCTCGGTAGGTCCAGAGTTGGCGAGTGGACGAACACCGGGTGCTGGCTGCGGTTGTAGACCCACACCCCGTCCGGCTCTCGGCTCAGCACGATGCCGAAACCGATTTTACTGCGAATCTGTTGTATGTTGCTGCTACTGCTGTTGTTCCCTCCTCCTCTTCCGTGGCTGTGGTGCCGATAAAGGTCCGACGTGCTGTGGCTGCCTGGGTCCTC
This sequence comes from Cyprinodon tularosa, assembly GCF_016077235.1. Lineage (NCBI taxonomy): Eukaryota > Metazoa > Chordata > Actinopteri > Cyprinodontiformes > Cyprinodontidae > Cyprinodon > Cyprinodon tularosa. Next base: position 353,532 of record NW_024039395.1, read on the forward strand.
GCGGCGGCTGTGGTAAGCGTTGGCGTGGAGCTGGCCGAGGCAGAGGCCCGTGCCCTGAGGTAGGTCGTAGAAGATACTGAGCGAGGGCTCGTAGGCTGGATACAGGCGTCCCACACGGGTGCGTTGCTCCCAGTAGGCAACGCTGCACCAGTGAGAGCGGTGTCCACCGGAGGTGGAGGAGCCGATGGAGGTACCAGTGTCTGATGGGAAAACAGATGGAAGAAATCCTGTTAGCATCACTCTGGTAAACCTTTGATAGAGCTTGATCATCTGGCTTTTTATGTTGAGATAGTGTATGCATATAACCCAATAACTTATCCCACTTGTCTGGATAGCATGGTGTGGTGGGTTTTATACAAAAGATTTTCTAAAGATGTGCAAGAACCTAAAAGCCCAAAGTAAGGTGGAATAAGCTACTGATCTGAGTCTAAAAAAATAAGAAGAATTAAGGTTAAAAGATTATCTTAACTATTAATGGCTACAGAAGACACATTGCTCAGAGCAGTAAAATATTTCAGCTCAAAAGGGAAAAATAATTAAAGTGTGCTTTTATTTTATAAAGTGTTAATCCCATGGGAAAGAAAAGACTTTAATTAGATATTTTTAATGTGAATGGAGGACCGCTTTGCTTTATTGCTCCATTGTCTTTCACAAGTTTGCAGTGAGGCAGACATGATGGCTCTGAATGTCTCAGGACACAATTTATTACAAGTAGAGCTTTATGTACTTTGTCATATAATCAGAGTACATGACTAAGCCTTAACCAGATTGAACATAATCATGGTTTTTACACATTATTCTAAACATTCTTAATTTTTTTGGCACTTTTTCTTAACATAATTCATAAAATTAGAGCAAAACATCTAACTTGGTTTTACTGTCTTTTAACGGTATGCTTGGTATTCTAATTATTACGTCCCGATCTTTCCTTTCGATTTCAGCATTATGGTAAATGCCATTTCTGCTATTTGTTGTTTTTTTTTTTACTTTTTTGTATTTTTCTGTTACTTAGAGGTTGATGGAAACATTAGCTGTGTGCTTGTTAAAAAAATATTTCAAATATATCTGGATATTTTAGCTTTACAAAGACAAATTGAAAAGAGAATAAAACCTGGTAAAGTCTTTTTTTTTTATTAAATCTTCTAATTCCAATATCAGTCCAGACCGAAAAAATAATAAAATAAAACAATAAAAGGAAATAAAAGCATTTCAGGACTGCATAGGGTTCTGTAAATAAATGACTAATTTAGCCTTTGGATTTGAATAGTGAAACGAACAAACAAGCAAAACAAAAGAAAAAAAAAAAGGTATCTCAATCCTGCATTCTTTATCATGACCTAAAGGGAGAGACAAAAGAGGGAGATTCTGGGATTCTTTTTTTTTTTAAACAAAACATTTTCTACATACGGTATGTTTTAAATTCTTAGCTCTCTTTTTTCTTCTTACTGGAGCTCATTAATAATATGGATAATATGGTAATAAATATACAGATACTTTTGCTACAGATAAGAATCAGCCTTTTTTTCTAATGAAATATGTGCAGAGATTTAAGGGATAGAAAATATCTGCTCTCTTAAGCCTAGCCATGCTTATAAGCCCTGGATTCATTTTTGTTTTGCCTTCGGTCGAACATTTTACTTCGGTTTGCCACCTGTGTGCCTCGATTATGAAAAAGCAGACTTAATCCCTGATTCCTTTGCCTCCTCTGCTGACATCCCTCACCGTCACCCTGTGCAAACCTTCTTCAGGTCCTGAGGTAGAGAGCAGAGCTGGGGGGCAAAAGCACTCAGCTCTCTGTCAACCTAGCGTAAGCCCGTGAACCCCTGACCCCCAGCCCTCATGCTATCAGCTCACATTAACTCCCACACAGAGTGATGCCATTATTTTGCTCCAGAGACTCTATTGACACAGAGGATTTAAAGACCCATGTGCCTGTGGCCCCATTCCTTTCACATCACAGCGAACACCCCCTCTTCACCCGCAAAGAGCCAGATGATGGCCGCTCTCTCATTAATGCTCTGCTTTTAGGTGAGGCCGGGACCAGGAGGGGTCCGGGTTAGTTTCAGCAGGTCTGAGTGTATCTAGAGGCTCTTATCACCACAATCAGCAGCAGATAGGAGTTGGAGCGCAGAAAACTACACAGGCAAGAGTTCTCACACTCGCACAAACCGAGCCTCCTGATCCAAACAGCACAACTGCAAACACACAAACACTGGTGCACAAAATTGCACTTCTCATCTGAGGCCCACGTGTGTCATTAGTGAATTCCAGGCTGGCAACTCCTGCAGTCTGGAGGTTTTACAGCTCTCCAATAAGAGAGCAGGCTGCTCAGCTAGCAGGATCTCTCTCACTCTTTCTCTAACTCGCCCGAACACACACAAACACGCACACATCCCAGGACTTGAACACACTTTTACAAGCCGTGCTCTTCCCTGTAATAAGGCAACACAAACATGTCTGGGGAAACACAGGGAAACTTTATGAGCTCATGATCAAATTAATGCCCAAAGAAAACAGAACAAACTGATTTTCTGTGCCTTTTCAAAGAAGCATGATAGTCAACAACTGTGTGCTGACCTGCTTTACCTTTTTTTCCTCATTTTATAACTCGATAAGCAGTCAATCTAATCTGTCTCTTAGCAGATTGTGTGCCTCAGATAAAGCACCTATTTGGGACTTCAAAGCTTAAGGTTAAGGCTGGATAAAAAACATGAACAGAAAATATAATATGCATTGAAAGTCAAGCATTTCTGGAGGAATTTGCAGAAGAGATCTCAGGTCAGATCTTTACTGGAGGTTTAATACTACATAAGAACATGTATACACTGAGTTAGATGGTTTTTAAAGTTTGTAAAGAAAAAAAAACAAAAAAAAAAGAAAGAAAAAAAACAGCCAAAAGTCAAACTAAAACCCAAAAAAAATGAATTCCACTTTAAAAGTTTTGCTCATCAAAGAAAATGAAAAGGGGTGCAAAAACTTTATCACACACACACACCTCTTCGGTGAGAAGTTCAAAACTCTAAATCATGATCTGCATCAGTGTTTGACAGCCCCAGAGGAACAGTAAGACATGTTTAATGTTTCTGGCACAGGTCTTAGTGTCATCACGCTCAGCCTGGCTATCATCCAACTGAAGGTATGACAAGCTCGTGTGAGAATGGGGAGGGAGGGAGGAGAAGGGGGCGGGGGAGAAGGAGGGAAGGGTGACTAACTTCTTCAATGGAATTTTTAAATAGGGGTTCAGACCCGAGGTTATCAGCGTATTTACGTTTGAGCGGAGGAAGTCGGTTGGGTGGGGGGGAGGAGCCCTGGGTGCCTGTGATGTGAACGAGCACGCCTGCATCTGTATAAGAAGGCTGGCAGCAATTACAGCACCCTGCAAGCATTTAGGCCGACCACCATTTAAGAGCTCTGTTTACCAATTAGATAAGTGGCCTTTGTTATTTCACTTCAAAATCGCTGTCTCTTAGTGCCAATCTTACAGAAGTGTCCACTAACTTTAACATCGGCTTTCAGCCTACAGATAGTGAGATGAATATTTAAAACAAACAGAACAGTATTCACCATCTTGACAGAGCTGTGAAGATTTTAAGGGACAGAGATGTTTTCAGTTCAGGGGACAGAAAGTCTGTTTCCTGTAGGTTTTCCACAGACGGTTCAAATCTGGATTTAGACATCATGAACACTCATCTTTTCCCTTAGTTTCCTAACTATTCTTTCACACAGACCACAAATGAGGAGGAAGCATGAAAAAAGATTTTTTTAGACTGTTCTATGAAGCTTTACCTGTAACAAAAAAACGGAAATCTGTGAGATTTCAGCTGAACAGTTTTATTGTATTGTTTTTATTTTGTGTTTAAATCAAAGTATAAAGATTCCTTCCATTTTTTTCAGGTTTAAATCAGACAAAAGGCAAAACAAGCAGAGCTTCAATAGTTAAAACTGTTTTCCACTACCTTTTAATGGAGTACAGTGTAAGGGTACATTTAAAGTTACAACAAGATAATCTGTGTTTTATGTAAAAAGCTGTGCTGCTGCCGGCTATGATAAGGAGCTATGTCTTAATTTGAAACTTCTTAGGGTTTACTGAGAGAGAGCAAAAACAAAAAGGATATACATTTAGGGATGCACGATATAATCGGCCCCCTATCGGTATCGGCCTTAAAAATGAATATCGGACATCGGTCACCCCACCGATATTTAACCCGATATTTGATCAGCTTCTGAGTTTCTAAAGTCTAAAAAAAATAAATACTACTTCTTCTTCTTCCTCAAAAACTTCTTTTTTACAGACTTAAAAACTTTTAAAGACGAGGGAAAAAATATTGATACATTAAAATATCACAATATCTTCATATGCTGATATATTGCCATTTAAAAACACCATATCAATCTCTTTTGCTAATGAAATATTGCTATATGTCATCATTATGCTACGAAATCCCCCGAAAATTCACGAAATTTTGCCATATTTTTATATGTTGATATATTGACGCGGTATCGATCTATTTTACTAATAAAATCTCACAAGAATTTGCAAAATATCACGAGAGTTTGTAACAAAACGATGAAATTTCACGAGATTTTGAAAGTAAAATAGATCGACACCGATCGATTAAAAATCTATTTGATATCAGCATATGAAAATATATTTGAGTATATTATTTTTCAAAGTGTCAGAAATGGATAACAAAACTGCTATTTTCACTGACTACTTATTTTTGTCCAGCTTTAACATCGGTATCGATATCGGTTATCGGCTACATGAGTTTTAAAATATCGGCATATCGGATATCGGCCAAAATCCCAATATCGTGCATCCCTAGATACATTTGTTTTAACATTTAAACTGGATGTATAACCCAGGTCTATTGGCTGCAAGAGGAAATGCACACCATGGACAAAGAAAAGTTTTTTTATATTTTTTAATATGGATGAATTTCCTTATCGGTATTGCCTTAACAATACCGATAGCTTGCTCTACTAAGCCCAGTGGACCTCCAAGCTGGACGAAGCATCTCAAGTGCAGTTCAGCACAGAACCATCGCCACACAACCCAATAATCTATATGATCTGTTGATCAGAGTAACATCAGCCGGTTACTTTTTGTTCTATGTTTTGGATTATACCACTCACTGCAAACGTTTGTGTATTACTTTTATTACAGACTATAACTGAAATAAGGGCCAGTTTTAAAAATGTGTTTCCATTATTCTTAATTTGTTTTTAGGATACAATTCAGAGAAAAAGGAATAGATTTGATTTGGTATGGAGAAAATTTTAGGTCAAATTTTCAAGCCATATCACCTCAGCCCCAATGGCAACTGACTTTGTTAAATAAATAAACCGTTTGAATAAAGAGAAATTAAACCTAATTAATATCATTGGAGTCTCATATGCCAAACTACTGGGGAAAATTTATATATTTTTAAGTCAAATTCATGTTTTTTTTATTTCAAAACAGTAAATTTCTCACTTTTAACTTTTTTTTTTTGTCCCATGATGATGCTATCATCATCATCGAAAAGAGATGCAACAACTATTATTTCATGTTTTTATGTATAAAGCCATTTAATATTTTCCAATACAAAGCAAAATATTTGGAATATATGGTTTTATTATATGTAAAGCAAATATGTGAAGAGGGTTTTGTTGATTAGAAATAAAAACAAACATATTAACCATATGGAGTGTGTAAATCAGTGTCTACATCACATATATGATAAATTCCTACATGTTGTATATATGTTAAACTGTGAGTAAATATGGCGTACAACTGTGGTAATCTGTGAAAAAATGATAATGATACTTCTTTATTTAAAATAATTAAAAATAACACCACACTACAGAAAAGTATCAGAACTGTGGCTACATTACACTATGGCTTCAACTAAAATAAATTTAAAAACCAGGCAAAAGCAAAACATGTGGAAAACCTGAACAAAAATATAAAAAAAGAACAGATAAGGTGTTTTTTTAAGTTATGTATTTTAACCCTAGTTAGCCTGGTTAGTTTGGATTTCACCTTTAAACACCACATTTCTTGGCCTCTATAAACTATGTGCTCAGTAGCTCCTAATCCATTCTTCTAATCCTCAATTTCTTTCTTACTATCAATGTTTTTTTTGCTAACATATTAACAGGATCATTAAAAGTGAATCTCACTGAGTAAAATTCAGCTTGGTAAAAATTCCATGAAAAGCAGCTGCTTTATGAGTATGGAGATGGAGCTGTAGGTCAGGTCCTTATCACAGATGCAACTTTGTTTTTGTGACACAAACATTTATGGAAACCAGTCTTTTTTTTGCTCACTTCTTAAATGTCGGAGATTAATTTGTTGTGCACCAGGGACTATGAGCTCTTAGCAACAGGTGTGAGAGGGGAACGCGTGCAACAAAACATAGTTTTTCTCTAAATTTCTTATTTCAGGGTATCTTAAAAAATACAATTAAGGAGGGGTTTTTTGCGCTTCTCAGTGATGTAACATCTTTCTTACACATGTAAATGAAGTATTACTGATATATATATTTTGAACTCAAACATATATATTTTTTTACATTTATTAAAAAAGAAAGCAAATAAGGGTTTAATTTTCTCATGTACGGTAGATGAAGTTTTTTTATCTTAACATCTCCATCATGTGACTAACCTAAAGAGAAATCATGTCTGGGAGGAAAACAGGGGAAATAGAAAGGGCAGGAAAAAAAGAAAGACTGGGTGAAAGAGGGAGCGCACAGAATGAGAGGGAGCGAGAACCTGCCAAGCATAACCAGCATCCACGGAAAAAATGAAGAGAGAAAAAGAGACTGTGAGAAAGGGAGGGAGGGAGACCCTTGTCTTTCATCCAGTGCCAAGGATTAGATTCCCCTCCAGTTATTAGACTCTTCCACTGTGCTGAAAGAAGTGGGAGAGGGTTGGGAGGGGGGAGGAGGGGTCTGGGGGGTGCCGGGGGGGGAACAGAAGTGAAGAGCAGAATTTAACCACTGACCGCTGTCCGTAGTTGAGATGTTTTGTTATAATTCTATATCATTATAGATATGCTGTGGAAATTCTAACGGTAGAAATAAAATAATCGAAAAAAGTGAGAAAAGCACCCCTGTCCGAACAGAAATGGTAGATTCTATGTTGTTTGAGACAACTATCATTAGAGGGCAACATCAAACCAGCAAGCCACATTTAAGCTGGCGTCTCGACTATCTCTGCCATCAGTGAGCAGCCTTATCGCCAGACGAGGCCTTTACAGTTGAAAACAACCCAGGCTCTCAAACACATCAACACACACACACACACACACATTCTTGCACGTTTGTTTGTTTTACCTCTCATACTTTTCATTGCAAAGTGGGCCTAGTAATGGAACAGAATGCAGCTAATAACGTTTCTGCGCTCACTAAGGCAAGAAATATACCGCCAAGCGGACGGACGCTTTACTTGAACCTGGAGGTCGGCCGAGTTACAGGAAGGTTAGTGTGCGTCCCTATAAAATTCCTGTGCAGGTCTCAGAAGCAGAGAGCTTCATCAGAAGGAGGAGAGAAAGTAACTAGCTTCCTGCATTTCAACTCCCAACTTCAAAGCGCCAAACAACTCGCCCTGAGGAATGCCGCAGCTTTGAACATATATAAGTGCATCCTTGACAACTCGGCTGTCCTTTTTATTACCATCCATCAAGTCAGGGGGTAATTTTTGGAGGTATTTCTGGAAATGGTTGCGGCTTATGTGTGAAACTTAAAGACATCTCTTATCTTATTGGGAATTAACAGCTAATCCTCAGTTTTTCCATTCAATCAGCGTTTATCTGTACGTATCATGATCCAACAGTTTTTTTTTTGCAGGTTTAACGTTATGCAGCAAAAAAATGCAAATGGTAAATTTGCATAAGAAAACTGTAAGAAATATGATTTACAGAGACACAAATGCAGACTGAGACTAGGAGCGAGCCTGCTGGTTGACAAGTCTCCCCTCCCAACACATTCCTGGACAGGCCCTTTTCCTCAACACTTCCTCCCCCCGCTCAGAGAGTCACAGGGGTCAAGTTGACAAGTCTCTCATTGAGCCTCATGTGGTCCCACTATATGGCCTTCACTCCTCACAACATAATTACACTCATTTATTTGTGGAATAGATCCAATTGTTCCGCTATGAATGCCGAACTGGAATTCGTTGTAAATACACAAGTGTGGACTGAATACACAATGCACAACCCTGATACATAGGAAAAATATTCAAGAGATGTTGATAAAAATGCTCTTTTAATCATTTTGTCCAAACATTCCTAAAAACAAACATAAAACTATTTTAAAGATCTTTTCAGCAGGTCAATTAGATGGTCAATTACATGTTCCAAAAAAAAAAAGAAAAAAAAAGATTTTTGTTTTAACTCTTGTTGCATTCATAGCTCAATAGTGACATTTTTTATGTGGAGGGGTAGAGCGGGGGTATAGAGTCAGAGTCTGTCAACATCTGCAAAGAATCTTTAGGTTCTGCAGCATGGCAGGCTTCCATTAAAAACCAAATTGCGAGTTGGCAAAAACTCTGAGGGAAAGCCACAGCCAGTCCTGTAATTTAAACCTTATTTTAAATGGTGATTGCCTGACAACATGGACCCAAGGAGAGGGAGGAGAAATGCGACACACAAAGATGTAAAGAGGGAGGACAAGAGAGGCGAAGAGAGCAAAAGAGAGTGGGCAGCTGACAACGGCAATAAATAATCCATCCCTCATATGGTGAATGTGCTGATCAGAGAAAATAAAATGAAAACAGGTCAACCAAATAGAAATTTGGACTTAAATAAGAGAACATGGCAATAAAAAGTGTCAGGACAAGACAAATACATAAACTGTGTTGAATGTTTTATTTCCTGCTGGAAACTAATAATAAAAGAATGCTTTTCTTTTTTGATCTACAGCTGCCATTACAGTGTTTTCTATCTTTCCATGTAGTCTGGCTGCATTGAAAAGGTAGGGGATTTGATGAAGCGTCAAGTCTTGTCACGTCTTTGAAGTATTTGTGCCGGTTTTAATGTGCTCCAACTTTGAATGGTGCATTTGTGTTCAGGCTAGGGGTGTGGAATTCAGTTTTCTCCTACCTTAAAATTATTGTTTTGACGTAACGCCCCTGTCATATAATCTGAAATGAATGATGAATTTGAACAATCAATACGTGCTCGTCATAGCCATATGATTGTTAGATTGATCAGTAAGGAATTCAGCCATCCTCTGAGTTTAGATTTCAGTTTTAAGGATCCAGCATGCCAAGGTGAGTGACGCTTTAGTATCACAGAGAGGTAATAAGGCTTAAATGGTGTGTAAACAGTGTTAAATATAAAATCTTTATATAGCATTAAAAAGGGGCTAAAACACAGCAGTGTAAAGTAAAATATGACTGAAAAGGAAAGATGCTGGAATGTTTGTGAAGCTTTGCTGATCCATTCAGATTTTACTAAATAAAAGTAGAGTAAAAGACTTAAGGAAATGTTCTGTTTCTCCGACTGTTTTTTTCATTGATGCAAATTAATCTAATAATGCAGGGTTCACATCACAGAGGACAGTATTTCTTATGGAGCTTTAAATGCAATCTCTTTAGGTCTGATTCACAAACATTAACTACTTGCCTCAATTTGCCAAAGTTTCGTCTATCAGAAGCACTGCTGGGTGAAGATCAAAATATTCAAAATCATTAACTTTCCTTTCATAATGATCCTTTGACAGCATTTCAGAACTGATCATGCTACCATCATCCTCAAAGGGAGAACTGCAACCCTCTCTGAGTGGAGAGCAGAGGCTGCAGAGAGCTGTGAACATGCATGTCCTCTTTCAGATCCACTCAACTCCACAATTCGACGGCAATAAAACGTTCGCTGGTAAGAAACTGATCAGACTTCTTTATCAGGCCACCTGTTCACCATGTTGAAACTTGTGGAATTAGTGACTTTGAACTACTGTAAAGCTTTTTTTAAATTACATTCATTCCACTATCTAGTTTAATAGATTCATTATCCAGTTTTTACATTATGATATCTGCCAGATGTGTGAGAAATAAGTTAAAGATTTATTTGTGTAAAAATCCCCATATCTGAAGGAGATAACTGACACAATAAAAAGAGAGAAGAATAACCTGACCCTACACATGAAATAGGTTACTATATACAAATAAAGAAAAGATAGTTAGCTTAACTGATCACCGGCATGGAGAGAAGATTTAAAAAAACAACCAACATCGCTGACTGCACTGAATTATGGTTGCAATTGGCTTAGTAGAAAATTGCAAAAATATTGATAAAGTCACTTAATTTGGATAGTTTTTCAAATGTTTGTAGCTGTAAAGGAAACTATAAGAGGGAGAAACAGTATTATGGGTGATGTTAAAAAAAATATTATAAACAGTCTGTCTTTTATCTGAATTTTAGACTGGTTAAAGTGACCTATAAGAGACACTTTAGCCAGACGTCAAAATATCCATCCATCCATCCATCCATCCATCCATCCATCCATCCATCCATCCATCCCTCCATCCATCCATCCATCCATCCATCCATCCATCCATCCATCCATCCATCCATCCATCCATCCATCCATCCGTCCATCCATTGACAGGTTGTCTTTTACCTCACTCATTGTGTACCTAATATTTGGGTTTACTTTTGTTTATTGTTTGTAAATAAACACATTTCAAGGACATGTAAAAAAGGTCGAAAATCATGCTGTTTTTGCAGCTGTTTTCTGAATACCTACTATGACACAAAATCTATTAATAGTGGTTTTGATGCCAAGTTTGGCTGCTCATGACAACAATATATGAAGTATGTTAACCGATAATCAAACCTAAACAACCATGAATATATATGCCTGCAACAATATGTTGCTACTTCAAGCCATGGACATTAAAAGCTTACAGAGACAGCACCAGAGTGAGCACAAAATACCAAATTGCAAAGTACTAAACGGCAAAAGGTACAAATGACCCACAGCAAACCTCACCAAAAAAACAAAAAAGTGTTCATATAACATACAATAGTATTATATATTACAGACAAAATCAGTAGCAATGAGTCGACTTTTTACTTGTCTATTTATCACATTATGCTTCCAAAACCTAAACACTGACCTTCATAATCTTTGCCACTATTTTCTGCATCAGAAAATACAACCCACAGGCACTTTTTTAGGTGAAGCAACTACTATAGGGTATATTTTTGTCACTGCATATGTTAAAATAGTTTTAGGTCCATAATGACATGGTAGCTTCACACACCAATTCCATCCTGCGCTACTGGATTGAGATCTGGGAAAATTTTAGGGTATTGGAGACCAGTGAACTTCATTTCCCTTTAGCTACACTATGGTTATAAAGAAGTTGACATAATCAGCAACAATACTAAATTATGCTCAGTTAGTACCAACAGGCCTTGAGCTTTAACCGTTAACCGTTTAACCTGTTTGTCGACTTGATTTTGTTCCTTATCCATTGAAATAGGCTCACATGACGAAGGAGATACATAGATATTTTTGTCTCTATCGCTAACTGTTTCAGTGTGTATATCCGCCATGTTGGCTGGCTAGTCTCCTAGAGTGTTTTCACACGTCTGGCCTTTGGTATGGGCATAAAACTGAACATGCAAAAGTGTGTTTTTCTTTTAAACACTGCTTTATTTTTAATCAAATAGTATATAAATATCTCACGACTCTAGTATTGACAGTGAAAAACAACAGAAGAGCATTTTTAATAAAAATTCTCCCTCCCTCTTTAACTATGTAAATGTCACAGCAGAACTCAAGATTTGTTAAAACAAAAAACATTTTTAGTCTGTTTTTGATCAATTTGTACTTGCAGCCTTGATTTGCTGTTCTTTGCTCAGCACAATAGAATCAAGCGTGGTTCCCTGCTGTTGTAGCCCCTCTTCAGTTTTTTACTGCTATATGCACTAAGATGGTATTCCACACCACTTGAAGGTCATTTGAGCCACTGTTTCCTTCCCATCATGAACCTAACCCCCTATTCTCCTCTTAAATCCAACATTAACAAGGGATTTCCATTCAAACAACTGCTGATCACTGTTCATGATCTTTTTTTTTTAAACTCACGATGACAGTGTGGGGAAATCTCAGTAGATAAGTCGTTTTTTGCTAATATTAAGACCAGGCCATCCGGCATTAGCAACATTGCCATGTTAACAGAAATCGCATATTTTAGAGGGAGCTGTGTGCTGCATCCTTGTCTGTGTACAGTTAGTTTAGAGAAAAAGAACTGTGATGGAAAATATTTGAGGAAATGGCAAATGGTTAATGGGCCAGCGCTTGTTGTTAAATTCCATAGCCTAATGTGTCTCAGTCAGGCATAAGGGTAAGTGTTGTACCCATGCCAGAAAACAGGTTGGAAGTTCACCAACATACAGATTCTCACTGGAAACTCTAAAAATCCTTAACTACTCTTTGTGCATTTAAATAAGTGTTAAAGTTCTGTCTGCAATTTTTTGCAAGTAAGTCACAGCCTCAGTAGATAATTTACAAAACCTTGTTTAACTAAGTTCACCTTCACTGACCCAGAGAGCTTCACACTTACAGAAGCAAACTTTCTAGCGCAGCTCAGCTTTAGTCGAACTCCCGAACCAGCCCCCATCCAGGAATGTCAGTGCAGTTTAGTGTGTTTCTTAAGAGTTAATGCAGTAAGTTCATACATATATCTGATGTCACTCTTCAGGGTCAGACCCCCATGTTATCCACCCCCCCAGAAAAACTTCTTTCACTCCAAGGCCCCACCTTAATCATTTCCCAACATTCCTGGGCTGTGCCACATCAGTCAAAGGCCCAATTCATGGGGTTAATGCTGCAGTGAGTGCAGACAGGGCTTCAAGACAGGATGTTTGGTTGATACCTCGCTCTGCTAAAGCAAACAAGCCCCCAAAATATGATTACCAAGGGCAGACTGGGAGCAGGGCTCCTGCTTCACTTCACTTCATCCAGGCCGCACTAATGTCCGCTAAGTATCATAGCTTTACTTGTTTCCACATGTCGAACACCCCAAACTCTATGGCAACAAAGTGGATCAGTTTTTAGCTTATAAGAAAAGGGAAACGCTGATAAATGGATAAATGCAATAATAATCTAATTTCTTGTAACCAACCTCAATAAATAAACCTGTTCTTAATGTTTTTGAATATAACCTATCAAAACTGACAAATTGTTAGATGCTTATATTGCTTACAGTATAAGGAGTTTTTACCAAATCTGCTATATCCTTATGCAAAACAACCGAAAATGGCTGACATAAATAATAAAAAATAACTCTTGTGCAATAAATGTTTCCATTGTTCCACAGCTCTTTCAGATTGCTCTTTTTTTATTTTAAAAGATTACATTAAAAAACAACACTGTTTTGGCTGATACGCCATTTTTAACCAAAACAGCTTTTAGTTTTCTTTATGCACCTTTTGATTTGAACATTGAAATATAAAAGAAAAAAAATCTTGTTGGAGGATAGCAGGTGCATGCAGCCAACTGTTTTATAACAACTGATTTAAAAATGCATTTATATTATACTTCATCAGCAGAGAATCCTTGACAAGTGCAATGCTTAGAGAGAGCAGAGAACAGGTTGAGGAAAATCTAGAGAGATGAAGAACTACGTTTAACTGTAGAAAAGCAGAATTCATGTGTGTCAAGAAGAGGGTCTGGAGTGGAGTTATGAAGTTACAGGGAACAGAAATAAAAAAAGGTGGAGGATTTTAAGTACTTAGGGTCGACAGGCAAGAACAACAGTGAGTAGGGGTGTGGAAAAATTTGGTGATATATCGGATGCACGATATACAGTAATATAGATTTTTCAGTTCCTAGTATAAATTTTAAAAAAAACAGCACTTTTACCTAAAACAATGAGGGAAAATGGAATACCTCTGCACCTCCACTCTGGTGGATGGGAAAAATCTTGCAAAATATAGTGATATTGCAATATCGACATAATATGGTATCATGGGCCAAGTAGTGTGACAAGTATCGTATCGCAGCATCCATGGCCATACTTACCCCTAACGGTGAGTGTGGAAAAAAGGGCAAGAAGTGTGTCAGAGCAGATTGTAACTGGAAGGAAAGAACAGCAATGTTGAGAGGTTTTCAGACAATGGCACTGAGGAAGAGACAGGAGACAGAGCTGGAGGTAGAAGAGATAAAGATGTTGAGGTTCTCTTTAAAGCCGGACATACACTGTGCGACATTTTCAATCTTTTCACGCAGCTACAACTCAAACTGTATGACGAAACCACAGGGTTTAAAAGTTCACAGCTCACGATGCATGTTCTCACACTGTGCGGCCCGACGATCTGATGCGATCTCACGACGGCCGACTGAATCGACCTTACGATTCCTGGTCGGGAGGTGGTCGTGAGAGGCTGATCTCTCCTCGTAACCCCCTGAATACTACATGGCGCACGATGAAACTGAAACTCAGCCCGATCGAAGAATTCTCGCATGACTGGAGAATCGGCCTGAAAAAGGCCCAGCTTTAGAGGGAAGAAGGCGCATAGGATCAGGGATGAGAGAATTAGGGGATCAGCTCACATTAGAGGCTTTGGAGTTAAAGCCAGAGAGGCCAGACTGCGACGCCTTGGACATGTACAAAAAAAGGGTAGTGAGAACATTTTCAGAAGGTTGTTGAGCCTAGAGGAAGACCGAAGAGGAGATTGAAGGAAGGACTAATAGAGGATATGAAGGTAGCTGGTGTGAAAGAAGAAGCTGCAAATGATGGGGTTAGATGGGGATGGATGACTCACTGTGGCGACTCCTGACAGGAAAAAACTGAAAGACCGAGATGATTAATAGAACAGGCTATATTAAAGCTATATTAGTTTAGTAGCTGATTAATTGAGCTTATGCTTTTTTATTTAAGGTACTAAGAAATAACAAATTAAGATGTTTTCAGATCAGCGTGAGGCCCTATCATAACCACGATGGTGTTCATCTTTATTTTTCAATATGAATTATATTTAGCTTTCTCATTAATATAAGCTCCCAATGGGACGTTTTTTTTAAAAACAATGCCTAAGACTATTGTTAGCCCAACAAGTTTCATCCCTCATTTCAGTCATTTGCATACCATGGCAAAAGAGAGACTAAATTTAAATACTGCAGACTGGCTTGGTAATTTGAGAAATGGCAACAGAAGCCTTTTTAAACAAACTCCAACGCCCAGAGAACAGACAACTCTCCCTTAGACATCTACCGTTAAGGTGAAAAAAACACATCTATTCATCCCACCCAACTCACTGCGTGATGGCAGAACGTGTGTGTGTGTGCATGTGTGCGAGTTTTTCTCCTGATAGGGCCCCTATGTGAGCACACTGAGACGATCTTATCACAGAGTCAGACAGAAATTCCTTGCTGTCTCTCCCCCGTCACACGAACACACAGACTCACACACACTGGAAAATTAGCAGCTGAATCACACGTTTTGTTGGGAGTCACACAGGGATGGTCCACTGAGATATAAACATACAAACTTCCAGTTCCCCCCTTGTCATAGCAGGCCTGCTTACTTCTGCAGGGAACGTTAACTGATCGAACGATAAAAGCGGCCAGGGCAAAGGTATGTATGGACCACGCCTTGGTTTGACTTTTTTATGGCTAAGCCGGTTGGTGGATTTTAAAGGTTAAAAAGAAAGATGCCAGAGTGCCAGAGTACCTGCTTGTTTTTGTTGTAAAGAAAATATCAGAAGCTTAAGGTGGCATACATGGGGATTAACTCCTCTTGAAGGATCTTTCTGAGATTAAAGCTTTTATTAAATAGAAAGAGTCACCTCTCTGATACATGTTGCTATGGGCTGCAAATTCAGCCTGTTTCCTGGTATTTGACAGGCTTTAGCTCCTAACAGGATTCATATAACTTGTCAAAGTGAGCAACAAAAGCCACATGCAGATTTCTTGGCTGCCTCTGTTTACCTAAGTCTCGCTCCTACTTACGCTTTTGAGCTGCGATTCTCGGCTCCAGCATTCTGGTGAGGGGGGCAGCGGATCAGAGACCACACACACACACACACACACACACTAAATACATGGCATAGGTTGGGCCCTTTCTCACAAAGAATTTTAAAGAAATCATTAATATCACAACCTGATACTAGAAGCCTTCAGACTGATCAGATTTAGAGACTTTACCTTTAAATATGAACAATATGCATAAGCATTTTTACCTTTTTCTATCTAAAAGTATGCAGTAAATTAGCAAGCAACGCTTTTAAGAGGTGAAAGTCTCAAAGAACATTTGTGGCTCTATTCTTTATTACAACTATTTAACGTTTCCTTTTCAAAGCCATTTAACTCTGATCTCTTCATCCTTGGGCTTGTAAACAAGTACTGGTCATTTCACACTTTTCTCCTGGGTTACTGTATTATACTGACCACACAGTAATCTGTACCTATCAAGAGGACCTATTAATTTAGCTTTAAAACAACAATGATTTTAAGGACATTTTTATGAGTTATTCCAATCGGATGTAATGTAATGTGGTTAAACGACTTCAATTGAAAGCATCCGTAAAAAAATCTCTGCTTTGATCGAAGGGTCATAATAATCTGCCATAAGAGTATACAGGCAAAATTGGAATACTCTAAAACAAAATAACATTGAAATATTATTAAATATGACTTTCTTTAGCCAAAAATATATAATTTAATTTAATGACAGTACATTTCTATGACTCTGCATCTCCATAACTCACAGAAAAACCTAATAAATTGGAAGAAAAAGGCGAAGGTACAGGTATGGGATGAAATGTTTTTCTAATGGTTATGAAGCTAAAGTAAAAAGTAATGCAAAAGGCAAAGGACTTATTTGACCCAAAGTATCCAGTACTTAACAGATAAACCAGTGGTATGTACGCAGGTAATAGACGTCTGAAAAAACGTGTTTCAAATAATAGCTTTAGTTTCTTTGACACCAGCAAAAACAAGCAGATATAATTCCTTCCTCTGTTCTCAGATATATTTCCATCATCTCTTAAGTTACAAATGTGGAATACTGCTAATATCAATGCAAAAAAAAAGGGGTATCAACAAGATAACTCGGTCAGTGATATTAGGAAAATCTTAGAAGATCAGGTAAAAGATACTGCATCTCTCCGGTGGTGTTTACGCCTTTTTTAATGACTTTTATTTAATCCATAAAGACTCAATATCCAGATTAAGTTAATTTTTTGCAGATCTGAATTAAAAAGAACTGGATGGGAAAGTTGTAACCAAAAAGAAACGTTATAAACAACGACAGAGCACTATTAATCAAGATCCCTTATGGAAAGCATTGCTGCTTAAAAGGAAGCTATAAATAAAGTGGGAGTGGTTTTTAACTTTTCCAAACTACTGTACTTAACATTTTAACAGTGATGGTTTTGACACTTTAAATGTACAGAATTTACTGCATGCCTTATTAGAGGTGTAGAATCTTAATGCATGTTTTTATGTGCAAAAATACCCCACACACCCTAAAACTGAACAATAAGTTATGTGAAAAGCATTTGAAATCTGAATATAACTTCTGCAGTCGTCCAAGTGAAAAGGCCTTCCTCTGACTGTACTTCAGACGGCACCGCAGTGCCGTGACTACACTGCACAGACTTTCTAGGTGCCCATTCACCTTTCAACACCGTCCACAAGTGAGCCCAGGGAGGCCTGATTGAGTGGGTTTGTGGGTTTCTTCTAACGCTACAAGGACCTCTCCACCCGACCCCAGCACGTAAACAAATAAAGCTCCAGTTTCATCATCTAGAGGGGGCTGTTTCCTGTCCCAACTCAGTACTTGCCCCCCCTCTCCTTCTTTTCACATATACACTCGCACACAAAACTCTACACCGCCGCCTCATCAGAGCGGCTCGGCGCCCCCCCCCCTGCCTCCAAAGTGCCAGCCTCTTTCCACTGCTCAATTGCAGAGAGGAATGAAGGGATTTGAGGGAAGAAAGAGGGAAAGGGGGGATGGGTGGCTAGAGAGGCAAAAAGGATTGGGAGTATGCACGGGGATCTTGTTGCAGCTCCGTCCCGGTGAAATATTTCGCCGTGGAGAAAGCGCAGACAAGGAAGGAGAGAGAGAAATGCTACACTGCTGAGGCATCTAGATAGTGAGACCCCAGACCCCCACCAGGCCCTCCATGCCACTCTCACAATAGGAGCTTTATGCAGTGGGCCTTTTGGGTTGTCCCCACAGCCTTTGAAGATAGGGGGAAAGCACAACACGATAAAGCTAGTAAATATAATTTACCCTTTTGTGCAAACATCCAGGCAGGAAATATGGCATTTATGTTTGCATTAATGAGGCTCTGTGTCTGTGTGTGTGTGTGTGTGTGTGTCGTTTGGAGGAAAATGAAAAAAAAAAACTTTTAGGCACTCTGTGAGGAGAACTTCTGCAACTTTTTAGCGTCAACAAAAACTCTTTACCAAAAAATGTCTAAATATTTCTGCAGGAAAAAGTAGGTGACTCACCTGTTAAGTCTCTTGGCATAATGTGGGGCGGACTTGGGAGGAGGGGGGCCGCAGTTTCAGTGTAAGACAGAGCTGAGTCTGTTTACAAAAAAAAAGAAAGCAAGAGAGACATGAGATCCAGGTCCTTTGTCTTTCCTGTAATTTCTTTAGAAGGCAAAAGTTCCAGGAGCTAAATATTCTCCTGGAAATAGTTTTTTGTAACTGCAGTAAACAAAGGTAATTTAAGAAGTAATGTTCGTGTGTATGATAAAGTATTACAAACTTTCTTAAAATGAGCTAATTAAGACATTTAAAATTAAATCCACTTTGGGATTTTTTGAAGGGTTTCTTGGACTGAAAACTATTCTCACACAAACTGTGTGCGCACCTCATAACCGGGTGTCACTTTCAACGGCAGCAGCTTTACAAAGATAATCTGTGTTTCCACGCTAAAAAGATGATGCTGAGGACACATGCCTGTTAGTTCAACCGTTTGATGGATGGCTTCTTTTGCTTTTTTTTTTTTACTTACCCAGTAGCTTAGGTTCATCTGATTGGGACAGAGAATATGGAGGAGGAGGTGATTCTGAAATTCCAACAAAAGAAAAAGGTATTATGGCATAGGTACTATTAAATACAAGCACAAAAATATACATATTTATATGGATTGAAAAACCTGTATCCAAATGTTTAAGTGGTGAAACTGGGTATAAATATTTAGAGGTACTTAAGAAAATTTTTTACAGAAATTATTATTTTCAGTAATAATGTAATGAAGAGGATCTGCAGTAAAGGCCCAGGTCCTCTGCTTAGGAGGATGGACCACCATCTTGATTAAAAGCATCAAAGCTTCAACCTCAGATTGCTCTAGTACAACAAGGACTCCTGGATAGGGGACAAAATATCTGCAGGAAAATTTAGCAAAAGTCAGACTGCCTCAGATTTCAGCATGTTTTGTGACTGTAACAACCCGGATGACACAGAGAAAAAGATTAAGTTGCTAAAGCACACTGGTCTGTGCTTTAAAATAACAATTCAACAGGAGAAGTCCAGGGGAGAACATTAGTAAAACTCCCAGCATAAACTGAAGGGGACAACAGCCAACCAAGAAAATGTGTTGGTTGCTGGTGCTTCAACCACTTGTGAACTCGGACCTGGGAATGAATGTTTCATCATTAAAATCTTTTTTAATGATTAAAATAAGTTTATCATGGTAACTTTTACTTGGTTTTATCTGAAAGGTGGCCATTTTGGATTTTTTTATAGGTTTGGCTTGGTGAGAAACCACCAACTTTACATCTGATGTTCCAGCTTTTAAAGAAATTTTTGTTACTTTGCGGAACTATAAACCTGAAAGTCTGAGTAACTGTAAGAAAAATGATCAAAATAAAATTATATCACTTTTTTCTTATTTATATTTTGTTGTGTTATTATGTCCAACAACAAACAAAAAGTCTCAATCCTCCTGGAATAGTTTTTCAAAGATTTCCTGTCAATTAGCCTCATATCCCCCATTTTGTTACAACTTTTTGCCATTCCGTTCATCTGAAACTTGTCCTAAGTGCCTAAAAAAGGAGTATATTACTAGTTTTAGCAGAGTACTTTCATTAAATATAGTTAAAACATAAATTATCAAACCTAATGAATAGTGTTCATTTCATTATAACTGAAAATTATGGCTCATATTCTCTTTCAACATCCCCTGGCTAGTCAAATTCAACACATTATGATAAGTCTGCTAAAGATATGAGCACTTTAAGTCACAAAACTGCATTTGCTAACATCAGACAAAGAGTAAAATCTAGTTTTTCACAGAACTTTAAATCCTATGTTGCCACTCTGGATAGAAAACATAACATAGACGCAGTAATCCGACCCATGACCCTCGCTATAAGATGATCCTCCACTAATGGAACCTTTTTAAATAAAAAAAAATACAAAATTAGAAAATGGTGATGAAATAAAATGACCGTAATCAATTTAAACATGTATGTCAAGACGATACTATCTGTATTTAGAGACTGTACAAAAAGCAAACTGATATTCAGCATTTCAACCAGAAATTTTAACCCTATTTCTAAACCAGCTTTAAGATGAACCTCTCTGAAAGGCTTTAAAACTTAAGTTTAAAGCAAATATAAGTCTTTCATTTTCTTGTTATTTCTTATTTCTAATAAAACAAATCTGTTAGGCATTAAAATCTTCTATATTTTTGTGTATTTTCAATATACAAGCTTCATCACCTTGATTGGTGTGCCTTTCCCTCTTTTATCATTTTTACTACAGCATAACTAACATGTTTATTCTACTCAGACGCCAAAAGGAAGCTGAAAATCTTGAGTAAAATAGCTGCTGTTGCTGGGAGAGTCCCTTCAATGTGAAGTGGACCTGGGTTTGTGGCTGCGGCCCCTTTAAGAGCAGAGACAGTAATTGCTGGAGTCCTCAGTCTGTCAGATACCCAGCGAGTCAGTCTGGCGCCAGCGCTATGCAAACTGTATATTATCGGCACTCCTTCACCTAAATAACAGGAGGAGGACCTCCTTGTCAGAGCAAAACGAGCCTTAGTGCAATCTGAGAGCTAACATCGCTGGGACTGTGTGGGAACAAAGCAAAGTTTTACAACAACAGAAAAAAAAGTTGAAGCATGTGAATGTGTTTGGGTGTGTAAAAGCTGCTAAAAAGTTTAAAAAAATATTGGACACGTTATAAAAAAAACACAACAAAGCAACCCTGTTTTCATCACTTTTTACATCCACAAAACTACCAGCTTATAATAAGAAATATTTGCTAAAAACTCGATTAAAACTGAGCCTTTTTGCTTGACTGACAAAACAACTGCTGCAGGCAAAAAAAAAGTGTTGGAAATACCCATTTATTTCGCGCAATAGTTTATACCATGAGTCACTATTATAAGTCCTCAAGTGGATTTAACTCTCATTAGATTATTTAATCCTTTTTCTCGGGATCTATCTGCCATTAAATCCGCAGAGCTTCTTCAGAATCCAGGGCCCCTTGGGGCCCCCCGAAATAATGCGCTATATTATTATTTGAAATGTATCTTTTGACCCACCCAGCAGCATGTTTAAACCCCCCTTCCAGTGTTGGTGTCCTCACCTGGCCCGCACAGCCGGCTGTAGTGATAGGGGTTGCAGCACACCTTTGCGCTGTCTCCAGAAGCGAAGCTCTGGCAGTGGCACAGCGCTTTGAGCCGAGCTGAGAGCGGCAGGTCGCTCCAGCGAAACAGCCGACACATCATATACTGAGGGGAGACGTGGTGCGCGCTCAGGCGCAGCTCGGTTCTCGGCACAAGGACGCACTCCCCTGGTATCCCTCCTTTGGTCTCCACAGCCTTCACCAGAGCATCCAGAGATCTGTCTTTAAGTCTTTTTAAAAAAGTGTGAGCAGCGCTCGCTATGTCCTCGTCGAGCCCAGTGCGCATAGGTGCGCACTGACAGGGGGGCCCTCCGTCTTTTCTCAGGGCCCAGTAGGAGCTCCGTGGTCTAAGATCCCACTCCCCAAACAAACAGCACATCACCGTCCTGCCGTCGCTCTCCTGCTCCGGCAGAGAGCTCCTGCGCCCTGCAACGCACATGACACCCCGGTCGTCATCCGGCTGCTCCTCTTCCTCCCTCTCCACGCTCTCCGTCATGTCTCCAGCCTCAGCGGAGAGTCCCGCGTCAGTGCGTGTCACCGACCTCTGCTCGTGTCTGTGGAGCCTTCCTGAGTGACCGTGCCGTCCTGCCTCGCCTCGTCTGCTTCCATCCCGCCCGCCGCTCTCGGTGACCAGACGGTTTCTCCAGAGACGCCGAACAAGACCGGAGCGTTTCGACTTGAACATACGACAACCTAGACGGTTTTGGATGAGCCCTGTCGGTCCCGTCCGCCTCTCGGGGGATGCCGCATCGATTTACACTTGTCTCCAAAGACCGGGAGTTGGTGCACGGTGCGCACAGCGTGCGCAGCCGGTGGTCGCGGTTCCCCTGCTCCTCTGCAGCATGAGAAAGTTGAACTCAGACAGACGCCGCGCTAAACATCATTAGTTTTCCCCAGAGGGCTGATCACAGCCACCTCTTTCTGAACTGCTGTCGTTAAATTAATTAAGCCAAAACTTTTGCCAGCCGCTCTACAAAATCTTCACCTCTCCGACAGATGATCCAGCACGCAATCCACACAGCATAGTCAGACAGCATCAGTTTACATCAGAACAACCCCATCAGAATCTAGGATCCAAAGTTTCCTGGAGTTTTGCCTTGATGTTCAAACTCTTCTTTTCCTTCACGCCTAAAATAAATCCTCACAGCGCTGGAAATCCCTTCCTAAACGGCGCCGGACTCCATGCATAACGCAGAGGCGTCCGGGCGCTCTGGTGCCAAACGACCGGACGGATTCCGTGCAAAGAAGTTTAGAGCTGGAATTACTCCACTCTCCACTCCCCTGCGAGTCTTTTTCGGACGTACACACATGCTCTCACACACAGAGACACGCACACACATAAACACGCACCCGCTCACGCACAGACGCTCCTAAGCTCTCTCAGAAATCAAGCCACACGGAATGAAGGCAGGATGTTTAGATTTTGTTTCCAAGTTAAAGTAGCTATAACTTATTCTCAAAAAAAGTTAAGTGATTGGGAGGTTTTTCATAAAATGATTATGTAGATAATCTATCAAAGGAACACGCTTCAAATTGAGGAAGGAGTGATATAGATTTTTTTTTAAATGGGTTAATTTTCCATTTCCCTTTGCACTATATGGCATATTTCTTGTATGGAAGAAGATTAGGGCCACTGAAAAGAAACAACAAAAAAGTTAACAGATTTTCTAAATATTATTTCAGTTTAATATGGGAAAAAAGTCAGAATTCTGACTTTGACCTCAGAATTCTGACTTTTTTCTCAGAATTCTGACTTTAATTTTAGAAGTCTGCCTTTTTCTCAGAATTCTGACTTTAATATCAGAATTTTGTATCTTAATGTAGATGGGCACCATTAAGGAAGAGATGTGGGAGCACTGAGATTAAAGTCATAATTCTGAGATTAAAATGAGAATTCTGCATTTTTTCTCATATTATACTGAAATAAAATTTTAAAATCAGTTAACTTTTTTAATTTTTTCAGTGGCCCTAATCCTCTTCCATATATTCTTGTGATGAAAGGCACATGAAATATATTTTTTTAATGGTACAGCAATTCAATAAGTCTATATGGGCCCCATGTGAATATTTACTTATTGGAGCCAGGCATCTTCTATTAGAGCAAAATACAAACATCTATAGTTTAAACACAAAATTGACTGACTACAACTGATGTGGATGAAATTACATGTCCACCATAGCTATATGGGTCTCAATTTTATATTTGGAAAGTAAGAATCATTTTCACAACCTATAGGAACCATACAGTAAATGTGACTGAATATTAATAGAATAAATATAATAGTAACTTCAGTGATTAGTTGGATTCTTCCAATGTCTTTGGTTTTCTGTAAATCATGTTCAGAATCAGAAAACCAAAAGCATTTTTTATATCAAATGTTTATCACAAAATTACTATGTTGTGCAGTGATACAATGGTGTTTTGTAAATAGTATAGAATTACTCTGTCCCCACACACTAAAAAAGCAAATAGCATTATATCTATCATTATTCCAACAGAAATTAAGCAGGAACATAAACATGATTTTTAATTGAATGTTTATTAAATTACTTAGTTTTTACTTTAGTTCAAAATGACCAAATAAAGTAATCCACTAGAAAAATGAAAAATCAAAGAGAGCGGAGGTAACAATATAGGAAACCTTTTTAACTCAGAAAGATATTTGAATTCTTTAGAACCATAGCATTTTGCATTTATGAAATTAAACAAGGGTTCTTTAAAAATTCTGATCGTCACATGTTTGGGTGCAGATCTTAACAATTATGTTGCTTTTTCACCAATTGGGGGATACAACATAAACAAAAGTTAATACTCTAACCAGTCTCCAACCATTCATAATTACAATAAATTAAAGACAGCTGCATAAAATATTAAGCCTCTTACCCACAAAACAAGTCATTAGGTTGTCGGATTTATTGCTAATGAGGGTAAACTGGATACACACATTTCTTTTAAAATGCATTTTGATTTATATATATGCATAGTTATTGTATTTAGTATGCTTTTTTGTACTATATACACTTTTTTTAATCATGCCTGTTGTATTTTTATCTTTAATGGCATATTGCTTTAACTCTTTGTACTCTATATAAGCTATTGGAACCAGAATTTCCCTGAAGGAGTAAACCCAAGGGATAAATAAAGCTGAGTCTAAGTCTAAGGTCATCTCAGCCTATCTTCTAGAGTCCATTAAAACGTCAGCCTCCTGCTTTTATTTTGAAATCCAAATCCCTGGCTTCCTGTGTGTGTTTCCCTGCCTTGACCTTCCCTCTCTCTCCCCGTGTCTCTCTCTCCGGGCCCCAGAGGAAAGCTCTGGAGCCATTGGTTGATTCCCGCCATCATGTGCCAGTCTAGACACTTTGGCGGCTCAGAGCTGCTCTGATTATTGCGCAAACACGGTTTCAAGTTTCTTAACTCTTAAAGACGCAACATCCCGCTCTGCTGTGCTCACATTGGATATGCTCAGCAGGCAATATTCACATTCAATAGCCAGACAAGATAGAATTATATGCAAATACTTTTATATTTCTCACCCCTTTGTAATTAGGATGGAATTATCAAGATGTTACCTCCATTTTATCTGAGAGACATCAAATGATTTTTAAATTTTGTTTGGATTTAAACCCAAATATATATATATATATATATATATATATATATATATATATATATATATATATATATATATATATATATATATATATATATATATATATATATATATATATATATATATATATATATATATATAAAAATCAAACAACAAATTAAAAGAATTGTAAAGAATTTAATAACAAGAGAAAAGCATTTAAAAAACATAATTCTTATACCAATTTTTAACTGGAAATCATATAAAGACACTTTTATCACTTTAATAAAGCATTAAAAAGGATTATAAGCGCCATCCTCGGCTCCCCTTTTTCCATTTTTGTCACTAGGAGATCTGTGAAAGAAGACTGGCTCCGGCCAACCTAATCTGCGTCAGACTGGTTATGTTGGAGGTCCAGTCTTTGGTTAATAAGTTCCAGTGCTGGACTGTCTTAACTTCAGATTGCTGCTAATGGTCAGGTTAAACACCCCAGGTTTAAACTAGGGGTTATATCAGATTTCAACTAGCAGGTTCACCGCCTGTTCCCGTGCCAACATGACTGCTCCCACAGATCCACTCAACCAGCTTCTGTGCAAGAACTATAGGTTGGGGGTCAGCACAGTACGTGTGAACTGGGATCTAGACCTCATGTCAAAAGCTTTAACCCCATGTATCATGCATACGTGCTTTGCACAATCTGTGACTATGCAGGGGACTAGTGGGCCAGGGCTGTAGGAGCGAGAGTCAAGTTACAATGAGAGAGGGTTTGTTGGGAGTGTGGCTACGTTGGGCACCTGTTCAAAATGTGCCCCTGTGTAACTAAATCGGATGCTGAGATGCAGAGAGGCAAAAGGGAGATGTGTGGGACAAGTTTTATCAAGAGCTGAATGCTTCTGTAGCTATTAAGATCACACTATGTCACAGCAGCCATAAGAAGTATTAAAGAATTAAATATTTGTGAAAATCCACACATTACTGTTCGCAAGGAGAAGCAACACATATCTAACTATTATTAGGTCATGCACATATGTACAGTTATGCTCAATGTTATTCATAGCCCTTCAAATTTAGGCTTAAAGTAATCTTTTTATTTCAAAAGCATGCTTCTTCTTACTAGCAGCAAGATTTACTACTTGCAGCAGCCCTACAAAGAGTCATGATTTGAATCTCGTCCCCAAACTGGTTAAGGTGGTGATGAGGAGGCCGTCCATTCTGGAACAGCTGGAGCTCATCTGCAAAGATTAATCATGAAAACAATTAATGGAGACTTATCAATTATGATCCCAAATAAGGCTCCTCCACCTTTTATTGTAAAGTATGTATATATATAATTGTAAGAATGCGAATATAATTCTAATATTTTTAAATAAAAGTGTCAATATAAAGATATACAATGTTTTCTTGAAACTTGACACACATTTCAAATGCATTTTCTTTATTGTTTTTTGAGAAATTCATCTCTATTATTTGCTGTATATATATATATATATATATATATATATATATATATAAATCAGAATAAATACGATATATTTTTTAGGACAGAAATGTGAGAATCAAAAGGATTTCTAATACCTGCCTATATGGTGCTATTTTCGAAACGTACTGACAAACAAGCATGATCTAAATGCATATTCTGATATCTTAAATGACTTAGTACTTACAAAAGGAAAACAGTAAAAGTTGGTAAAGTAATTTTTGCACAGCATTATCACTAGCAGAAGAGTAAGATCAAAACGTCATAGTATTTTCAACAGGTCTCTTTTTATATTCCAATTAAAAATAGTATTTTGGATATGATGCATAAATTGGCATAAATGAGGAGTTTTGTTATAAAAGTGCTTGTACACAGTATGAGTTTTGGATTGGGGATGAGTATTTGTTGATTATCTCTTCGGTGAATTGTGCTGTTTTTTTCTTGAGGGGAAAAGGACCCACAGCATTACTTATATTTATACCACCCCCTTTAATCCTTGCTAAAGTCCTAGTATCAGTTGGTGAACACCCCAAATTAGTTTTTGGATTGGTTGGACAGACAAGGCCTGTTCATTTGTAAAGAACAAAATAAGCCTTTATGCCAAATCATTCTACTTTACCCTGGGAAATGTAATGTTTTTAGATTTATTTGCAGAAACTGTTAGTGGTGACAATAAATGGCTCACATGTGATAGTGGTTATAAAAAGGCAACAAAGCAGTTATTTCTTATCATGGAAGTTTTTCCCCTTTAAAGGTTATATTTCCCTATTTATGTTGCCATGAGTCTATGCTTCTGCAAAAAAGCCAAGTTTCTCCAAGGATTGTTGTTCAATCTTGATGCTGTTGAACACAAAATTGTATTATTTAGAATAATCTAACTCAGACCATCAGTTGCCATTACTTTCACTGCATTAGAAAAATAAAGGCATGTTAGTTGCTTTTGTCGGTTTGCGATTGTTAAAAGCGTGGGAAGAGGGTGGAGGTGGTGGTGGTGTAAAAGGTTGGTGGGAGAGTAGACAGGGTGTCCGGCACCGAACCACCTCCCAAAATAAACTCCGTCCCTGCGTCTCTGTGTCTGTCCAGCGGCAGACCTTTGGGCTCCCACAACACCAGCACCAGTGGCGGCAGCAGCAGAAGCACAGAGGAGTCTGGGGCCATGGCGGGCCGTCACAGGAACAACATGTCATCAGCTTCATCGCTCCCTAATGGCTCTACTGCACCAGCGATATGGCAGACAGTGTGCTGCCCTGCCAGGGCGGTAGTTTATTTTGCCCTCACACACATACACACACGCATGCATGCATACATAAACATCCAACCACGCACAAACTTCAACTGCCCACTCCCAGCTACTTACAGAGCAGCACTGGAGAGACTGGGAGGCCCCATTATGAAAACAGTCCGGGGTGCTAGAGATAATGTTGGGCCAGACCTTTGGAGTCAGACCAGACTGCCCTCTTAATCTGATGTCTTTAGGAATCCCTGCAAACAATCACTGCCAACAGTCACCAATTTCACCCAGCTACCTGCTTTATCTGGTTAGGGCTCTTAGCTTGAGGGGACTTTGCAGCATTTAGAAAAACATAGATTTGCAGAGAGCAGCAGAAGATTATATATATTTACATATGCTGCCTGCTTGCTTTATTCAGTACATATACTAAATATATTGACACAACCAGCAAATCAGGCCATTTGATAATAGCATTAAAGCATCTGGACATGGTGGTGATCAGACAAACCTGGTAGACTATTGATATGTTGGAATTTACATCACAAGCAGTTTTAGGTTTATGCAGACAGTTTGATATGAAATAACTAAGTAATATAAATAACTCCATGTTTCAACCAAAGGAAAGCTCTGTGTTTACATCTTAAAGCTTTCTCTCTCTGGTTAGTTTTCCTTAAAAGAGATCACTTGAGACAATCTCTTTAAATAACACTTCATAAACTTATATGTATTAAATAACCATGAGACAAGACAACAGGTTTTGATAGAAATTGTAATCTTAGTCAGATCAGAGAAGTTTCTTAGGGTTACAGAAGGCAGCTGCTTACCAACGGGGCTCACTTCTCAAGAAATGGCCCCGACAAACAGGTAGCGAAGCATTTTATACTTCAGTATGCCACATCATCACCAGAGATGGGAAGTAACGAAGTACAAATACTTCGTTACTGTACTCTAGTAGATTTTTCTGATATTTTTACTTTACTTTACTACTTATTTTTATGGCGACTTTTTACTTCTACTCCTTACATTTTTACACAAATATCTGTACTTTCTACTCCTTACATTTAAAAAAATTGTCTCGTTACTTTAGTTTTGAACCATTTCAATGGAGTTACCGTTATTATTTTTCACGTCATCAAATACCAAATTCAATCTAATTGGATGGGAATCTACGTTGCATTTGACGCACCACTACAAGATGAATCGACAGATTCGGCGGTATTCATTCGCGGCAAATCATTGCAGCTTGGTGGCGGTGGCGTTAGCATAGTAGCATGGACGACGAGATGATTGAAAATGAACACAACGGAGATCTAGTCCTATTGGCAGACATCCATTTAAAATGTAGGCAACGGCATGAAAAAAATGGTTTCTACTTTTACTTTTATACTTTAAGTAAATTTACAAGCCTTTACTTTGTTACTTTTACTTGAGTAAAGAAGCTTAATCAGTACTTCCACTTTTACCAGAGTATTTTTTTACACAAGTATCTGTACTTTTACTCAAGTACGGAAAGTGAGTACTTTTGCCATGTCTGATCATCACATCATAGACCTTTTCAGATGAGGAGACATCCATCGCACCAGCCTTATCAAAATATGACACTTTGTTCTTAGCTGAAGGACACCGCTCTCATTCCATTCCCAAATCTTTGCCACGTACAGAATGAAGATTATAACTGTATATAGCCGGACCGAGGAACTGTCCTAATTAGAAACTACTTATCCTAGCAGGTATGAGAAATTAAACTCTACATCGTGGAAAACCAGGAAGCAGGTGGGCTACTGCAGCAGAAGCCTATACCAGCTAACTCTTGTTAGTGAAGAACGTTTAAAGTCAGCTATATATCACACAGGCTCACAAAAATTAACAATAAGAGATTTGCAAGATGGTGCCTCGTCTACTGAATCTTCATTCCAGCTGTGACTTTCAGGCGTTGGGGTCAGAGTTTGGTTTAAACTACATGTAAGCAGATGATCCTTCATGCTTTGCATTAACTTTTAGTGGTAATTGTATTACCGTATTTTCACAACCATAAGGCGCACTGTACTAAAAGGTGCAGTCTCAGTTATGTGTGCCATTTCTGTATTTAACACACACATAAGGCGCACCGGACTATAGGGCGCGTTTTTTATATACAGGTACATGTCCTCTACTACCTTTAAATACCTCTACTGAGTATTTAAAAATAGAGCGGGAGCAAAACTGAGTATGACTGTGCTTTATTCATGTATTTATTACAAAGTATTAATCAAACCTGGGAGCTGGCCGTGAGACAGACACATCGCTCTGATGACAGAGCGCTGTGATCACTCCGCTGAAACAGTTTATTGACGCATAAATTAACTTAAAATGCAGAAATCTGCCAGCAGAATATGTTCGCTTTTATTATCCTGCTGCCTGCAGTTTAAATTATTTAGATGAAAAACACCTACCAGCTGCCGCGGTGAACCGCGAGGAGGCGACCCGGCCAGAGGCTGCTGTTGAATGGGATTCTTGCTGACAGTGCACCGCTGGTAAGTGGGGGGTCTGAGCGGCTCCGAAACAAATAATATTGGAAGGTGGGATTGTAACCTGGATGAACTGACTGTAATGATTAAGTTTTTCAGGTGGACTTTCTCACTTAAAAACATATTAAAACTACTTTATTTCCACTGATCACAGCAAATATAGCTGCAAGGCAAAGAAAGGATAGAGTAGCTCCGCCCAACGTGCGTCAGACACACTTTTGCACCGCGTAGCCAGAGCAGCAAAGCTGCTTCAGCCGCGCGTCAGAACTAACTGGTACAAGCAGCAAAAACGAAGCAGCAGACGCGTGTACGTAGCCTTACTTTGAACGGCCGGTTCACACCGATGTCGAGCGGTTGAAGTTCCTTTGTCAGACCTTCCGGAATAACAGCAAGCACAGCGTTTATTTATTTCACCATGTTTTTCACATTGGCTGTGAGATGGGCACGCATGGAGTCACAGATTAACAGCGATGGTGATGCATGGAAAAAACCACCTGGTCTCCTTACAAACACCTCCCTCAGACACTCTTTCATCATCTCCTCAATGAGGAGATAAGGAGTTCTGCATAAAGCACATACCTGTTCTTTTATACACAATCCACGCCCACACTTCCCCCTTTAACTTTCTCATGGTGGTCTCAACAACGTCCGCAGTAACAACACACATAGGGCGCACCGCACTATAGGGCGCGCCGCGCATTTTGAGGGGAAAAAAAGACGTTTATATACGCCTTATAGTCGTGAAAATAAGGTATGTGGGAGATTTTTACCTGATAACTATTGTCCCCTTGGTACTAACTGATAACGGTTTCAGGGACACAACATACTTGAGCATTGTTACTGACCATGTCCGTCTCTCACTACAGTATACCCATTGATGCTTATTCGAGCAAGACACTTGACAGTGTTCAAGTGCTCAAGACATGTCCAATTGGTTACTTAAACATTAGCAGTTCATTGCAGTGGCCTGCACAGACTTTTAGAAGGTTTGGAGCGGAAAAAAGTGCACATAGCACGTACATCAATGCACAGGGCATGTATTTTGGTTCCAATGGGGGAACTTTAGTATGCATTTTGGCCCCGAACCGGCAGTTAAACACAAGTTTTGGCTCCCAAGAGGGCATTTAGCACACATTTGATTCCCAATTGGGGACTTTAGCTCAGGTTTTCGCTCCCGAGAGGGCTCTTTAGCATCCTTTTTGGCTTCTGAGAGGACAGTTTAGCCCACGCCCTGGCTTCCAAGTGAGTAGTTTAGCATGCGTTTTGGCTCCCAATGGGGCACTTTAGCACATGTTTGGCTTCCAATAAGACACTTTAGCATGCATTTTGATTCCACAGAGGGCACTTTTGCATATGTTTTGGCACTCAAGACGGTACCTCAGCATGCGTTTTAGCTGCCAAGGGAGCCCTTTAGCACACGTTTTGGCTTCCAAAAGGACATGAGTTTTTCTTGTAGTGTGTGACATGATTCATGAAACATACTTGTCCCTATCAAATAAACGAATAAATAAATAAACACAATTGGGCCGCCGGGGGGTTGGGTGGCAGTGGGGGGGGTCGGGGTTAACTGCTCCCCTGCCCACCTGTGCATGCTCCTGGTTCATATTACCTCATATTTAATATCCCTCTGGGATTAATAAGCCTTTTTTTAATTTAATTGTCTTGATTTGAATTAAATTAGCTAAGGAGCAAATTGTTTAAATGATTTTCTCACTCCAACACCTTAAGACATTTTATTTTTGTTGAAGGTATTTTTTCTATTACTTTATAATACATTTGCTAGTTTGAAATAAATCAAAGTGCAAACATTTGCTTTAATCAGAGCATATTTTTTCACAGTATGAGCCAGCACAAATAGAAGCTTTAACTAACAGTAGTTAACTTACCTGCCAGTCTCTTTACTGTCAGGATAATCTGTGAAATAAACCATGTGACAAAGAAACTGCATTGAGTAACCAAAACCTTGATGTAATTATTTCATATTTCCCTGATGAAAATAGGTCAATACTGTCATTATAGATACAGCAGGATATTACAGAGACCTGCTGAAGGCATGTGACTTTTATTCTCAGCTAAAGGATTTACCTGACGCCAAAACAGAGCCTCAGAAGTATGGTCCATTGCAGAACTGAAGCCTAGATTCAATGACTATTCTCATATCCCTGTACCAGTTCCCTTGAAAGCTCAATGATAGCATTGTGATATGTTGCTCTGTTTGATATTGTCGCATTGCAGCAAATCAGGTCAGTATAAAAGAAGGCAGAGATTTCCTGCTGTGTATGCATTGTTGGTATTACTAAGAGGATTGTGAACAATTAAAATGACAATTAGAAACCTGAAAAAAGGCAAGGTTCTCATATAGTGTCCAATTTTAACAACCAACTTAAGGCTGGTTTATGCTCAGAAAAGGTAGTCTGCTTGTGTGTCGCAGTTAACGCAAATATGCCCCTGCCCCTTCCGCAGACAATCTGGTGCACCTCGCCAAAATTGTAGGTGACTGCAGAAAATGCCGCATATAGGAGGCATCTGATTGGTCAAATCTACATCCGCTCCACACTATGCATATTTCTTGTTTGGTACCTTACCGACTTGGTTTGTTTGTATGACCGCCATTGTGGAAAAGACTTGTGAAGTTGGACCAGCTAGAAGAGCGAGGTGCACAAGAACGCTGGGATCCTTTTTTCCACCTGGATCCCGATCTTTTTTGCCCTTATGTCTCTCTGTTGTCACACAAACTTGCCCCTTGTGTTTTTCCACTTCCTTACCGCCTCTAGACTAGTGTTGCATCAATGCTATTTTTTGGCCCAGATACCGATACCTGGCTGTGAAGTATCGGCCAATACCGATATCATCATGGATTTGTCAAGCTGCTGCCCACCTTTGTGAAAAAGACTAATACAAAGTGAATCCAGTAGAACTTTTTATAGCCTACCTGGAATGAGTGACAATAGTTGAATAAACTTGACTGAATGGTATCTGTGCCCTATTTGTCGGTACTCGCCGATATCACCATTTTAGTGCTGGATCGGGGCCCCGCCCGATATCAGTATCGGTGAAACGCTAATCTAGACTCACAGCTAGTTCGTGATTGTCCCTCTTGCATTGTGGCATTGAATAACATGGCGCAGATCACGCTTCAATATTGGGCATGAATAAAAAATATCTGCATCATACCTGCGACAAGCTCACTGCGACACACTGCTGTGGCATCATAACCAGCCCTTTAGACAACACGAAATATTGTATGTGTTGTTGGTTGCAATATGGGATTTGACCACTAGATCTCAACAACTTAGCTATACTTATACCTGTTGTTTATTGCTACCTTTTATTAATAATTTATTTTTCTCTGTGTTTACATCTTAAAGCTTTCTCTCTCTGGTTAGTTTTCCTTAAAAGAGATCACTTGAGACAAACTCTTTAAATAACACTTCATAAACTTTTTATTAATACCTTTTATTAATAATTTATTTTTCTTTAAATTTAGCAAGTGTTTTTTATTTAGATATATATCAACCAAGTTGAAGAAATATCATGGCTATCACAGCTAAATTTACACTTTCACAAGTAAAAAAATAAATAAACTAAAGAGGCAGCTGTTTATGATGGAAAAGAATATCTATTTATACTTTTCAACATGGTAAATAGTTTCTGGCATGAGGGTTTTCCTGTCCATACAAAGCGCAGCGAAAATCTGACAGTACTGATCTATAGCTTGAGTGTCTCTCAGTGTGGAGGACAGAGTATACATAAGCTACAATTTCGTGTGAATGAACTTAACACATATATAGAGTAAAAGTCAAGACCCCGAACTCCCCTTGATATCCATTCTTGCTTTGAATACACCCATCCACTGCTGCTGAACTCTGGCACCAGAGGAAGCACAACAAGCCTCTTTTAGATTAGAAACTGCGCCCATATACCCTTTCAATGAAACTCCATATCTTTTTCTTGGTCGGGGGCAACAATTATTTATTTATTTTACTCTGTCTTTGCTGCTGGGACTCTTTGCTGCTCTGACGAGCGTCACTGGGTCTGCACGGACTTCTGACTGCACTAGCTGGGTCATTAATCACTCGTCTCTTCACTGCACTCTGTTCTGAGAAACAGAGTCCCTAATTAATGGAAAGCACTTTGCGACAGAATGCACAAGTTTCCTGGAAATTAACCATTAATCTACACTTCCATTATACATCCACTGTAATAGCATGAGGTGGGTGGGAATGGAAGGGTTTGAATGGTGGAAAGGGATGATCATGACATGAGCACAAATTTGGAAACTCTTGTTACATGAAAAGGCATTCAAGGAGTCATTGACATGGTTAGTGACAGACTGCTTGATGCTGGATGACCTTTCTTGCTTTACAATTAAAGATTTCAGACACCTATAGGAGAAATCCCAAAGCTGTTGGATTTTCCTTAGGTGAGCTAAAGTTTTTCCACATAGTGGGACTTACTGAAAGCATTTTGGGTTTTTTATAAGTAAGTCTGAGACATGCAATGGCATGCAACACAGACTCATTTCATTTTTCACAGAGCTTTGAAATTACTCGCGCATGTTCCATCAAGAAATTATCATTTGAAGGATCACATTTCCCCATTTAACCCATCCACTGGAGATTATTCAACATAGATTCCTCTTGATTGTATCTCCTGTTAGACTTAGCTGGCATTTTGAAGTTCTGTGATATCCTCCCTTATCATGTCGTTCTATGGAGACTCTGCTGGAAAACATGTTTGCTTACCTATGGGGCCTCCTGATGAGCTGTGTCGCTTGTTATTTCCTCCTATCTTTTTTGTTTGTTTCTTTTGGGTGTAATTTCAAACAAACAACATAACAAATGGAAATGCAAGAAGTGATAAAGAGAAAACATCAAAACAAAAAAATAGATATATATAATTTGAAAACAATGTTATAAGTTGAGTCTTTACTTATAAAAATTAACTTTTTTCACATCATCCTCTTTTATTGTTTATTTGGTAAATCTATACAATATCTTAACATTAAAAAAAGTAATGCTTTAAGGATAGCTGCAATGTTATCTATTGTGTTTGTGAGATTTTGGAAAACAACTTTCCTGCCCACATTTAAAAAAAGAAAAGGTGAGAAAAAAAGTAGCATTTTAAAAGAATCCCAAACCAAAGTTCTAATTAAATCAGCATAGGAAGACACATTAAGACAACAATCTCACATTTTGTTTGATTTACTTAACAAGATTGTTACTGGAAAAAAGAAATAGTGAGCAACATTGTAGATTAATCTTCATAAGCTTTGTTTAAGCTTTGTAGATATAAAGAAGGCATTCACCTGTATCCCCTATGGTACATTTCTTTCTTTACTTCGTGGGCCTTTACTAGGGGCCATCTGGTCTCTGTACCGGCAGAGCAGGGTTCTGGTCCACATTGTCTACATAAAGTCCACCTGTTTGACTCCAGCAGCTTTTTATGATGTTAAGGGACAGGATTTATGCATTGAAGCACAGGAGGGGATTTGGTGTGGGGATATGGCTCTGATATGGTTCTGTTTGCTTGCTTTGGCCAAGACCTAAAGCATGGGCTTCAGGTTCGCAGGAGGGTAGGAAGAAGAAGGGATGAAGATTGGCTCCTCCAAGTCCGAGCTCCTGGTTTTAAATTGGAAAAGTTTTGAGAACCCTGAGTGGAGATTGGAGTGTTGTAATGTGGACGCTGTACCGATCTGTTTTGGGGAAGAGGGAGCTCAACCAAAAGGTTGCGCTTTTAATCTACCGGTTGATCAACATTCCTACGCTCACAGATGTGGGTAGTAACTTGTTATATTAGTTTAACTACATCTGCTTGAGTATCCTTTTAAATAATACAAAAATGACTTTAAGAAGTAGTTTAACATCCCTGTACTAAAAAATATCATGAAATATCTCTACTTTTACTTGAGTAACATTTCTGGCTACATCATTCATAATGAGTAATTTCATTTAATGAAAATAAGCTTGTTTTAAACAAATATGCACCATTGAGAGAATCCCATTCTTCTTTTTTTCTTTTTTTTTGTTCTCAAGGCTTATTGATTAAATGTTATTTTCCATCTGCTGAGTCTGCTGTGTAATTCAGAGGTTAAGTAAAAACAATATACTATAATCTTACCCACTGTAAAAATAAATTTTTTTAGGCTCTATAACTCAAAAGGTGCATTTTAAAGTGCTTATTCCAACAAATGTTTCTTATTATGTAATGCTTTGAAACACCAGAAGATGCATATCACTTAATATTTTGTTTAGTTTTACATAATTTTGTAAAATACTAAATCTCTTTTCATGATCAATGCTAATAAATACATTACTTGAACATTTTATTCCTAAGCTCTTACAGGCAGCAGGCATAAAAAAAAAACAGCATTCTTCTAAATACAAAAAAATAATATTAAAATATCGCCTATTTACCAGACACTCATGTCCTATAAATTTCGAAGTAAATGTTAGGGTTTTTTTTTTTTTCATTTTGCACTGAAGTATTTCAATTGTTGTATGGGCTAAAAAAATTTTAATGGTCTGAAGTTTCAGTCAAATATGGCTGCCGCGGATTAAGAATGCCATTTCAGAAGCAAAGGCCACCATTTCTGGCTTTGCTGTAAAATTTTTGCATTGTGTTTTTATTCCAGTAACATTACCACCACCTTTTGCCCTGGCACAGGTTTTCCATAATTTTACCGACATTTTCTTCTTAACATGGTAAATGGTAAATGGCCTGTACTCCGTAGTCTAGGGAATTTATTTTTAATTTTTTTTGGAAGCGTACATAGCCTAATTAATATAGTCTATTAACCTAAAGCAATATACACTATATTGCCAAAAGTATTTGCTCACCTGCCTTGACTCACATATGAGCTTAAGTGACATCCCGTTCCTAATCCATAGGGTTCAATATGACGTCGGTCCACCCTTTGCAGCTAGAACAGCTTCAACTCTTCTGGGAAGGCTGTCCACAAGGTTTAGGAGTGTGTTTATGGGAATTTTTGACCATTCTTCCAGAAGCGCATTTGTGAGGTCGCACACTGATGTTGGACGAGAAGGCCTGGCTCTCAGTCTCCGCTCTAATTCATCCCAAAGGTGTTCTATCGGGTTGAGGTCAGGACTCTGTGCAGGCCAGTCAAGTTCATCCACACCAGACTCTGTCATCCATGTCTTTATGGACCTTGCTTTGTGCACTGGTGCACAGTCATGTTGGAAGAGGAAGGGGCCAGCTCCAAACTGTTCCCACAAAGTTGGGAGCATGGAATTGTCCAAAATGTCTTGGTATGCTGAAGCATTCAGAGTTCCTTTCACTGGAACTAAGGGGCCAAGCCCAGCTCCTGAAAAACAACCCCACACCATAATCCCCCCTCCACCAAACTTTACACTTGGCACAATGCAGTCAGACAAGTACCGTTCTCCTGGCAACCGCCAAACCCAGACCCGTCCATCAGATTGCCAGATGGAGAAGCGCGATTCGTCACTCCAGAGAACGCGTCTCCACTGCTCTAGAGTCCAGTGGCGGCGTGCTTTACACCACCGCATCCGACGCTTTGCATTGCACTTGGTGATGTATGGCTTGGATGCAGCTGCTCGACCATGGAAACCCATTCCATGAAGCTCTCTGCGCACTGTTCTTGAGCTAATCTGAAGGCCACATGAAGTTTGGAGGTCTGTAGTGATTGACTCTGCAGAAAGTTGGCAACCTCTTCGCACTATGCGCGTCAGCATCCGCTGACCCCGCTCCGTCAGTTTACGTGGCCTACCACTTCGTGGCTGAGTTGCTGTCGTTCCCAAACACTTCCATTTTCTTATAATACAGCTGACAGTTGACTGTGGAATATTTAGGAGCGAGGAAATTTCACGACTGGATTTGTTGCACAGGTGGCATCCTATCACAGTTCCACGCTGGAATTCACTGAGCTCCTGAGAGCGACCCATTCTTTCACAAATGTTTGTAAAAACAGTCTGCATGCCTAGGTGCTTGAATTTATACACCTGTGGCCATGGAAGTGATTGGAACACCTGATTCCAATAATTTGGATGGGTGAGCAAATACTTTTGGCAATATAGTGTACATGCTATGGTTTTTACATGTCAAGTCAGTCATTGAGCTTTACAAAGGCTCCTTACGGTAGAACTGCAGTCAGTCTCTTGACTGGCATGGCTATCACTGCCCCTACATAGTTAGGGACAAACGCAGAGGACATTTTTCCCACTGGGATCAGTTTCATAGTCATGGTAGAACACTTCTTTGAGTTTATTTATTTTGCTCAGGATACTCAAAAGCCAACAGTCCGCCAAATGTTGAAAGGGCAATATTATTACTGTTAATATTTAGTAGAAATTATACACATTCAGTAATAAAATGTCACAAGGTATGGTATGGGGGGCTGGTCATTTAAGAAGGGGGATGATTTTTAAGATTTTTTTAAGAAGGCGGATGCTTTCCCCCCTCAACTCGAGTACAGCCTGTACTTATATAGCACTTTTTCTAATCGTAATACTTGATGAAAATGCTATACACTACATTCAGTCATTCAACCATTCATGCACACACTCACACACTGATGGTGGTTAGCTACATTGTGTGTGTGTGTGTGTATGTATGTATGTATGTATGTATATATATATATATATATATATATATATATATATATATATATATATATATATATATATATATATATATATATATATATATATATATATATATATATATATATATATATATATATATATTAACCATTATTTGGTTACATAATGTCATTTAATATATTCAGAGAAAGTTTTTTTTCATTCTTAACTTTATTTTTCCTTCCTTCTACGTTCCTCTAAAGGTCAATATGATATTATAGAACAAAGAGATCAAATAAGAATATAAAATATATAAATAATAAAAAAAATAAAATGAAAAATAATCATATTTTTGCACACAAAAAAAACGAATGTAGAATTCACTGTTCTGAAGTAAACATCTATTTGTGGCAATTTAAACTCTTAATAGTCACATAACAGTATCATCTCAGTGCTGTTTGATGAAGCATACACTCTGTTGTTTTTGGATTTGTATTCAACGCTGGATCAATAACAGAAACACACTCTCATATGTTACTGCAACTCAGTCACGTACCACATTCATACATAATATTCCAATGTCATGTTTTAACTTCCTTCTTATGTATCAGAATCATGCACCTTTTAGGATCCTCATAAACCAGGTCCCACTTGGGTGAGGGCCAACGCTGTGTGACATGATATTTGTGCATTTGTTTACTTTCACAGCATTGTAGTTTGTTTAGACTTCAATAGGGGGGAACAGAACTGAAGAAAACGTGGAAGGAAGCGGGTCAAAAACAAAGGAAAAGGAAGGGAACCCACTGTGATGGAGACTGTCCGTCACTGATCCTGGTTCAGCCGGAGTCATGCAGACTCTGGCGCCACTCAGAAAATGAATGCCTGTAGTCACTCACTGAGTTGTTTTTATTTTTTTTTACACAAAAAATACCAATCAACCAAAACAACAACAACTGCAAAAAAATTAATGGAGGATTGTTGTGTGGTGATTTGAAGCAAATATCAGTTCCTGATCCTCACAGAGGAAAATTTGTCTAAATGGGTGGATCATATAAGAGGATTGCTGAAAGCTGGAGGGCTGATGATGCTTTTTAGTCATTTGTCAATGAGATGAAACTGTGAGATGGCAGGAAGTGAGAAGAGGATCGCAGTAGATGATCTCTAATCTGAATTTTGAAAAAAATATATATATTCAAGAAGAAAGAAATTTAACA
The DNA here is from genome assembly GCF_016077235.1 of Cyprinodon tularosa. Classification (NCBI taxonomy): domain Eukaryota; kingdom Metazoa; phylum Chordata; class Actinopteri; order Cyprinodontiformes; family Cyprinodontidae; genus Cyprinodon; species Cyprinodon tularosa. The sequence continues at coordinate 393,699 of NW_024039395.1, forward strand.
CTTCAACAGTTGGAAAATAAACAAAAACAAACAAACACTGAATAAACATTAAAAACAGAAAGCTGAAGATTTTTTTTCCACCAAACATAAAATATGGTTCATACCCCACTTACTTTCAAAGACATCTAAATTATTTGTGTACTTAAAATAAACTTAAATCTCACACAGACGCAATGAACAACCAGTCTTTGAAATAAAACACAAGCTTCATTTTTAAATCTCTATTGATCTTTTTAATCTTTTTATTTTTTCGTCCATATTACTAGTTTTGCAGTCCTGACTAAGGAAAATCCTTAATGACTGTTGTTAAGGAAACCAGCCATTTATTGCAGGTTTCTTGTAGAAACATGGATGGATGGATGGATGGATGGATAGATGGAAGGAAGGAAGGATGAATGAATGGAAGAATGGATGGAAGGATAGATAGATAGATAGATAGATAGATAGATAGATAGATAGATAGATAGATAGATAGATAGATAGATAGATAGATAGATAGATAGATAGATAGATAGATAGATAGATAGATAGATAGATAGATAGATAGATAGATAGATAGATAGATAGATAGATAATGTCTTGAGAATGACTTCCCAGTTGCTAACTATGCATTTCTTTTTTGTTTGTTTTTTTTGCATCAAATTGACTATAGGTGGCTGATCATAACCTCAGTAAGCTAATTATAACCTTGGTTTATAGATTGTAATATTTTTCTGTTTTGTAAAGTTAATTATACATATGAAACGTCATTTTCAACCTTATGACCTTTTTGGATTTGTTCACCTCATATCTGCTTTATTCTTACAGTAGCAGACATTTTAACCAGCAGCAATAAAACAGGAATAGATGGATTTCTACAAGGTGTTTATGTGCCGACTTCAAACTCATCATTATTTATGCCACAGTTCCATTTGTAAGCATCGATTTATGATTAAAAATGCTGATGGCACCATCTAATGTTACTTTAAGTTTTAATGTATTGAATAAATCTTTTTTTTTTTTACTTGTGCACATAAGAATCGCTGATGTGTCATTTTGTGGTTTTTAATGCTCTTGGTTTAGTTTTGTGGTGGTGACAAACTGGAGCAGGTGACAGCTTGGCAGGGCGATAGAGTGAGACGTTTAGTAGAGGTGACAATCCTCTAAATCCCTGAGAGGGTGGAGCGCTTCCCACCAAGACTTATGCTCTAAATGTCTCCATCACTTCAGAGGACATTACGCTGACTTCAGTAAATTCCGTGGAAAACTTAGCCATGGCCATAAAGTTGATCTTCCTCTCCGTTAACCAAGCTCTCAACTCAAAGCTTAAGAGGCTTGTTCTCCTCTCAGGAGGAGGCAGGTTTCCACAAAGTGACTACAAACAGAAGTATGTCCTCCAAACTGGAGTTATAAAAACAGACTCAAAGACAGGAGTGAAATGCAGCAGAAATTCTTGACAGCTTCCTTTTATAGCCAGGGTGGGAGCTGTGAACGCTGCCCAGCCTGGACTCTTCCAGAAACAGCGACACTTATTGGGTATGAGGGATAAAAGAAGAGTGAATCACCAGAAAGGGTTTTAACAGACAATTTGAATTGAAGCGTTGGTTTGTTGAGCTGGTCCTGCTTCACTTACCCAAATAGTCCCCAGTGCGTGGGTGAGTTTAGACAAAACAAGGTTGAAACCGAGTCCAGATGATGGACTTTAGCAGAGCTACACCCACAGCTCTGCCAAACACACTCAAAGAAGCTCTGATTCTGTTTACAAAGTGCAGGCTGAACATTCAGGGCAACACTCACTGTGCTGCTTATGATTCCCTGTATGGACTTCAAAGGCAAGGAGTGATGCAGTTCAAAGGTCAGAGAGTCGACTGCGGCCCAAATTCCATCCAGTTTCCTCTTTTTACTCACTCAGTCGAGATCTTACATGGGAAACTTGTCTATTTTAATTGTCCTAAATCAGTTCTTTTAAATGTCAGACCCCATGATGACAGTTCTCAACAAGGCAGCTATCATTTTCATGTTTAAAGTCACTATCAGACATAAAGTTCTGCTTTTTCTTCCAGGCTATGCACACGAAACGCGGAAAAAGGAATGCAACTCCAACTCCCTTATTTCATGTTGTCAGGATGAGGCTGGTTATATCGCCACTGTAAACAAATAGCTCACCCTCCTACTATGGAACTGCATGCAAGACAGATTTCCTCATAAAGCATGTAACTTTAGGAGATACTTCTAAATCAATGCACAACAACATCCCTGTACATGTTTTTATTGAGGTCACAACAAAGAGAAAACACAGAGAACATCTGTGGGGGGTTTTGTGATTTGTGCAAGGGTTTATGAGGGTGGGGTTAGGGGGTTATATGCAAGTTAGTCGCCCAAGGACGAAATGACACTGCAGCATGATCTCTCCCAAAGCGCCCCAGGATTGGTCCTCACAACTGGATGCAGAGCTGCTCTAATTTTGGTTACTTTAGGACTGAAAGGAACTCTTCAGGGTACATGGGTGTAAATGTATGAAGTTGGTAAGAAGAGCTGCTTAGATTTCAACCCAAGATGAAAGCAAACTTTTATATTTTGTCTATTTTGTAGAGAACATAGTCAGCGTTAAACTTCCACACTGCAGGTTTTAGCTTGTTGAGCAAATTTGGATGTTTTTTTTTTCTTTTTTTGAGGCGGGGGGGTGGAGAAGTGGACCAGAGCTTTACTGGCCCACTGGTTCTCTTTGGAGCTTCAGCTTAATCGCTCAATTCACTTTGTCAACAGTGGATACACAGAGTGACTTAGAAGACCTAATAAGCAGCGTTTGCCTTGAGGATAAGTCTAAAGTTGATGGATAAAAACGGAAGCTTCTCTGATAGGTTTAACATAACCTCAGTGTTTAGGGATTAGGCTGTCATCTGCGCATTTATCTGTCAGCCCCAACAACTAATCCTAAATGGATGAGCAGTTTCAAGAGCCACTAAATATTGACTTATGAGTGTTTTGAAGTGTTGCAGCAACTGCCATTAAAGTGGCGCTCCTATTAATAATAATTTCTGACAGCATTTGTCTTCATGCTGTGTGTAAAACCCTTCTAAAGCTGTTCATTCAGGATGCCACAGTGCTTCAAACTTAATGGCAAGTCAGAGATTATTGCAGATTCAACTAGTGGAAAAAAATCTGCCGAAGAAGCTTTTTTTTTAAACAGAATAAATCAGATCATGTCATGCTGTAGTGAAAACACAAACATTTCTAATCCTAAATGGCCAAACAAACGCATAGAAACATGAGAACTATCCAAGGAGAAGCTATAGATAAAACTGAATTAATGATTTCTGATTGAAAGATGGAACTGAAGCCAGATAGTCAATTAACTTTATTAAAAGCCTTTTTTGTTACTAAACGTTTCCTCTTTTAGGGTATTTCATCCTGCGAATGTCAAATCAATGTAATAAATGTCAGAATAAGTAAAGAAATATATGTTTTTGAGATTTTTTTTAGCTTTCTGAAGTTTGCATAAATTTCTTTAAATCAGTAGTTCCTTATAAACGTTTTTTTTTTGTTTTTTTTCGGGCCAAGCATACTTCTACAAAATCACTGGTGTAAATGGGTCAGATGTGTTGCCGCCTTGCTTTCCTACAGCCTTTCAGCTCTGCCTAAATAGTGGTGGAGTGGAGATAGATGAAGTTGGTCAGTCTGTATGCTGCTGGTTAGAGAGACGGTATGCTGAGCTTTATGAGGAGATGCAGTGGACTGCATGAGCTGATACTAGAGCTTCACTCAGGGACCTGGAAGATGGAAGTCCAGTTGGATAACACAGATTTAGAGAACCTATCCATGGTGAGCAAGCATGGAGCGACAGTGGAGAGGAAAACTCACCGTTGGGAAGAAACCTCTGGCAGAATAATCATTTCTATTAATAGCTGTCTTTCCCTGGAGGAATTTATCATCTACGTTTTTTACCTATAACCCCTTTTTTGTTTTAGAGAAAGCAGCAGTCTAAGGTTTGAACCTCCGTCCTTTACCATTGCTCAGAAAAAAATAAAATAAAAATACTCTGCTCATTAAGCAGTAGGTCACCCCACAGTAGTTCCAATCTGTAATATTTAGACAAAACAAGGCTGAAACAGGTAAGCTAACTATAGATCAATAAAAAAAAGAATTCAATGAAAGGCTTTATCATTGTAAAGAACATAAAGTATTATCGTGATTGCAGCATCTCTTTAGCAGCAATCGGTATTGTTAAAAGTAAACATTAAACAAACATTAAGCCTCCAACTAAAAAGCCAACTCCAAAAGTTGGTTTTCCCATATTTTACAAGAAAAACACAAAAGTTAGCTGAACATTCATGAATATTAACAACTTAAAGCTATAGGTACTGGCAACTCATTCAATAAAAGATTGTAATGTGCAATGAGTTTCTAAATTTGTTTAAAAGATTTTTTCTGTTAAGTATACAGACAATAATTGGGATGAAAGATATTTGGTTATAATGTATAAAGAACAAAAAAAAACAGCAAAAACCGGCACAAAGACCTTAAGAGTAAAGATGTCAAAGGGTGAAGCTGTCACCGAATCCGTCACAAACTCTACAGAAAACTGCCGTGTTCAAGAGTCTAATGTAATGCCATCTGTCCGACAGCTGAACCTCAGTCCACAGCGGCTCATTAACAAGACAATGAACCTCAAACACGGAGGCTAATCTGCAACAGAATGGCTGAAGGAGAAAAGAACTGGTGCTCAAATTTCTCAATCAAATCCAAACCTGCCTGAAATCCTGATGTGACACTTTCAGAGAAATCTTTAGTAATGAATATTGGAAAACCTTCATCAAGTGAAGCAACATTGCATAGAAACATGAGGCAAAATTCCTCCAAAAGAAAACCTGGCTCATAACTGTACTGAAAATGGCTTCTTGTTCTCTGCAGATTTCTTTTCAGTAATAGTGTGAAACCTCTTGTCTGTGTATTTTATGATGCATTAAAATAACTTTAGAACCTGCAAAAAGACTGGATCACTTCTATGGGGCCAAAATGGTAGCTTTAATATTTGCAAATGTGTGTGGAGAGTTGTGTGTCTGTATCTCGATTTGTGTGTGTGCAGTGGGATTTGAAAATGTGTAAATAAATCTGTAAATGTGTGAGGAGATTTGTGTGTCTGTACAACAATCTGCAAATGTGTAAAACTACTTGTGTGTAATCCGTTTTGCAAATGTGTAAAAAATCCACAAATCTGTATTCAGATCTGCAAATGTGTACTGAGATTTGCAAATGTGTAAAAAATCCACAAATCTGTATTCAGATCTGCAAATGTGTACTGAGACTTGCAAATGTGTAGATCAATCTGTAAGCACACACAGAGACACTTGTGTCTGAAGTATTTTCGCTTCAAGACCCAGAAATACAGACAAATCATTGGTTACAAGTCAAGCGGTGTTTCAGTTGGCTCTCTTTACACACGTGATTTTTGCTACTCTTCTGCCGTGTGAGATGCACAAATGCGTAGAAGGATTTGTATGTGTATTTTCGCGATTTGTAACCCCTTGCGCAGGCTCGCAGGCTCACATGCTGCCCTGACCGCAGGCTCGCAGGCTCACAGCTCTCTCTCTGCTGAGACAGTTCAGCACAACTTGCTTCACATACAGCCACATACCACCAGTTGGCGGTATTGTACAGTACGTGACGTTACTGGGGTCCTAGGGGTTGTACCTGCTAAGTTGAGAGCAATGGAATCCCGTCAGCTTTCTGTAAGTATATTTCTTTAATTTTTCCTATAGTTTGCATTAGTAAAACTGTTTCTTCTTCTTCTGCTTCTGTTTTATGGCGGCTGGCAAGCAACTTTATGATGTGCATTACCACCATCTACTTCAGTAGAGTGTGGATCGGGATGCTATGTATTTTCCCACTGAAAAATAAAAATAAATATTAACAATATTTACATAAATAAACTTATATCCTTTCTACCAATTTCGTTTTTTCAGGATTGTATATCAAATTACAAAAATAATCATAAGTAGATTTTTTTCCCCCAAAATATCTTGTATATTTAACTGTAATTTATTTTCTTGTAACCCTTCTCTCCATAGAATATTTATAACAAAACAACAAAACATGCTCCACCGTCTCCCCTTGATAACAAAAACCACAACCTCCTGTTCCCATTCTAAATAAGTTTCCATTTAACCCCGTGTTTCCGAAACTTAATCTAGATATAACCTCTTTTTTATTCCTTTCCGTTCTCCTCATTTCACCAATTTTCCTTTGAATACTATAAAGCATGGGCGTAGGTTTGCATAGGGACATGTCCCTACCAAAATTTTGAACCGACCTAATTGTCCCGACCAATAATTGGATGTGAGCAACATGTTTATAATTTACAGCAGTAATTGTTGCAGCAGTGGCTTCTTTTCCTCTCGCAGCTCCTCTGCCTGGTCTCTCCTGTCCCTTTCATGTAGCAGCGCATGGAACTGTTCTGCGCTGTTTAACTCCACTCTCATTGGTTGTTCTGCCTTAAGTTCCGCCTTCTCTCTCTCTGATTGGCTGTTTTCTAGTCCGCGTGTGCTTGGAGCACAACATTGAAAATATATTCACACTAGAATGCAGCGGTTACTACAATTAATATTAGGCTACAAAACTAGTCCCAATTAAAACAAAAATGAATATCATGTACACTACAAAACAAAAACCTTTTTTTTTCTTTTATAAAACGAAATATTCTGAGTCAGCCAGGAGTTCTGAAGACTGCTGGAAAAATGGGCAAATAAAGGCTGTAAGCCATCAACATTTCTGATTCTTAGCCACAGCCAACTAAAAAAGAAAATGTGAGGATTTCCTTTTTACTGATATTAAGTTGATATTACAGTTTTCATTTTTTTGTTTTTATTTTTACAATTTTGATATAATAACTGATCTAAGTGGGTTGCTCTGTGGGGAAAGGCACATTTTACATTTATATTACTGTATGTTTTAAAGTCTCTATACTCCAGTTAATGATGAATCACTCACTAAATTAGTTGACGATTATTGAAATAATCAATTAATATGATTCATTTTTTTTCAGCCCCAGATGAAATACATGAAATTGGCTACACAGAGTAACTACAGCCCAGATGTTCAACTTTTTTAGTGAAGTTAATATTTTAATGAATGTATTATTTTGCTTGATACAGAGAGAGAATAGTAGGTAAAAATATAAGAGTGGGGTTTAACTCTGCACAATTCTATATCTTCAAAAGAAAATACTGTATTTACCTTCTCTCTTAGTCGTTCAAATGAAACCGTTTTCAAAGTGGAAAACAGTCCTAATTCCACATTCATCAGAGCCGGTGATACTTCAAACATTGATAAACAGCATCTAATGAGTGTAGAGCTTATAACATTTTTATTAATGGAGCAAAATGTTGCTTTTCTCTTTTAACAATGAATTCCTCTTATCAGTACGGATGCTCACATCGAGCATAAAAAAGGGCATGCATATTGCATAGCACCAATGACACCAGACTAATAGTGTCCCTACCAAAGTTCAAATCAAACCTACGCCCTTGCTATAAAGCCACCTTCCAGTTCTATGCTCTTCCCACAGCTTCTGCCATCTTTCCGTAACCTTTTGTTTAATAATAGATTAAATTTTTTCCTTACTGAATGGTATCAATATATAATCCTTGTCATGTCAACTCCCGCAGCGGAGGAAAAAAAAAAGGTAGAGGCTGTCTGTGAGCCTGTGGTCAGGGCAGCATGTGAGCCTGCGAGCCTGCGCAAGGGGTTACAAATCGCGAAAATACAGATACAAATCCTTCTACGCATTTGTGCATCTCACGCGGCAGAAGATTAGCAAAAATCACGTGTGTAAAGAGAGCCAACCGAAAAACCGCTTGACTTGTAACCAATGATTTGTCTGTATTTCTGGGTCTTGAAGAGAAAATACTTCAGACACAAGTGTCTCTGTGTGTGCTTACAGATTGATCTACACATTTGCAAGTCTCAGTACACATTTGCAGATCTGAATACAGATTTGTGGATTTTTTACACATTTGCAAATCTCAGTACACATTTGCAGATCTGAATACAGATTTGTGGATTTTTTACACATTTGCAAAAAGGATTACACACAAGTACAGGTGCTGGTCATAAAATTAGAATATCATGAAAAAGTAGATTGATTTCAGTAATTCCATTTAAAAAGTGAAACTTGTATATTATATTCATACATTACATACAAACTCATATATTTCAGATGTTTATTTTGTTTAATTTTGATGATTACAAATGACAACAAATGAAAATCTCAAATTCATCATATCAGAAAATTAGAATATTACTGAAGACCAATAAAAACAAAGGATTTATAGAAATGTTGGCCAACTGAAAAGTATGAACATGAAAAGTATGAGCATGTACAGCACTCAGTGTTTAGTTGGGCCTCCTTTGGCCTGTATTACTGCAGCAATGCGGCGTGGCATGGAGTCGATCAGTCTGTGGCACTGCTCAGGTGTTATGATAGCCCAGGTTGCTCTAATAGTGGCTTTTAGCTCTTCTGAATTGTTGGGTCTGGTGTATTGCATCTTCTTCTTCACAATACCCCATAGATTTTCTATGGGGTTAAGGTCAGGAGAGTTTGCTGGCCAATTAAGAACAGGGATACCATGGTCCTTCAACCAGGTACTGGTAGCTTTGGCACTGTGTGCAGGTGCCAAGTCCTGTTGGAAAATGAAATCTGCATCTCCAAAAAGTTGGTCAGCTGCAGGAAGCATGAAGTGCTCTAAAACTTCCTGGTATGTGGCTGCGTTGACCCTGGACCTCAGAAAACACAATGGACCAACACCAGCAGATGACATGGCACCCCAAACCATCACTGACTGTGGAAACTTTACACTGGACTTCAAGCAACGTGGATGAAGTGCCTCTCTTCTTTTCCTCCAGACTCTGGGACCTTGATTTCCAAAGGAAATGCAAAATTTACTTTCATCAGAGAACATGACTTTGGACCACTCACCAGCAGTCCAGTCCTGTTTCTCTTTAGCCCAGGCAAGACGCTTCTGGCGCTGTCTGTGGTTCAAGAGTGGCTTGACACAAGGAATGCGACAGCAGAAACCCATGTCTTTCATACGTCTGTGTGTGGTGGTTCTTGAAGCACTCACTCCAGCTGCAGTCCACTCTTTGTGAATCTCCCCCACATTTTTGAATGGGTTTTGTTTCACAATCCTCTCCAGGGTGCGGTTATCTCTCTTGCTTGTACACTTTTTTCGACCACATCTTTTCCTTCCCTTCGCCTCTCTATTAATGTGCTTGGACACTGAGCTCTGTGAACAGCCAGCCTCTTTAGCAATGACCTTTTGTGTCTTGCCCTCCTTGTGCAAGGTGTCGATGGTCGTCTTTTGGACAACTGTCAAGTCAGCAGTCTTCCCCATGATTGTGTAGCCTATAGAACTAGACTGAAAGACCATTTAAAGGCTTTTGCAGGTGGTTTGAGTTAATTAGCTGATTAGAGTGTGGCACCAGGGGCCATCAATTTTGAACCTTTTCACAATATTCTAATTTTCTGATATGAATTTGAGATTTTCATTTGTTGTCATTTGTAATCATCAAAATTAAACAAAATAAACATCTGAAATATATGAGTTTGTATGTAATGTATGAATATAATATACAAGTTTCACTTTTTAAATGGAATTACTGAAATCAATCTACTTTTTCATGATATTCTAATTTTATGACCAGCACCTGTAGTTTTACACATTTGCGGATTGTTGTACAGACACACACATCTCCTCACACATTTACAGATTTATTTACACATTTTCAAATCCCACTGCACACACACAAATCGAGATACAGACACACAACTCTCCACACACATTTGCAAATATTAAAGCTACCATTTTGGCCCCATACACTTCTTATATCCTAACATGTAAAGAATTTACAAGAGGGCATAGCTTTGTTAGGCCTTGAGCCTAAAGCCTAGTTTGAATATAAAAAGATTATTGTCACATAAAGGAGGGAAGATTAAAGAACTGGCTCTACTGGTTGCTGAAACGTTTAGAGAAAATAAAAAAAAACAAGACAAAAATATTGGGAGTTTAAAGATTTAGAAAATTCATAATAAAGAAAATGTAAAAATTAATAAGCAATTAAAAAAAAACATTAACGGCATTAAGAACATGTCTTAATTACACTTTTCCAAAAGCTTTGTAGTAAATGTTGCTAACTATATATAACACACCAGTGAAGTTTTACTTTTTTACTCATGATAATCTTCATTACATTTAATAACCGCTCAGGAAATTAGTCCAAAAACTGGAAACTTAACAAACCAAAGCCATAAACTTTATATGTCACTGTTGAGTCACTAGAAAACACAGCTCAGTCACTGCAAAAACATCTATTCAGTCAAATAACAACTCAGCACACACAGAGGAAGAATTTTATTGCAAAGTTGTTCCCATTTTCTCATTAAGGCTTTGATTTAGATTCTGAAACATCCGGACACAGTGTGGAGCTGAGAAAATTCTAATAAAAGATATGACGTTACAAACCTGTTTTGGACGATGGCGTGGAAGAAAAAAAAAAAAGAAATATGTAGCGGGGAAAGCATTCTGCTCTCACATTTTGTCATGAAGACGAATGGGATTTAGAGCGAGCCATCATCTAAACAGGGAACATTTCATTTCATAATTTAGGGAGAACATTAGATTACAGCATGAAAGCAGAAAGAAAACAAACATGAATGACAGGATTTCACTGGATCTGATTTCAACCGGATTTAACTCAATAACCAAAAATTTCCTCCTGAATAACTTACGGGTTGCCCTCCTCCTGTATATTAAATTGTGTGTGTATAAAAATACTGCTCAGTGCGCTCTGCAGCATCAGTATCGCTTCATCTGTCTACGCTCTTGTCTTTTCTGCTTTTTCTCATTCACCTCCTCAGGTGCTGAAGGATTCTCTGCCATAAACCAGGGGCCCAGAAAATTCACCCAAAGTAGGTGCAGGGCACGAGCGGGGGCCTGAAACACGCACAAAGCACAGGACATGTCAGGAGAAGAAGAAATAAAGTATCAGAGATGAAAGAAGGTAAAAAAAAAAGCTCTTACCAACCACCAAAGGTACCAGAAATAAGAAGAGATGGTGCTAAGCACCTGCACTATGGCGGTGAGCAGGATTACATCTTTAAGGTGTCTGAAAACAAAACAAAACAAAACAACAGACAGCGCAAAATATTAATCTGAGTATTTGGACCAGATTTTATATATCATTTTCTAAACTTTAAATGTAACATAGCTTTAATGAGACTGGGAGATATTTTATCAAAAGAGTCTAAATATGGAAAACAATGTTTCAGTGTTTTTAAGAGTTCAGATAAATGTTAACGTTGTGTCTAACATTAAGACACAAACTTAGAGTAACAAACTCAAAACTTGCTCATCTATCAAAAGTCTATTTGCAGTGGATCAGTTGGAATCAGCTATAAGCTCCTTTCAACTAAATAAGGGGATGTCTACTGATACTAAAATATCAAATTCAATACCAATATATAGGAAAATATTTAACATTCAATACCATTTTCAATACTACTGGGACAAAAAGGCCAGATAATTAAAGGCGTGACAAAGAAAATGTTAGCTTAGAAAAGCTCACCTTTCTTAATCTCACCATTGAACATGCTTTCTTAAAAGTATAGAGGAGGATGTTCCATTTCCGGGTGGATCATCAAAATAAGTGGTCCTCCTAATTGTCAATCATTCTGGTTACGGTATATGTATGTGATGGACTTATCACCAGAATGACGTACTCATCCCCATTTTCACTTACTGGTGGTTAGTCTTTCGGAAAGTAAGCTCTTATGAGCGATGCAAACAGCAACTTTTAAACAAAGCGTGCACGAGGAGAAATGGGCTGGTGCACGCTCTTGCACGCGTTTGATAGGCATTCCTTTTCTGGAGCGGGTACAGGGTTGTGCATGTGCATTTTTTTTTTTTTTTAAGAGGAGAGGATGGCTCTTTTCAAAAATTTGCAAAAATCCTCCACTATACCCTTAACAGAATCAAATATTAAATAAATGTACAAAATAAATAACCCATAAATATGAAATTAAGAGTAAATATATTATTGTTGAGCTCTTAAAATATGCAAACACTTGTTTTTAGCATCGATGCCAAACAAAATTAGTATTGCAACCAGATACAGAGTTTGAGTGTTAACAGCTTTGATCCTTAGACTGAATTATAGAATCACAGTTACACTACAAGAAAGTAATTTGGATTTAAACAGTGTAAGCTGTATCTTTATTCATGTTATTAAGTCTTTTCCCTTTTAAATTTTACTAAGAAATAATGATCTCATGTTTGAAAAGACATTTCATTCATTATAAAACTAAAATGAAATGTAAAAAAAAGTGAATAAAAATTTCATAAAATTAGCATATTCAACGATGACTTCCTCCCATCAGAAACTGGATTTTATAACGCCACTGCACCTTAGGCAGCTATGTCCTAATGATGCAGGCCTAACAGACACATAACAGAGTTAGAAAAGCAAAAACATTGAGACCAACGTTAACTTTTTTACCATATTTCATCTACTAATCATAACATGACCTACTCCGCCATTCCCTGCTCCATATTTAGGTCTATTCCTCCATCCACGAGGCTTCCGTCCTCAGCAAACGCTGGTTTGGCCATGGCTGACATAGAGCGGTAACTCCCCACGTACACGGCCAGTGCAAACAGCAGCAGCAGCTGTGGGAAACATATCAAGATCAGGCTCAGAAAAGACAACGACAGCACTACTTTCAGACAGTTAGGAGACACTTAAATCCACTCACCCAGGTCCATAACGTGGAAGAACTGTAGAAAACTAAAAAATTCACAGCAGCATATATTGCCTGTAGGAGAAATGTAATTAGTTGAAGGAAACTCATCAAAACAGTAACACAAACTAAACTGCTTGCTTTTATCGTTATCATTTCATCATCAGTGTTCCTAAACATCTGCTTTCCCACTTACAACTACTTCAAAATTTTACAACTGGGTTTTAGGAAATAATAGGAAATAATATAAAAGTTATTGTTTAGATTTACGAAAAACACTTTTTTGACGATTAAGACATGATTAGGACATGAAGAGCCAAGCTTCTGGGTACATTTCTGATCCTATAGATCATGCACCTGGAAAATGTAGGTTTTGAAGCAGTTATGGTGCTAAAAACATCTTGTAAGGAGGACAGTAACTTTGAACAGTTGTTGATGTCATTACCCGATCCATCCCGGAAATCGATCCGTACCATCAGCTCATTTGTGCATGTGCAACCAGATATACATCCAGGTCGCCCTCAATTTTATTCAGTAAAAAAGACGTAGATTATGTTTTTCCCTTCCCAAAAATTGTAAGTGTACTAAACGATAATGTATTAAAGGCTTTTATCACTCATCTGTGCCCATTTGTACCGGAAATGGGATCCTATGCTACTTCCAGGAGCTAACTTTTTCGGCTTTGGATTTAAATATAAATCTAGCCTTTTAGAGGTTCATATTTTCCTTTCGTGTCAACATTAGTAATCTAAAAAAAGGAACAAATAAATTGCAGATAAATACGGTTTAATCATGTTTTGCCGTACTGATCCTTGTTTTCTGCTTTCAAGAAAAAGCAGGAAAAGAATCCTAAACCATTCTACTAGTCCCATACAATGCCAAGCTTTATATCTGTCAGCATCCAGTCAATTACAGCTGGTGATCATCCCCTAACATTGTCCCAGAAGAAAGACCACAATAACTATATGCATCTGTCTTACATTGGCTCCAAGGATGACTCTGGTGTAGAACTTGAGCGTCGCCTCGTTCTCCTCATAGATCTGCTTCTTTCCTTTTGTTCCAACTTTACCTTTGGGCTTTAAGAAAACATGGAGAGCTTTGTGAGTAAAACCAAACTGCTCTCAACCTGATCAAAAGAAATCAATGCATTTTAGCAAATAATAATTCATATTCCATACTTTCTAAAGGAAACGGTCAAAAAATATAAACATAATGATATTTGTAGTCTTATAAATCGAAACACTTTATAGTTTTGAGTTGAGACATTTACTGTTGATTAATACTCCAAAATAACACATTTGATCTGCACTTGCTTAATTTAGAAGAATTCCTAAATCAATGACTGAATTATTTGAATTCATCCAAGTTGTTGCAGCAACTCTTGAGTGAGCTGCTTTTTGATGTTTTTTTATAACCTGCAATCCATCAGTCAGAAGTTCTACTTTTACCACTTCCTTTATTATGAATAAGGATAAACGCAGAAGGACCCTAGAATAAAACCAGTTAGAAGCAGAAACATACCTGATCTTTGGACTTCACTTTATGTTCCAGTTTGTAAAATAACAACATAGAGCCAGAGCTGTAATTTAGGGGCTTAGATCATAATACACCTGTGTGTTAAAATGGCCTAGTCAAAGTTGAGACCTAAAACCACACTATATATTTGTACCTCCTTAACAGAAAAAAGTTAATACTTTTGGATGACACCCACTCTTGAATCTTGGACATTTAAATGTTTTTTGCTGCTATTCTATTGCTTCTTTAAGTACACATAGAACTACTTTATGCCTAAATGTGGATGCCTTTTCTCTTTTAAATAGGCATTAGGTAAGCAGTTTATGCCTTATTTATCAGTAGACCATGTAAAGAGGCTTAAATGGGTACTTAATATAGTTTTATGTTGTATTGAAAAAAAGTGAAAATGACACTAAAACATGATGTTATTATGTCTCAATCGTTAGTCCCAGCTACCGTTATCCCAGCAGGACAGTGACTGCAGTCAGTTCCTACTGAAATGAACCAGTGTTCCTCCTTTAATACATGTGTCTGCTTCACTCACCGCCATTCCCTCTACTCGTCTCTACTGAGGATCTCCTCCGGTGGGTCCTCTCTGTCATGAACCTTACAACAGCTCCCGCTTCTACCCGTTAATATACCGATAAAAATGATCAGACCCTGAGGGATCTGTCAACTAAAACGTCTCAGAAACACATCAGCACTCCGGGCTCCGGAGTATGAAACATTTCCGGCGCATGAATATGACGTTGCAGGAGCTCCAGGACGTCTCTGATAATATTGGGCGGTGCTGCCATCTGCTGGTCAGAAAGAATATTAACAATTGTCAAGAGAAACAGCGCTGCAGAGCCCTGTACAGGTCCTTCTCAAAATATTAGCATATTGTGATAAGGTTAATTATTTTCCATAATGTAATGATAAAACTTGAACATTCATATATTTTAGAATCATTGCACACTAATTGAAATATTCCAGGTATTTTATTGTCTTAATAATAATGATTTTGGCATACAGCTCATGAAAACCCCAAATTTCTATCTCACAAAATTAGCATATCATGAAAAAGGTCTCTAAAGCTATGCGTAGGGTGACCATATTTTCATTTTGAAAAACCAGGACACCTTGGAGCGGGGGGGCGGCGGTGGGGGATCTCTGTTCCCATGCATAGGCCTAGGTAATCCTACAATAACATGATATTAACAGTTGATTTATTAAAAATGCTTTTCAGTAAAAGTCAACAGCAATAACTCCAATAACAAATGATAATTTTATTCAAAATGTATTTATTAAAAATGTTTAACAATTCCTGTAATGAATGAATAGCACAATGAAAGAAATAATGTCTCATCTAAACATCCCTCACTTAACAATAAAAGTTAACAATAACTCTCAACTCCCAATATGATGATGCTCAGCCTCAGCAATGAACGAAATAATGTCTGTTCTGTAGGTTATTGGAAAAAATAAACAAATGAGCTAATTAACAAAAAATACCTCTTTTGTAGCAAAAATAACTCAAAATGTACCAAAAACGAACAAACATATCAATAGAATATCTTGACTTTCGGAGTCCAGGTGGCTTTTCAGATCCCTTGCACTTCCATTGGACACCGAGACATACGTATGTGCCTGCTTTGCACACTGTGCACAAGGCCTCCAATGTGTCTCGATCCGGTCTGAAAGCGGGGAAACTCTTTTGTAAATCGTTGGTAAACATACATTTGTGCCTTTGCATGTTGTTGGCGTACTGACAGCCACGCTATCTATATTCTGATTAAGAACAGGGCTGCCCGCACTGGCGCGGCTCAGGGGTGATGTCACACGCAGCGTCGTGCGCAGTGCCCTAGCGTCTGTAAATTTAATGGTCCAATGAAGGTAATTTAAAAAAACAGGACATTTCCTCACTTTCTAAAAAAAACCCGGGACACCCAGGACAGGACATGAAATACGAATATGTCCTGGGAAATACGGACGTTTGGTCACCCTAGCTATGCGCCTAATCATCTGAATCAATAAATTAACTATAAACATTTGCTAAAGATTCCTGAGGCCTTTAAAACTCCCAGCCTGGTTCATCACTCAAAACCTCAATCATGGGTAAGACTGTCGACCTGACTGAAGGCCATCATTGATACCCTCAAGCAAGAGGGTATGACACAGAAAGATATTTCTGAACTAATAGACTGTTCCCAGAGTGCTGTGTCAAGGCACCTCAGTGGGAAGGAAAAAGTGTGGCAGAAAACGCTGCACAACGAGAAGAGGTGACAGGACCCTGAGGAAGATTGTGGAGAATGGCCGATTCCAGACTTTGGGGGGACCTGCAGAAGCAGTGGACTGAGTCTGGAGTAGAAACATCCAGAGCCACCGTGCACAGCCGTGTGCAGGAAATGGGCTACAGGTGCCGCATTCCCCAGGAAAGGACAAGAGAAGCAGCAATGGACTGTTGCTCAGTGGTCCAAAGTACTTTTTTTCTGGATGAAAGCAAATTTTGCATTTCATTTGGAATTCAAGGTGCCAGAGGCTGGATGAAGACTGAGGAGAAGGAAATGCCAAAATGCCAGAAGTCCAGTGTCAAGTACGCACAGTCAGTGATGGTCTGGGGTGCCATGTCAGCTGCTGGTGTTGGTCCACTGTGTTTTATCAAGCACAGGGTCAATACAGCTATCAGGAGATTTTGGAGCACTTCATGCTTCCATCTGCTGAAAAGCTTTATGGAGATAAAGATTTCATTCTTCAGCCCGACCTGGCACATGCTCACAGTGCCAAAACCACTGGTAAATAGTTTACTGACCATGGTATCACTGTGCTCAATTGGCCTGCCAACTCTCCTGACCTGAACACCATAGAGAATCTGTGGGATATTGTGAAGAGAAAGTTGAGAGACGCAAGACCCAACACTCTGGATGAGCTAAAGGCCGCTATCGAAGCATTCTGGGCCTCCATAACACCTCAGCAGTGCCACGGGCTGATTGCCTCCATGCCACACCGCATTGAAGCAGTCATTTCTGCAAAAGAATTCCCGACCAAGTATTGAGTGCATGACTGTACATAATTATTTAAAGGCTGACTTTTTTTGTATTAAGAACAATTTTCTTTTATTGGTCAGATGAAATATGCTAATTCTGTGAGATAGGAATTTTGGGTTTTCATGAGCTGTATCCGAAAATCATCCATATTAAGACAATAAAAGACCTGAAATATTTCAGTTAGTGTGCAATAAATTGAAAATATATGATGTTCAAGTTTTATCATTACATTATGGAAAATGATTAACTTTATCCCAATATGCAATTTTTTTGAGAAGGACCTGCATTTACATGTCTAGAACTTTTCCCATTGTTCCTTATCCATCTTATTACCAAACGTTCAATAGGTTTTATTGATATTGAGCATGAACCACAAAATTCAATAAAGATATGAAAAGTTTTATACACATTCATGTCAGTGAAATAGTTTTTGTAGAGCCATTGGAGTGTTAGGAGTGTCTGTGAAAATCTAATTTTAATTCCCACAATAGATTCTATTAGGGATGCACAATATAATCGGCCCCCTATCGGTATCGGCCTGTATCGGCCTTAAAACTGAATATCGGACATCGGCCACCCCACCGATATTTAACCCGATATTTGATCAGCTTCTGAGTTTCTAAAGTCTGAAAAAAAATAAAAAAAATACTACTTCTTCTTCTTCCTCAAAAACTTCTTTTTTACAGACTTAAAAACTTCTAAAGACGAGGGAAAAAATATTGATACATTCAAATATCACAATGTCTTCATATGCTGATATATTGCCATTTAAAAACACCATATCAATCTCTTTTACTAATAAAATATTGCTATATGTCATCGTTATGCTACGAAATCCCCCGAAAATTCACAAAATTTTGCCATATTTTTATATGTTGATATATTGACGCGGTATCGATCTATTTTACTAACAAAATCTCACAAGAATTTGCAAAATATCGCGAGAGTTTGTAACAGAACGATGAAATTTCACGAGATTTTGAAAGTAAAATAGATCAATACCGCGTTTTTAAAAATCAATTTGATATCAGCATATGAAAATATATTTGAGTATATTATATTTTCAAAGTGTCA
Organism: Cyprinodon tularosa; assembly: GCF_016077235.1. Lineage (NCBI taxonomy): Eukaryota > Metazoa > Chordata > Actinopteri > Cyprinodontiformes > Cyprinodontidae > Cyprinodon > Cyprinodon tularosa. Next base: position 412,083 of record NW_024039395.1, read on the forward strand.
GAATTGGATAACAAAACTGCTATTTTCAATGACTACTTATTTTTGTCCAGCTTTAACATCAGTATCGATATTGGTTATCGGCTACATGAGTTTTAAAATATCAGCATATCGGATATCAGCCAAAATCCCAAAATCGTGCATCCCTAGATTCTATGTTAAACTTGTTAATTTCTAATAGGATACAGTTATTGCAGCTTGAGTATTGAACGATACTGAAATCAACCCGATACGATATCAGCATAAATCATACATACTTTATTGTTTATTTTAATTAGTAGAATGATAGAAAATATTTGGTCAGGTTATATTTCCCAAACAGTAAACAATACTCAACAACATCAGGTATAAGAAAAACTGACCCATTTCTCATTCACCAAACAGTTACTTAAGAGAATTAAGAGCAATGAAGTCTATCTATCTTAAACTGTAAACAAAAGTAGATAGAAGCAAAGTGTTTCTATGAGCTTTCTGTTATCAGAGATTTTAAATGTCAAAGTATTCTGATATTCTTTTTTTTTTTTTTTTTTGGCTGATTTTGAACCGTTTTCCAATGTCAATATTTGTTTGGACATCACTGAAACTTAAAGTCTGGACTCCATGCCATTCTAAGATGTTAATCTACTTTTATCAAACTATGTTTTTGTACCTCTGGCAGTATTATTATTGTCATTGCTCTGCTGAAAGGGGAACCTAAAGCCTAGTTTCTCACAACATGTAACATAGAAAACTATCAATGAAAAATATCTCCCCTATATGATGCTGCCAATTTAATGTTTTGCTGTTTTCGTTCCCTGTTTAGGGTAATGTGCAGTGTTTGTTGTCCCCTCCACATAGAATTTGAATAAAGGACACAATTTAATTTTTAGTTTCATCCATGGTTGGTTTTTCCCTTCAGGAAAAACACAAGACAAAATCATTCTCTTATGATAAACCATTTCTGATTGGTCCTTTGGACCAGTTTCCTTTCTCATCTTAACTGTTTTACTTTGAAATTAATTTGTTGCAGGCCTAGCTTCAGCAAGGGGATAGGATTTGTTTACATGTGCTATAAGGGGTCTGAAACCACAAGTCAATCTCTGCTTCTGTGGTTCTCTCAAAGGGAAACTGTGTAACGTTCAGCCACTAGCATTTAACCTGGAAGTTACAGGTTAAGGACCCTTAAAAGCAACTGGCAACGCTGCACTCTGATGAAATTAAACAGTCTCCCCCAGGGTTTGGAATCTGATAGCAGACCCCTTTGAACCAGCAGATCTATTTGTAAAGAATATAGTTCCCCCCTTTGTTAAATATCAAAGGAACGGTGATTAAACTCCATGCATAGAAAGGTGATGACTGATTTTGATCAAAACCTGACCTGTAGAAAGAAAGAAACTGCTTAAATAGAACATGAGTGACTAACTAAAGTAGACTGAAAGACATTAGAAGCTAAAACTCATGTCCCAATGTGAAGAAAGTATGGGAATGTTACAGGAGCATTTCTAAGCCTTTCACAATAGAAAAGCCATAAAGTATGGAACAGTGGTCAAGGTTTAAATAGTCTTAACAATTTTTTTTTCCATCTGATTTTAATTTATGATTTATAATTACATTTTTAGTTTTAATTGTTTTTTTTAGTTTTTTTTTTTTTTATGTTTGTTTCAGTTTAGTTTTTTATTAGTTTCAGTTATAGTTTTATTTTCTGTAATATGACTTACTTATATGGGGCCAAGACTAAAAACAAAGAAAAAAAAAATTATAATAAATAAAATCCCTAAAAGGACATGTTGCTGCAGCAACACAAATGGCCTGCCATCTGCTGTTATAATATGGTGCAGCAAAAATAAAAAGCGAAAACAACAACTGGAAACCAGACCGCATATTAAAACATTGTGGGGGGGAAAAACAAGGGAAAACTAAGCACTTTCTCTCTTTAAATTTGTTTTGTTTTGATGAGTTGAACATTTTGGTTTTTGGCAAGGTTTAATTTTATTTCAGTTAATTAAATAGTTTTTTACTCTAGTTTACATTATTTTGTAGACTCTGTGTATAAAAAAATGACAATAAAAGTTGTCTAAGTCTAAAGTCTAAGTCTTGTAAATCTTAGCTAACAATAATAACCTTGCAGTGGAAAACCTCTCAGTGTCTTCAATCAGAGGCTTCTCCAGATCTGCTGTAAGGCAGACCTCTGCAGGAGATCCTTACTGTCTGCAGCAATTAACATCCAAAACAACCAGGCAAATTACCACCTATATTATGAGTTACCCCAGTATTTTATCATCCTTTGGTGTATTTTGAATTAAAGTGAATTAAACTAAATTGAATCACAGCTCTTTACAGGAAATCACCAAAGATCCAGGAGCTACTGTCTATTTAATGCACATTAGTTCTCACTTATCTCAGCGACGGTCAGAGGTCATGATTTAATATTCAGAAGAAGAATGGGCCACTGGGGCATCTGTGGAAGAGATCTAATCAAATTCTGCAGACAAACCACTCTCCATAACCAATGCAAACCACAAATTCTTCCAGTCAGAATCTGAAATTAGTGAAATTTAAGGCGCGATTATAAACAATTCAATTTAGTTTAAATTAAAAAACAATTACCTAAATTTCTATAAAAAAAAGGGGCAAAATTCCTCCACAGAGATGCTAAACGTCCTTTTTTCCAACCTCAAATGCCTGTTGACTCAAAAGGATGTCAAAAGGTTTAGTTTCAATCACTTTTCTTCTGGAAAGATTGTTTTCTATTTTATACTGAACATCTTCCTTTGAAAACGTTTCTTATATTCCTTGTGCCATCTTTGGCTGATATCGAAATGTACTTTATGTTGTAAAGTAATAAAATGTGTCAGTCTTTACTATTTTCACATTTAACCCAGCCAGCCTGTATTTGAACAGATTGTGGGTGGATTACAATTGAGTTCATAGGCATACCCTTAGCAAAAAGTAGTTTATTCAAGTATGCTAAAAGTGCACTTATTTCATACTTAAAATTAGGCAGTGCACTTAGAGTTTTGACTATACTATTGTTTACTTTATTGTTTAAACTTAAAAATGTCCCAATTTAGTTCGAAGAAGTATTACTTTAGTAATACTTCAAGTATACTAAAAGTACATTGTTCGGTATACTTATACTTAAGTATTCTTAATAGAATTTACTTCAAGTATACTACTTTTTGCTAAGGGGTAGAATTATAATGATGACGTATTTATTTATGTTAATAAATAAACAAGGCAACTGTTTTACTATTTGTTAAATAGTTTCTTATTATAATATTTCACTGTAGTCTTTAAACAACAGCATAAAGATTACAAATCAAACGCAGAAAAACAACATGCTTTCGGCAAAGCTATCAGCAAAAAATAAGGAAATGTATGTGTTAAAAGTAATCACGACCCTAAATAGTCAGTTGAAACGACTAATTTGCACAATGCGCTCTAATCTGATCAAAACCACCGGAAATCTCGAAACCGCATGTATTAATCCATCTCGGCCACCGTAGCCAGTGGTTTCTAAATATCAACACTGGTGTTGTTGCTTCAGTGAGGCGCTCCTCATAGGACTGAGATGTTATCAGTTAATCTTATGGCTTGATTGACACTCCGATGCTTGTAGAGTTTAGGTCCGACTCTTCGGCTCCACTTTGAAGGTCTGCTTTAACCATGGAGTACCTCCTGCAGGTGAAAGTCGGAGCTTTGGTCGGCTTGTTGCTCCTGACTCTCCTCTTTGGATTAATTCCTGCTAGAGTCAAATGGTTCAGAGACACAAACGGGACAGGTTGGTGTTTTATGCTTTATTTTAGCGTGGGCTTTTAACTAATGTATCCAGATTTAATCAAAAGATCTGTTTTTAAACACATATTAGTGGTTTTTAATAATACACTTCCTACATATGCGTCCATAATACCGAAAAGCTAATTAATTATACTTTGTATACATATTTCGTTACATTATGAACGCCGAAAGACAAAGTGGGACGTGGTGTTTGTTTCTAGCTTTCTCTTGTTTTTCTACTGTTTAGACTTGTCTCGGGGAAATGGAATCAACTTTGAATTGAACGAAATTTGAATGAGATTCGGTTTCAAAAACGCTCCACTTAGAACGATCGGTTTCCCAGCCGTTAGATTACATTTGATCATGCTGCGTTTAATTTGGTGTCACATGATTTGCCTTCCGCTGATTTTGCAAAGGTAATGGCTCTCTGATGAGTTTATTTACTGTGACAAAGGATGTGTTTGATTCTGAGACAACGGAGCAGAGATAAGGCAATGAACACAATGAGAATCTTACCTTGTGACAGCTCAGTCAGTAACACATTCTAAACATCTTCCTGATATATTTGTTTTTTTTTATGTTAAACGATTTTCTGTGTATAAAGGCTTAGTTAAAGCATCTGACAGCCAGCAGGCCTCCCATCTCACTGCCCTGGGCTGGCAGGGATCACCTGATGAGGATAAAGCCTGGAGCTCTAACTCTTCATCACACATGATTACATTTAATCTATTGCTAAAGAAAAAAAAAAAGTCTGTCTAAATGGTGAATGCATGTGTATATGGAAGTGAAAGTAACATTTCTCCATCTCGTATCCTCGTGTGCTGAAACTGAGTCATTTTGACCTCTGTGCTGGTACTTTAATCACATGATACTCAGTTAATTTTTTTTATTCCCTGTTTGGAAGAAAACATTTATTATTTTTTCCATTAAAGGTTCAGTTTTACAATTTATTCATAAACAGTAGTATAAAACATGTAAACAAATATAAAAGATGATAACTCAGGGCTGTGAAAATATATTCCACCTTTAAGATGTAACTTATAATGTAAAATTCAGCTAAATAGCAAGAAACTGCAGCACTGATTGGGTAGCTTTGCACTTCAACATTCCAACGTTGTCTTGTGACAGCATCTAACTTTAGAGCCTCATTCACCCAGCTTCACCCTCAATAGTCAAACATGAAAATCCTGTGTTTAGTTTTCAGGGTTTTTTGTTTGGTAGCTGAATCATTCATGAACTCTACTTCACAAATTTGAACGGTACGTTTGACACCAAAGCGACGTATTGCAGAACCAAAAGGAGGACCTCAACCACAATCAAACACGGTAGTGGTAGCATCATAGTAGGGGATCAGTCTCTACCAAATATGTTTCATTTAAAAAGAAGAAAATAGTAATTTAATATTAAATATATAAGTTCAACATTACTGCAGATAGTAGGGCTGAAAAAATTAATAGGATTAATTGTGATTAATTGATTATAGAAATAAACGACAACTGATTTAGTAACTGATAAATGGTTAAATGGACTAAATGGACTGCCTTTAACTGACAGAGTAACCCACTTAGAGCAGTAATTACATCAAAATTGTAAAGAAAAAGAACAAATATTTTGCATTTAAGATGACACAAAAAGGGGAAGAATATAGAACTTAATAAAATCATAGTTGGTTCTCAAAAAACAGGCATAGACTTTTACAAGGTAAACCTGAATTTACACCTGAAATCATTTAAAATGAACTTTTCATCCTCAAACAGGTCTGCCTGTTTTAAGTTTATCTGTATTGGAGAAGTACTGTATTAACAGCACGGTTTGAAACCAATAAAAACATAGATTTTTTTATTTATGTATGTTGTTTTCTAAAAAAATCTCTACTATAAGAAGAGATTGAGCTATAGTCGTCTGTTGTCTCATGTCTGATGTCATCTCTGGATTTGCAGAAACCCACCGGATAGTTCTAAGCCTGATCAGCTGTTTTGCCGGTGGCGTTTTCCTGGCAGCATGTTTGTTGGACATCATCCCAGATTACCTGTCGGACATTAGCGCAGAGCTGGATGCTCAGAAGGTGGAGGTAGGTCCTGCCTAAACTAACACACAGACCGATGATAGGATTCTCATGTTTGTATGTTAGAGATGGACGATACATCAGCCTGTTGATATTTGCTTTTTTTCCCCTGATATATCGATACGTTCATGCTTTAGCCAATTCATTAATACACTTATTCCCAAACTGGGGTGCTAAAGATCCAGTCTCAGAATGGATAAACAAAAGAAGCTAAAGGGATGTGCTTATGCTTCCTTAACACTTTAAAGTATGGACCATGAAATAATTGACAGAAATTTTTTTTTTTTTAAGTAAGGGTTGTCACCTTCTGACAAATGAAATAAAAGTTAAATTGGATCATTTATTTGAATCACATTTTTTTATACATTTATATTTTTATACATTAGGCATTTCTGTATAAACTTATATACGTTTTCTGTTCATTACATATTTCTGATTATGTAAGTCAAGGTCTTCTAGAAAAAAAAATCACACTGATGATGGAGAGGTCTCAAAAACTCATCAAATATGATACACTTGTCATTGAAGGGTTTTTGTCGTTCACCATCCATGTCTGAAAAAGTACAATTGTTGTTTTTATTGTTTTTTTCATATCGATTTCCTATTACAAAAGTTTTGCCTTTGGTCTAACCTCTTCATTCATCTCTAACAGACCAGCTTTCCACTGCCAGAGTTCATCATGGCTGCTGGCTTCTTCACCGTCCTCATCCTGGAGAAGATGGTTCTCAGCTGCCGTCAGATGAGGGGCGCTCACGGCGAAAGGGCACCACTATTATCAGAGAACGGGCATGGGCACGGCCACAGCCATGCTGGGGCCGTTACAACGGCCGACCTGGAGAGCAGCGGGCACCACGTCCACGTCGACTTCCAGGCTCACTCCCCCTTTCGCTCCTTTATGCTCTTCCTCTCCCTCTCGCTGCATTCGGTTTTTGAAGGGCTTGCTATCGGCCTCCAGAACACCGACTCTAAGGTGAGATGATGGAGAGCCCTTCAGCTTCATTATCTTCCTGCTTTACAAAGTGAATTGTAGAATATAATCATTTTCTTTTTACAGCCTTACCCCACTTTACTTCTGTTTTTAAAAAATTCCCAGTCAAGCTTGCGAAATGTGTTTCGAGAAAACTTTCAGTTTGGAGCGTCAGAATGCACTGAAAACCAATAAATCACAGTACATCAGCCTTTTACTGACAGTCCTGGTGAATCTGAGCTGCTCTGATGACTGAAGCTTCCCTCCATTGGTTGCTCTCTCTACCTCTGCACCCAAAACCGGAGGATTATCAGTAAAATATATCAATAGGAGTCTGCATTGGACTCTAAACCATATCATGACTTCAAACATCTGACCAGATCAGCAGAGAAATTGTTCACCTCCTCGTTCACCGATGTCCTTGAGCCGGTCTCTTATATAGTGTGAGCTAAATAAAGAAGAGCAGCAGAGAGACATCAGCACATCTAAACCTCTGAACTTTTAAACGATCAGACAAAATGCTGTAATTCTGGTATTGTTGCGACACACTGACAGCAGGGGGTCATTTTTTTTACCAGTAGTTTGGTTAAAAACCTTTAATTTAGAGCAAAATCGATTCTTAGACTAATCGTTAACTGCTTTTGTGGTTGATTAATCATTCGTTGGAACAACCAGATTCTAAAACATCCTACTGAAAGCAGAAATTAAGAAATATGTTAACATTTTGCATTTAAAAATGGGAAAATCTTTTTATATTTATAGTTATACTCTATCTAGAGCTCCTCAAGTAGCTTTTCTAAGTATTGAATTTATGATTTAAAAACATTATTTCCCTCTTTACAGTGCATCTAAATATCTAATTCTTTTTTGTTCAAACATTTTTTTATTGAGGTATTAAAATAATTATTGGTAGATTCATTAATAAAATATTTAACTGCTGCATCGCTTTATTATTTCTGAATATGCACCATTCATTTAATTCTAGGAGTTTTTAAGCATCTTTACCAGGAGAAGGAGAAACTGCATTTAGTTCCCTAAATGTATGTAAACGGCTGTGCTGCAGGTTGATAGCTTACAATAGATTGGTTTTTCCAACATTTGCATATTTCTATAGGTTTCCATCAACAACAACTTTCAAGCTTTTTTTTCCTCTTCCAGCTCTTGATACATTTCGTTAATAAAAACAAGTATTACAAAAAGAAGTCTGTTGAACAATTTAAGACATCATTGCTTATTTTCTTTTCTATAACATGAAAATCCAAATTCTAAATGAAGGTTCAGCTATATTGGGAAAATATGGCATAAAGTTAGCATGTTATTTCCTTAGATTATGCTGAAAGCTGACATTAGATTTAGCGATTTAGATCTTGGAGTTTTGAAATGAGAAACCTAATAGAAGTCAGAGTGTCTGACTTTTCAACGTTTAGCTGATTTGGATACATTAGCCTGTTTCTGCTGATGTTGCCTTGAGGTACCAACCATCTGCATCATCAGACTGAGCTGTTTTGCTATCCGGGGTTTTAAATGTGGGCTCTCTATTAATAACTTATTTGCAGCCATGTAAAAGCACATATTAACTTACAGATTTGTCTTAGATCATCAAATGGAACCTGAGTAAATGCAAAAATCTGATGTAGCTTAATTGTTAGCAATGGTGCTTATATCTCCGTAGTACAGTTATTTTGTAGTGTTGTTTAGATAAGGCTGTTTAGAAGTTTAATTAATGGTGAATAAGTTCCAAAGTGCAACTGGGCAGCTGCTGGACACCTTTGGACTTTAGTGGAAAAGGATTTAGAGGCCTGAAATGTGTCCAAGTTTCTTACCAGTTTCTTAAACCTCATCACTGATAAGATTATTTGATTTTTTTTTTATGATTATTTCTGTTTTGCAGGTGTTAGAGATCTGTATCGCCATCCTGGTCCATAAGAGCATCATAGTATTCAGCCTGTCGGTGAAGCTGGTCCAGAGCGCCGTTCAGCCACTTTGGATTGCTGCGTACATCGGCGTGTTCGCCCTGATGTCACCTTTAGGCATCGCCATCGGGATCAGCGTGATGGAGGCAGGGCTGGCGGCCGGGGCTCTGATACAGGGCATCCTGGAGGGGCTCGCCGCCGGAACATTCGTGTACATCACCTTCATGGAGATCCTCCCACATGAGCTGAACTCAGCCGGGAACCAGGTGCTAAAGGTGTTCTTCATCCTGCTGGGCTTCACCGTCATGGCAGCGCTGACGTTTATAGGCTGAGAGCTCCGCGGGAGCATCTGTGGGGGATGCAACCTGTGCACTTTGTGCCTCCTACTCCAGCTTCCACAAGCCTTTTGGTCACTTTATCTCAAAATGATCACCATTTTAAACAAAATCTACTGCACTGTTATACTGAACTCTGGACATTTTTAGGTGAAAAATGTTTCACAACACGCTTGTGCATTCATGCTTGAAATGTTATGTTGAGTGTATATGTTGGCGGTTATCATATTATCTTTATATGCTGTTTTAAGATTATTTTATCCAGTCAGAACACATAGAACTATGTTTGATAAAGCAAAACACAGGTAGGGTTGTTACTTTTTGCATCAAATCACTGTTTTTGTACCTTTTATGATGTTAAGGAAGCAACAGGATATAATACGAGATGCCCTATTTAAAAAAATGTCTTAGTGCTTCTATAAAAAAAAAAAACAGAAGAAATGTTTACATGTTTGTTTATTAGAAAGAAAGTTGACAGCTCCCAGTTCCTAAGAAGCATTACATGCACTGCTTTTTATGATACACTCCGTGATTATTGTTGTTTCCACCTTAAATTTCTCATAAAATCAAGTATTTTATTGATTTTAGTAAATTTAAACAATGTTCCTGCACTGACTTTTTTTTCTTAGAATTGTATGTAAATTCCTACACTAAACCGGCTCAAAAAGTAATCAAAGAGTTTCTGTTCTATTTGACTAGAGAAACTTTGTATATTTTTAGGCGGCGGTACTGATAAACTGACTTGAAACCCAAAAGTATGTGTTTAGCAGTTTCTCACGCTTAGATGTATTTAAAAGCAGCTCTAGCTTCAGTCTGTCATCATAATTCCTATTCTAGTTTGTCTTGTCTCGGTCCGATTGTTTCCTCATTGTGGTAAATATTGTGGAAACAGAAATATCTGCTTTGTTTGTCAGGAAAATGATGATACCAGCTTAAAATTTGCTAACTTTACTAAGGTTTTTTGTTGTTTCGTTTCAAGGAAACGGCATCCACAGATTTCACTTCTGCCTTGTGTACCCTGTACTTTGCTTTGCAAAATGTAGTAACCAGTTAAAAAACAAGCAAAGTAGTTGGTATGGCATCCTGAGCTTGTGCCTTATCATTGTTCTTTTTCTTAAGAGGGTGACTTTGGTTTATAAGCCTGAAAAAAGTAAAGAGATTATGACACTAAAATTGGTGCAAAGATATTTTTTCCACACTGCAGCATATGTTTTACTTTCATCCAAAGAGGTCTTGGCTGTAGATCTTTATGTTCACATGGTTGGTTTGAATGAATTGGTTTAGTCAGTCAGCCGCCAGATGGTGCTGTTGCTCCTTCAAATGTATTACTATTTTTTATTTTTTTATCCACCTTAAACCACATTAAATGCGACATCAGACATACGTTGGAGTGGTTTTCACATTCATTTTTACCTTTAAAAAAGATTACCTTAAAATTTTTAACCCCATAATACATCTGAGGATAACTCGTAGAAAAGCCTTTTTTAGACTGTAGAGATGTAGAGGTTTTTTTTTAACCACAAAAAATCACATTACTTACTAGTTTATCAACACCAAAACATAACTTAGAGAAATATTTATACAGAGCAGGTTATATGCTTTGTTGCAGCCCTGGTAAAGATGAGTAGAAGTTACTCTATAAAAAGTACCAAAAAAAAAAATCCCACCATTTACCGGTAAGTGGGTTTTAATGAGTGGGAGAAAAAGTTCCTACACTTTGTCAAACAATTGATTTTTACATTGACTCCCCTTCTTGTAACACTTTGTTTACCAATACCATTAGAACTGGACTTTGTTCTCTATAATATTTCACATAGAGTGAGCATGAGTGCTGGTGCCTATCTCCAGCTGTTAATGGGCGAGAGGCGGGCTACACCCTGACAGGTCGCCAGTCCAGCGCAGGGCTACACAGACAAACAGGACAAACAACCATTCACACACATACTCACACCTAAGGAGAATTTAGAGAAGCCAATTAATCTAACAGTCATGTTTTTGGACAGTGGGAGGAAGCTGGAGTACCCGGAGAGAACCCACACATACAAGGGGAACATGCAGGAAGCAGGGATCGAATCCGGAACCTCCTTGCTGCAAGGCAACAGTGCCACTGCCTCAATATGTAGCCCCACTACAATCATATCAAAATTTCAAAAATTCAATTTTTAAGTTATAAAAAAGCACAAATAATACTTGGTTTTGCTTTACATGGTTAATTAGCTTCCCAACCCCTTTCCTTAAATTGTGCCCTTTAACTTTTGAATTACCCAAACTCCTTTTTTTTTTTTCCTTTTTTTTTTTTTAAGTTTGAAAGGGTTCTTCACTGATCCATATTTTCTCCTTCAAAAATTGTAATCCTATCCAGTGGCTTTACTTTATGCTTTTTTGTGATCCTACACATGTAGCAGTTATAAAGCAGAGTTGGAGCTTATGGAAATTAACCACTGTAGCATTAATCCTACTTAATTCAAATTTAACCTTAAATTCCACCATTTTAATAGGTATAGGCAGGTAAAGGTATTTTGTCACAGACTTGGTTTTCTGTTCAGAGCTTCAGTTTACTTTGATGGAAGGCATCATGAATCAAAACATTAATTTTTTTTAATTCACTGTATTTATATAGTGCTAATTCACAACACAACATTTAAAGCACTTCACAGAGACAATACAGTCAGATCAGTTAAAAGTTTCTGTCAAGGAAAATCATTTGATTGCATCCAGTTATTGACTTGCAGGACATGCATTTCACAGCACTTTAAGGTTAAAAATGTTTGTGACAGCATTTTTTATAGCTCCTCTTTACTGCAGATTGTAAGACATATTGATGTTATAACAGGTAATTTATCAAGAAATCAATGAACTAGAGGAGTTTACTGATTAGTAATGGAGGGAGGATGGGGATGTTCATTGGCAAGGAGCTAATAAGTCACTAGGAAAGTGTTATAAGGACTTCTGAGAAATCAGAGTAGTTGTAAATATCCCCAAACTGTAGAATTGACTCCCAAAATGAAGCGGATTTCAGGCGTAAAGGAGGTCTTTCTATGAGCTTTTGCATCAGCTGAGGCCTGCAGCCTGTCTAACATGAGGAAAGTTCATCCCATCCAGGAACAAAGCTCCTTATTCCAGAGGGGGAAAATGTTTGTCTGATGTGGGATCTGGAGACCTTGTTAACCCATGTTCACTATTGTGAGGCAATAGGAGGTCATCCATAAACATCCACTAATGAGCAGTGTTTGTGGGGGGACAAAAGCACAGTAAATGTGCCAGTTTGAGCAAACAGAGCATTCAGTGTGCAGAGCTGGAAGTTAGAGCGTTCAGCTGCGGTGGGAGACAGGCGCTTTATCTGTTCGTCCAGCTCATTAACCTCGTCTTAGGCACAAAACTCGACTGTATTTTCACATATTGCTCTTGGAATTGAAACACATGGTTTCCTGTTAGTTTCATGTTCTTTAGTGTTTAATCTTCAGATTAAGCCATTAGGAAACGTTCATAACTGATATCAGTTAATAGAAATTAGATGTGCCCGCTAGAATGTGTCTTTTAATGAGTTCTTGCAATTTTATTACAAGTTTTTTGTTTTAAAACGGGAATCAAGATGAAAGCAGCTCAGTTCAAACTCTTTTATAAATGTTGATGTTACCAGTAAATCCAGTTAGTATGATGAAACAGAAGAGTGGATGGAACAGAACATGCTGCTACTACAGGGACATTTCTGTATTTATAGAGGCTTGTGAAGTGTCCATATCCACTAGGTAACTCCACAAACTTTATTATCATTAAAGGCTTTTCCTCCTGTATTTCGTTGAAGGCTCCACAAATCTGAATTTTATTGGTGAGTGTTAAAAAGGAAGCCTTTATTGAGAGAAAGCTGCAAGAAGTTGCAATAAAATAGGATCAAAAAGCCACATAGAAGACACTGCAAACATGTAGGAAGATGTTGTGGTGAAATTAGACCAACACTAACCTTTTAAACCTACGTGTAGAATGCTATAATCCAGTAAGGAGCTCTTCTCTTCAGAGAGAAGAGAGAAGCTGCAGGGTTGGTGGAAAGAAAGTTGGAGATAAAATACAAGAAGGTGATACATTGCTCATATACAATCCCTGTCAAGTACCTTTGCTTTAAACATACACTATATTGCCAAAAGTATTTGCTCACCCATCCAAATTATTGGAATCAGGTGTTCCAATCACTTCCATGGCCACAGGTGTATAAATTCAAGCACCTAGGCATGCAGACTGTTTTTACAAACATTTGTGAAAGAATGGGTCGCTCTCAGGAGCTCAGTGAATTCCAGCGTGGAACTGTGATAGGATGCCACCTGTGCAACAAATCCAGTCGTGAAATTTCCTCGCTCCTAAATATTCCACAGTCAACTGTCAGCTGTATTATAAGAAAATGGAAGTGTTTGGGAACGACAGCAACTCAGCCATGAAGTGGTAGGCCACGTAAACTGACGGAGCGGGGTCAGCGGATGCTGACGCGCATAGTGCGAAGAGGTCGCCAACTTTCTGCAGAGTCAATCACTACAGACCTCCAAACTTCATGTGGCCTTCAGATTAGCTCAAGAACAGTGCGCAGAGAGCTTCATGGAATGGGTTTCCATGGTCGAGCAGCTGCATCCAAGCCATACATCACCAAGTGCAATGCAAAGCGTCGGATGCGGTGGTGTAAAGCACGCCGCCACTGGACTCTAGAGCAGTGGAGACGCGTTCTCTGGAGTGACGAATCGCGCTTCTCCATCTGGCAATCTGATGGATGGGTCTGGGTTTGGCGGTTGCCAGGAGAACGGTACTTGTCTGACTGCATTGTGCCAAGTGTAAAGTTTGGTGGAGGGGGGATTATGGTGTGGGGTTGTTTTTCAGGAGCTGGGCTTGGCCCCTTAGTTCCAGTGAAAGGAACTCTGAATGCTTCAGCATCCCAAGACATTTTGGACAATTCCATGCTCCCAACTTTGTGGGAACAGTTTGGAGCTGGCCCCTTCCTCTTCCAACATGACTGTGCACCAGTGCACAAAGCAAGGTCCATAAAGACATGGATGACAGAGTCTGGTGTGGATGAACTTGACTGGCCTGCACAGAGTCCTGACCTCAACCCGATAGAACACCTTTGGGATGAATTAGAGCGGAGACTGAGAGCCAGGCCTTCTCGTCCAACATCAGTGTGCAACCTCACAAATGCGCTTCTGGAAGAATGGTCAAAAATTCCCATAAACACACTCCTAAACCTTGTGGACAGCCTTCCCAGAAGAGTTGAAGCTGTTCTAGCTGCAAAGGGTGGACCGACGTCATATTGAACCCTATGGATTAGGAACGGGATGTCACTTAAGCTCATATGTGAGTCAAGGCAGGTGAGCAAATACTTTTGGCAATATAGTGTATATCTCACATAAGTAACAGCAAAAACAAAGACATATAAAAATGTAGTCTGAACAGTCAAAACCAGCACCAAGAATAATTACTGCTGTAATTTTGAAGTTATAAAATAGCTGCATACCTGCCCTAATCTCCCCATTCCTATAACATGATAGCAGCAAGCTCTGACAGAGGGACATTTCTGAGCTTTAGCGTTTGATTTCAAAACCTACTGTTTTCTTTCATGTCTTCAGTTATGGAAAACTTTACAGAAATGACAAAATAGAATGACTAATAATGCCACTGTGTTGCCAATTAGAAAAGAAGCCATGAAAATGCATGTCAGAAATGTTCACTTTGAATTCAATAGGAGACAGGAGAAATTATGTTGAGGTGAAACAGGACTGGTGAGAGAGGACACCTAGTGGACAGAGCAAAAGTAGCAAAAAAAATATAAAATCCATAGAGCTAAACTTAGATAACCAACATTTTATAGTTTGTTGAGAGGGATAGCTCAAAACACATGGATATCAGTAAACTTGCTGCAATCTAACCAAAAGAAAAATAGTAATCGACTAAGAAGAGATCAATTGAGCTCAACACCATGAGAAATGTTTACATTCCTCCATCAAGATGTAAAGTTATTTAAAAGCACATATAAATACAACCAATTGTAGTGGTAGTGCAGTCAGCAAAATGAAACAAACTAAGACGTCTGCATCATCTTAATATGAACACGACACAAAGGATTCAAAATGGTGTAAAGGTAAGCTAAAATTATCAGACTAAATTAAAATAGGTCTCTGATTGATTATGCTTTTGATCTACAACTACAAACTAAAGTAGTCCAAGCAAGCAAAAAATAAAAATTAAAATGTAGAAATAGCGAACAAACTAAGTATCATCCATAGAATAACACTCTGCTGGTATGATTATTGATGTTAACTGAAATAGGGAGATGAATACCAAAGATACAAGTTTTTTTTTTTTTTTTATCTTCATAAAATTATTTTTAAAATTATATTTTGGTTAAACCATGCCTTTAATTTCATCTTAAGGCTGCAGTAAATTCTACATTTAGGGAACAGATTACTGTGTCACCTGGAGTAGATCAATTAGTGTCTTTTCAGCTTAAAGTCCTGATACAAGAGGAAAAGCTAACATAGAACTTCATGTTCTATTTAACTAATAAAAGGTAAAAAGTTTGCAATCGTTGTTGGTGCAGGAAGTGTCTGGTACTTTAGAGGAGACAACCCTGTCTGATGCTGTGCAATCATGGAAAAGTAATCCTTAATGTGGGACAGAAAACAAGAGCTGCCCCCCTCTGAGCAGGACTGCAAAGAATGCGCACGGGAATGTTTCACTGTAGGCCATCCTGCTCACATGACGGACCGACAGGCACTGAAGGGCTGAGACGAAGCTGCAGCTTCCACATCACATGTAAGCTGGGTCACTTCCAGTCCGACATTGTGGAGAGGAAAACATCATAGCTCCTCTATAACATTATATGTAGGGGGGAAAAATGTCACAGTCAATATATTTCCCACGGTTAAAATACTGGAAGAAATCACACTATGGGCTCAGATGGGTATTTTATTAATAACATTAAAAAGTTTATTTGTTTCATTTCCTCTTTTTACGAGGTGAAACACATGATACAGATTTTTACATGCAAATACATTTTTGCAAACCATTATTTCTATTAATCATGAACATTTTCCACTTACAGCTGATGAAAACACAACATTTAGCTTTAGTTGAAGCTGAAAAACTCACACAGAGAGAAAAGACAATTAGAATAAATTTATTGATACAATTACATTGTCTTTGGCGCTCAGACCTCAGCAGGAAACATAGCGCTGAATTTTGATTGATATGCATGAACAGGAATAAAGAACAGGGCTGTTTTCCCCCAGGCCTGAAACTGGTGGTGGAGTGGAGATAGATGAAGTTGGTTAGTCTGCAGACTGCTGGTTAGTGAGACGGTCTGCTGAGCTTTATGGGGAGATCCAGTGGACTGCGTGCGTTGATACTAGAGCTTCACTCAGGGACCTGGAAGATCAGAGTCCAGCTTGGATAACAAAGGTTGAGAGAACCTGTCCATGATGAGCAAGCATGAAGTGACAGTGGAGAAGAAAAACTCCCCGTTGGGAAGAAACCTCTGGCAGAACCAGGCTCAACATGGCGGTCTTCGGCCCGACTGGTTGAAATGAGACGCGGGATACAGTAAGAGAATGAAATTCTGATGAAGTTCTAGCTACGATGGTGGAGGAGGAGATGGAGGTGGGTGGAAACGGTGTCATCTGAATGAAGTCAGACAGCTCAACCACCGCCTGCGCACAGGAGCAGATGAGTTGTGGATCGGAGGCCTTTTAAGATGAACTTTGGATGCTGACTGGCTTTGGTGGAGGCGTGGTTCAAAGCTGATTGGCTGTGTCGTAGGCGGATGGAGGAGAGTAATCAGTTTATTCAGTTGAACTTCCGTTGTTAAATGTTAAATCAGACCAAATAAAAAGATGTATTGAATTTTTTTCCAAGCAGAAATGTGTGCTCAATGAAAAACATGTTCAATAGCTGCTTTAAGGTTATTTTTAAAAGATGCTTCATTTCACTTATTGAATAGGAGTGTATATGCAGGAACTGATACTTTGTATGCAGGCTAACAAGTGTATGAAAATGGAATTTAAAGATTTTTAAGGGATAGTTTTAACCTTTAATATGTCTGACAATGTTTGCAGTTTTAAGCTTTGTTTTTAGATGTTTCCAACTTCGCTTCTCAAATCAAATGACCTAAAAAATTAAAAAAAAGGTGAAGTGGTTTCTTTAAAGTCAGTAGAATTCCAGATAATTTTTTATTGTGAAGTAAAAATAACAAAAAGCCACAGAATGATCAAATATTTGCAATAAATCAAAACAAAAACTTGCCTGTTTAAATGTTATCTGGGGCAAAAAGAAGCTGGTTATAAAGTTAGAGAATAACTGACATAACATTAATAACATTAAAAGACTACAGACTACAAACTTGGATACATTTTCAAAACATAAGCCAACACGTCTTCACCTGCATGCAGCTTCACAGCCTGTGTCACCCTGATTAACTACTCGCTGTAATCCACTGAATCAAGTTTAATCCCTCTCTGAGTGACGTTTCAGGAACTCCCCCCCCCCTCCTGGTCCTCCTGGTCCTCCTTGCCGTGCCGCTGTCCTCTGCCACTCTACGTAGGACTCTCATCCTGTCTGCAGAAGGTAAGGCCACTCAGCCTTTTATTTAAATACAGGCAGGGGCAGACAAAGATACAATTAGAGCTGTTTAGCAAAAAATAAAAATAAAAATTAGAACAAAAGAAAAAATATTATCAAATTAATTTCTTGCAGAAGGCGGATGAAGTTATTTAATCAATCAATCAATACTTCTGATGTTAAGATGGCAGATGGGTTTAAAATTAACAGTGGAGAGAAGCTACTTCTTTATTAGCTTTTGAAAACCTTAAATAGGCAGATATATTTAAACATTAGAGTCACAGTTTTATTTATATGAAAGTGTATAATTTAAGATTATATATAT
Organism: Cyprinodon tularosa; assembly: GCF_016077235.1. NCBI lineage: Eukaryota > Metazoa > Chordata > Actinopteri > Cyprinodontiformes > Cyprinodontidae > Cyprinodon > Cyprinodon tularosa. Next base: position 430,030 of record NW_024039395.1, read on the forward strand.
GATATATATATACATATATATATTGTGAAACAATATTATATTATAATAATTGATAGTAAATAATTAAGAAATCTTCATTGTTATGGAGTTTATTTTTTTCCTATTCTAGGAATAAAAGTATTTTAATCAGTGAAGTTAAATGACTGGATGAAAAGCTTCCTGCCTGTAAATATTGTGGCAGCATGATTATTTTGATGAAATAAAAACATTTTCTCCTGTTGAACTACTTCACTATGAATTAGAAAAAAAATAAAAAATAAATAAATTTTAATTTTGCTTCATCTGTCCTGTGTCTTCTCACAGACCTGAGAGATTGCTTTAGCAGTGGATGAGTGGGAGATTTATTCATCTGTGACCATTTTGTTCTGGTTCTTCTGAGTGTTGCTGCTGTGAGACGTTACAACCATGGCTGCTGTAAGTTTAACCACCTTACACACCTTCTCGAGCCTCTGTTCAATAGAAGCTAGGCCAGTCCTTGCGCTAATGGTGTGAAACAGATCACACAGATGGTGTGAATCAGCTCAGAGGGGGTTCAGAGTTGTGTTTAATGTAGAAGAGTTCATCTAAAGTAACAGATTCCTCTTTGTGCAGACTGGAACTTTCCGTATGGTATCGGAGGAGGAGCAGGCCATGAGGGCAAAGCTGGAGCACCTGACAGTAAAGGATCATGGGTCAGTGTTTGGACCGTGCCACAAACTACCTGGCCATACTGTGCAGAAGGTAGAAGCTGGTCTCTGAGAGAGGTTTGTTGTCTGTAGAAATGCTGTTGTTTCATTAACATATTTTATATTTGATTAAAATTTTTTTAAGGCAAAGGATGAGCTGCATGAGACAGATGAAAGACGGGCGTCATCACTGAAAGATCTACGGGCCATGATAAAAGAGAGGGCATCGGAGGGGGACGACTTGGCCAAACTAGTGCAGGAACGCTTTGGGGACAAACCGGACTCTTTGTTGGTTCGCTTTCTCAGAGCACGAAAATTTGATGTCTCCAGAGCCCATGAGCTCATGAAAGGTGAGGAACAGAGGAAGCATAATCCTGTATCCATATCCATAATAGTGCCGTCATTCCTTATTTTCAACTTCAGTTATCATTTATTCTTCTGTTTTTGGTCAAGTTGGATAAAAAAAAATTGACATAAGAAAAAAGATCACATTTTTATGCCTTTAAAAATTGTGACTGGGAAAATTGTGGATTAAATACAGGCTGACCTTTTTTAAGGAAACACCTGAGACACATATTCCTTTTGTTTATCAAAATGATATAGCCAAGATATCAGAGAAAGGATGGTGCAGCTTTAAAAATCCTATTATCTCTAGGTACAAATTCTAAACCTTTTGTGCCAAAAAAACAAAGAAGGTTCTTTTTCCCATAGATGAGCATGTTTAGGAGCAAGATGCATTTATTAGATGGGGACTGAACATGACTTTGCCAACAGTGAAAGGAATTTATTTCTATTCAATCTGCATTTATACAGGCTTTCTCACTCAGATCCAAGATCTGATTTTTAAAAAAAACATTGAAACAACAAAAAAACCAATATAATTTTACACGTCACGTTAAAAGTCAGTTGAATAAACTTAGAAAAGGCAGAGTGAGAAAAGATATTCTGGTTGACCCTGCTGGTTGTCTCAATCTGCAACTTCAGATGAAACTCATAACTGTGCTCTTGCATTTAGGCAGCAAATATGGGGATTTTGCAGAACTTAAAATAGTATGTTAATATATTTATTTATATTATTTGATAATTATCCAGATAGACTCATAATCACCCGATTGGCAAAATGAGCAGAAGAAGCAGATTGAAGTATAGCATCTACAACTTTGGTGTGTACTTACATTTCCACAAGTTTACTGTAATATATAATTACAGACTGGGAACTATTTCCGATGATAACCTCAAATTGCAAAATAAAAACATAATTTAAAGCCTTGGTATGACTTCTGAATTTTAAGAAGTAGTTCAGTCTCATTTTAATGTAAATAAGAAAAGAAGAATCTTATATAATCAGTGTATGTTTATAACTTGATTCGGCTGTGCTTTCGTTCACTTTCTGCAGGAAATTTTCAAAAACTCCAGTAATTAAGTACGAGCTATCCTTTGTTTCCTTGTTTTATGAATCTCTGAAACAGTGGGTCATGTATTCATTAATTGGGAGCTTTAGTATGCTGGAATCTCTCCTGACAAAGCCCGCCTTTGTGTCCAAAATTGGACAGCAAGTTGATTCCACTTGTTGGCCCTGGGAACTGCGCCATCCCTGAGCTGATTGGGATGTGTTGGATATCAGAGGAGATTAAAGGCAGAAGACACTTTAATTAAATAGGACACCCTTTGATGTGCCCTTGTCCTTCAGCTGCATGCACTGAAAATGCACAAACCTTTTTAACATCTCAACCTTTTCTATAACCATATATCATAGTTTCTGTGGGTGTTGTTGTATCGAGCAATAATAATATTAACTGTACGTTGAAAACTGTGTATTTTAGAAGGATTCCCGATTAAATGAACCAGATATTTAAACACACCATTGGATTCATCCCGATCAGATTTTATTTAGATGAGGGTAAAATGTAAAGTGTGAGTTGGCACTGCACACAGTCAGGTTTCTGTTAGTTAATTAGGGCTTCGGTACCATGAGGCTCGGCTCTGAGACAGACTCATATTGTTTCAGGTTCCCAACACTGAAGGTAAAGATCTAAGGAGGGGAACATTTCACTTTAGTTCTGTTTTGATGTGAAGATCATGTTGTTTTTGCTTTATTCAAATGTGTTCCTGAAGTCATGCCACCCATGTTACATTAGTGACTTTTTTTTTTTTTTTTTTTTAAGAATCTTAAACCTAAATGGTGTTCATAGTTGTCCAGAGTCTCCTTTTCCATTTCTTTTCGGAAGTTGAAAAACAAATACGGTAACATTAGTCTTTTTTTAGGAAACTTTATCTGCTTTCACTTAAAGCAATTTATCTAGGATCTGACCCTATCAGGGGGATGTAACTTTTTCTTACTTTTAAACTATATAGCCGTTAACATACTCATAAGCACGATGTATATAAGTCAAATAAAATAAGCAAAGAATCTATTTTTATATAAAAAAAATGTTCTTATAGGTCTGAATTTTCTTTTACGGTATATATATATATATATATATATATATATATATATATATATATATATATATATATATATATATATATATATATATATATATATATATATATATATATATATATATATAGAAAAAAACAAAAGCAAGTAGGGGATTCCAAGGAGCTATCAGGTGATTAGAGGATGTTTAATCCACAAGGCTGTCTTTTCTCTTTGCTAGATTCATTTATAAAAAATGAAGGTGGGTAGTAATCAGTTACATTAACTCAGTTACATTTACCTATAACAATTTGAAAAACATGTACTTTTAGGAGTAGGTTTACTTCTTATTTTTACTTGAGTAATATTCCTGTAAAGTATTGTTACTCCTACTTGAGTAAAATTTCAGATTACTCTGTCCTTTGAGTAATTTGAACTACTCCAAAATAAGGTAAACATACAGTAAACAGTAGATATTAACAGTATACAACATATATACAGTTGTCGTTGTAAGGATTGGTGTTATGTTGAAAAAAAAAAGGCAAATTTCTCCTGCATGAATTTCTTTTTGTATAATCATGACATTTATTTATATTCTTTAGGCATTTGAGTCTTAAAATGCCAGAACTTTCAAATAAAGTCTGTTTGCCAGCATAATTTATAACCATTAAATCTGATGTTATTATCCAACAGCTACTCAATACTCAAGTAGCCTTTCTACAAAATATTTTTTTGTTTTACTTGAGTAATTGTTTGGATGACAACTTTTTCCTTTTACTTGAGTTTAAAAAAAAATGTTAAAGTAGTATTATTCAGTACAGTTTTTGGGTACTCGACCCACCTCTGTTTATCTTTATGTTTTTATTTTCCTATGAGCTTCCACGAATCCTAATCAATGAATCATATTCCTAAATATATATTAAACCACATAAATTCCTGTTTTAAAATGATTTTGGTTTTTGCACAAAAAAATAAACAATGATTCGGTTTATTTCTTATTTTTGCCACCATGCTGTTAAAAAGTAGATTTGTTTTAATCCTTTTATTTTGAAATAAAATAAACAAAACATGTATATTCAAAATGAGGATAAATGGCACAAAGATACTAAAGAGAAATAAATAAGTCTAAAAAAATCTTATTGCAGACTTTAAGAAAAAGATTACTACATATTCCTACACAATATATAAAAAGGGGCAAGTATAATGCAACTGCCTTCAACACAGTGAAGATTTAGCTAAATGAATATCAAATAATGGAACCCAGCTGGGTCTCAATCGACTCAAATCGTTTGAGACCTTTGAGGCATACTGTACTTTATGTTGGTATGCTGTGTGCATCTTCCAGGTTATGTACGCTTCAGGAAGGATTATCCAGAGCTCTTTGAGAACCTCACTCCTGAAGCAGTCCGCAGTACCATAGAGGCTGGATACCCAGTAGTTCTGCCAATCAGAGACAAATATGGCCATGTGGTCCTGCTCTTCAACATTGAAGGCTGGGACCTGGAGGAGATCACCTTTGATGAGGTGGATGCTGACACACATTTTTTCTACTAATAGTGACCTTGAAGATCTTAGAGGTCATGCAACTGAATAAAATGTGTCTCTACATGTGAAACAGGTGCTGAGAGCATACTGTGTGATCCTGGAGAAGCTGCTTGAAAACGAAGAGACTCAGATCAATGGCTTTGTCCTGATTGAGAACTTTAAAGGCTTTACTATGCAGCATGCCTCAGGAATAAAGACCGCCGAGCTCAAAAAGATGGTGGACATGCTACAGGTCAGACCAAATGAACTGATAATACCAAAAGTGTTTCTTTATTATGCTTCTCTGAGACATCTGCCTGTTTTGCAAAAGTGATAATTTATTTAAAACTACTTAATTCTGCATTTGTCTTATGCCCTCTGGCGGACGATGGCGGTATTACAAATAATAAGTAGTTAAAATTGACTGCAAATATTATATGTGCTCAAAACATGTGTGCATCAATTAGGAAGCTGTATTTGCTTTTTACTTGACTTCTGTATTTGATTTTTTTCCCTAAATTTTATAAATGTTTTACTTCATTTTCATTAGCATATAAAGGCAGAAATAGATTTTGATAATAAGTTGTTGTACATTTTAACCCTCAGTTTCCCATATGTAATATTATCCATATTTGGATGGAATAAAAAAAAAAAAAAAAAAAAAAAAAAAACAGAAATCAGAATCTTAATTTAGACAGTCTGGCTCTAAATGGTTGGAATCACCTTGCAGTTTGACCGCCATCGTGTGCTGTGTCATGCATTTCTGTGCAGGACTCCTTTCCTGCCCGTTTCAAGGCGGTCCATGTTATTCACCAGCCCTGGTATTTCACCACCACGTACAACGTGGTTAAACCCTTCATGAAGGCCAAACTGTTGGAACGGGTACGAATGACCACACACAGCTGCTCCCTGTTTTTTCCAGTTGGTTTATTCAATTCCTCTCATTGAGCTCTAAAAGTCCCCCTGTTGCTCCACAGGTCTTTGTTCACGGGGAAGAGCTGGACGGCTACTTTAAAGAATTTGATGCAAGTATTCTGCCTTCAGATTTCGATGGAAAAGCCCCAGTGGCTGACTGCCAAGCCATTGCCACCCAGCTTTTTGGCTCTGAAGACACTGCGCTCTGAAGGAACATTCCTATATATTCATACCTGGAAAAGGAACTATGTGGAATATGTTGAAGTTAGATTTGTTTTTGTTTTTTCCAAATTCAGACGTATAAGAGCATGAAAGAAGGGGGCATTCTGCAGATAAGAATGAGATAATAATAGTGGGGGAAATTATGTGTAGATATAAATAAGAATAACTGTTAGCTTTTTTGTACTCCGTGATACCCTTACGATTCGTTACCGAGGAAGGAAAATATATTTGGGGGAATTATGACTCAGTCAACATTTCGTATTAACTGGTTGGATGCTGTCTGCCTAAAAACTAACCATGGTGAATACAGATGTTGCTGTCTCTCTGATTGCTGTGCCTTACACTTTTCAGTTTGACTTTATGAACAGTATGCATAGTATAAAGGGGGATGGATCTGCCTTAGATCAATGATTCAAGATTATTGTGGTGCCTTTGGAAATTTCCATTTGTCAGCAGCCTTTTTTCATTTGATCAAATGTGATGCATGATTAAAATGCCCTCTGTTTTATCTTATGTCCTCTGTTTGCTTCATTCACCTAAACAAGGATTTGTTAGAATTGATGCGCATGTGTCTGTAGTTCTGTTAAAGATCTTTTTATCCTTTGTTTGTATTTCATTAACTTGAAATAGCAATAAACCCAATTTAAAGCAAAAGCATCCTTATTTAGTTTATCATTTCCAATCCACGTTCCTTCCTCTGCTATCACATCAGGATAAACATAGAGCCGCTTCCACTCTGTGTATAAACCATGGCCTCATGGTTTTTTCAGAGACTGTCTGTTGTTCAAGGCAGTGGAGCAAAGCTGAAGGTGAATGAGTTCAGGGTCCAGGAATTCAAAATCACATTTCTGAGCTTCTTTTAACACTCTGAAGAAACTTAATAAGTCTGAACACTTCTAAGGAGGGTAATGTTGCTTTACTAACACTGTCTTAAGTTATTTTACTCCGTGATTAACCAATCTAGTATATTTATCAATCAATCAACTTATAAACCTTTATCATGTAGACAGTGATCACTTTTCTATATTTAAAAGATGAGTGAATATCATTTCTAAGGACAATTATTTAGTCTTAAATTAGATAAAATCTAAGATTACAAGAAAAATCTTAATGACTACTGGTGATGATTTATACATAAAATCTGTCTTTATTCAGCTGTATATGTGTTTCGATTTGTGACCCTTTATGATACATACACCGGGTCCAGGGTTCAACCAACTAGCTACTGACCCTTTAAAGCCTGGACCATGAGATAATTTACTGATTATTCTATTTTTTTTTATAGTCAAATCAGAGTTAACATAAAACTTTCTTAGAAATTAGATAAAAAATGTTGAATAAGTCACATATTTGCAACAATTTTGATACACAAGGCATTTCTGTACAATCTTTTATATGTCAAATACATGTGTCTGATTGTATAAATCAGTTTTCAAGAACAAAGATATCACACTGATGATGTATGTATCAAATATGATACATGATGATGGTCTAATGTGTTAGCATTGCTAACAGCAGGTATGCTACTGCATAGTAGGCAAACCGTTCATAGGTTTGAAAAGCTCAAACAGCAGAGGCAAACTTTCAAAAAAAAATCCTTCAATAGGAGGTATTTGAATAGTCCATGCAAATACCAGTTGAGCCTGATGATGCACACTTTGAAGCAGGCAAATTATCTAGTAAGCATTCAATGATAAACTGTTTGTGTCCAAACCATTCTATTTTCTTTTGAAGGTGAATTAAACAGATTTAATTAGGTGCACTAACAGAACAATAATCTCAAAAGCACTCATGTGCATTTTAAATGTCCATAGGAGAGACGTGCCAATATGTTTTATGCTAATTAAGGCGTCTGGGATGGGAAATAAGAAAAAAAGCTCCACCAATCCTGTCAACAAGAGCCTGAAATGTTTAGTCATCATCATTAGAGAAACCTCTTGTTGATGGCTATAAAAGGGTTTAAATTTAGTTTGTTAGGGGAAATTTAACCAAAGGATAGTTGGAGGTGTAACTTGGAACAAAAAGGAAGTAAATCTATTGTCAATCTGTGTAATAGTGCTTCTTATAAAAAATAAAATACATCACCATCAGATTATTTTTTTCTTTAAAGGGCTCCACATTTGGAAAAATAAAGTATATTTGGGGCTGAGCTGCAGCCATGAAAGCATGTTAAGTGTCATCTATCCTATTTAAGTGCAATTGGTGTAGATAAAAAAAACAACAAAACTTGCCGCAATTATCCAGAGATGAGTAGTAATTTATACAATCTACTTGAGTAACTTTTAGAGACCAGTGTACTTTTTGGAGTAGTTGTTCTCTTTTTTTGTGTGATATTCTTTTGAGGGTATTGCTACTTTTGAGTATATAATCTGTTTATTCTAGCTTTTCTGAGATTAGAGAAAAAATTTGATAAACTGTAGATAGTTAACTGGAAATTCTTTATAACTTCCTGACATTTGAATTATCAAAAGTGATTGTGTGCGTTTATGTAGCAGTTACTGTGGAAAGTTTCTTCTACACAAATTTGTTATTTTGTAATTATGTTATTTGCAACTTTTTTCTGTTTAATTTCTTTGTAATTCCAGGATTTGCGCATAACTTACTGATTTCATCATTTTAACAATTAAATCAGATGCTTGGAGTAAATAGTACTCGAGTTTCAATTTTACAAAATATTTTTTACTCTTGCTTGAGTAATTTCTTGGATGACTTCAACATTTACTTGAGTAGAAAATATTTTTTTAAAGTAGTATTGCTGTTGAGTAAAGCATTTTAGGGTACTTTACCCACCTCTGGTTAAATCAAAGCCGCATCATACTTGGATATTTTTTTTAAGGATGTTGGTTTATTTTTACCGTTAACAAGAATGTTAAAATAAAATGAGATACTAAATGAAAGGCGAAGCTTTTTTTCTTCATTTGAGAAAATAATTTATTTAATAACACAGTAACCATGTATCCTCACACAATTAATTCAAACACGCACACACCACTGGTTTCCCTTAAAAAAAAAAAAAAGAAAACAGAATACCCAGTGTTTGGTATTAGAGTACATCATGTTGTGTGACTGTGCAGGTCCCTTCAAGCTGTAACCACTCTTAAATCATAAAAAAAAAAAAAAAATGTAAACAAAATTAAAGCTGTAAAATGTTACCTGTACGCTCCAAAGTATACGTTTTGGGCTGAAACCAGACTAGATTTTATTTCTAGAAACCGAACAATAAGAAACCATCTTTCCAGCATGGCGCATCTTTATGTTTTCATATAATTATATCTAAACCAGCTGAAGATCATTTGTTTCCAAGCAAGTAAATATGAGCAAAAAATCCTGATGCCTAAAGCACTTTTAGGATACATACATAGGATCACATTCTTATACCAGAACAGTGAAACAACTTTTTAGATTCTTCAACTGAGAGAAGAATCTCAATGTGCACAAATGGTTTGGTCTAATATATATCCCCCTCTTTTTAAATCTGTTAAAAAAATAGGTTATTCCCCTGATTGGTTTCCATTTCTGGTCCCTTAAAGAAAAAAATAAAAATAAAAAAATAAGTCCGACATATATCCCACTTGTCAAAATTTTGATTGTTGCTGATCAGAGCTGCTCAAACGAGACAGTATTCTCCCATATACCCAAAATGCACTCTGCTGCATTTGCACAAGCAAATAATACACACAAAAAAGACAAAAAGAGAAGTACAAAACAAGTTCAAATGATACACACAAAATGTTCAGAATAAATCCAAGCCTGCATTTTTCCACAAAATCAGGGATAGGCAAAGTCTTACAAACAGCTGTTAGTGCAGAAATGTGTCTATTGCTGGTGTCATCGATGATCCTTCGGAAAAATCTAAAGAACCCCTAACCACGTCGGATTAATAAGGAACGACAGCCGCGGACGAGTGAAACTATGCAACAAGACTGTGGGTGGATGAGAAGACGACTGCTATGAAAGACTGGGAGTTGTAGTAAAATCTCCCTGACAGCAGATGGCAACAGTGCCATTAGAGGCAAAGAGTGAGCACTGGGACAGTGCACACTTTAGAAAGAGTAACAATACTGTGTGTTTGTACTGATCTGGCTTGATTCTGATCAAGCCAGCTCAGTATTCCCCTCAGTAAATTAAACAAGTGAGGAGATTACATTAAAAAACAAAAACAAAAAAAAAACACAGGGATTGTGTTCAGTGTTGGCAGAAGCCCTGAGTTAAATGAGAGAATGTCAGGTCCAATTCTCATAGTGATGAGATTAATACCTGGTTCTCATAGTATCTGTTCTGGACAGACTTCCTGGAGATGTGTGAAGCTTACAGGTGATCTTTAAGCTTATCAACAGCAGATTTGAGTCAAGATTATTAAAGCAATAATAATAATAAAAACTAAACTAAGGCCACTATGTCTACAGTCAATAAAAATGTTACAGGCTCAAGATACAAAAATCCTTTTATAAGTTAAAATAAGTTACTCTAGCTGCTCCATTAGTTTCCATGAGTAAATACAACTACGTTTGGCATGGATCGCTTTGGATTCTTACGGCACAAACAAATACTACCAACCAGGTATTAAAAGAGGAACACTGGCTTATGCAGCCCAACAAAAGGCACTGTTGTCAATTCCTTCATCATTTCCAACCACCCATGTGTCTCATCATCACAGTGCTCAGCAGCAGCTTTTCAACCACAGCTTTCTTGTCTGGATAGAAGCTCCTTAAGCCCTTGGAACACGGTTTGTTCTGACAGGTCCACGAGTCTCAGCTTTACAGTTTGATTTTGACACCATGCTGCGGTGACACCAAAACATTATAACACTCGGTGGAAAAACGTAAATACAAGAAGCAGTTAAAATCATCGGCTGACAGAAAAAAATAAATACTCCCAATAAAGGTAAGCCATTTTCCTTCTAGCATGCAGCATCCTCCATCTAAATATACATACAGGACAATTACAGGTATCTGACAAACAAATTCACGATGATAAAGGTTTGGTTCAGCTTTGGTCTCTTCAGCCCTCCTACTCACCAAACCTCACAGCTCACAGAAGAAAATAAACCTTCAGCCCTTTTGATTCACCCTTCAACAGCATTGCATTGTTTGTTTTTTCATTTCTACATTGGTGTTTTGATGTTTGCTCCAAATGAGTAGGGCCGAGCCTGAGTGGGAGGGGTTTGGTCTTAATCGGGGGGAATTTATCAGACTGCTTATCTGAACCTACAGCTGATCAAAGGTAGAAGAAAGTAAGAGGGCTCAAAGACAGTTGGGGGAACATCTGATTCATCTAACATTTTGTTATCATCCCTGCTCCTTTTAAATCTCCGTATGTTAAAAGGACAGCTAAATAGTTACTAATCGCAATACTCGCGCTTCTGCTAGCAAGTGAACGTAAAACAGTGTGGCATAAGGGGATTAAAGTGCACTGAATCAAAGTGGTAGCTTGTGGGAATGTGGGTTATCAGCAATATCTGGTTAGCTCCCAGGCCTGTTGGCTCTGAAAACGCAAAAGTCACATTTCTAAACAACAAACGTAGGCACCAGGAGGATGTTATGAGATGCAAATAATGCAGGAGAACCGTAGGGTAATACTTTTTCTACAGTACGACACAGCAGCAGTTCATCCAAAAGGAGGATTTGCTAAACAGGGACCACAGGTCCTGTTGTGGGGGACACAGACACACACAGATGTACTCTCAACATGTCATAGACATACGTACAGACGTACTACAAATACAGCAGACTAGGCTCTATGGGCTTGGCGGTGATAAGCAGTGAGCGTCTTATAGGTGCAGTAAACGGGCACCGACAGTCGCTCTGACCTCGCCTTCTGTGACACCTTGTGTGCTTCTTTCTCTGGTAAAAAGTCATACTGCCATTTCCTTCCCCATCTAAAATTAGCTTTATTTCATTTTGGGTCGTATTTGGTCAGTTCATCCATTAACCGAGCGCCGCTGCGTTTTAGATGACCGAATGTTCCAGCGCTGAGGTGAAGGCAGTTAATTTCTACTCTGCAGTCCACACCCTGTAAGGTGATGGGATCAGGAACAGGGGTTTACAAATGGGGCTAAAAGGCATGTGTGTGTTTTGGAAGTGGTGATTAGCACCAGAGGAGAAGGCAGAGAACAAGAGCAGTTTAAAGTGTCTCCTCGACGCCATGTTGGAACAGCGGTGCTGGAAAGTGTGAGATGTAAAAATGAGGAGAAGGAAAGAGGGAAGATACAGAGGTTTAGGCTTTCGCCTCGAAGCAGGAGCTCCCGGTGAGGTGGGCACTTTGGCAGGGCGGTTTCTGTTTCTCCCACTGGCACATGGCATTGGCGTAACCCACAATTACTTTGTCCATCCAGGTGAGGGGCTGAGGGAAGAGTACATCCCCTTCGAAGAAGCCCAGGTGGCCTCCGTGAAGCGTCAGGGCGAAGATCACGTTAGGTTTCTTTGCTGGTGGACGAAGGGGAACAAGGAGAATAACACAGATTATCATCTAGAACAACCACTGCAGTATTTTCCTTCTGGCCATTTTTTGAAAATCAGGTAGCTCAAACAGATTGGCCTTGACTAACAGGTCCCACAGGCTGTCTGGTTCAACCCATGGATTATTTGGTTGCCTCAGTACAGCATTAACTGCTTGGACACACCCATTCTGTTCCATATTTTATAAAACAAAAGGTCAGTGTTGCTTTCCTTCATGCTGGTTGTGCCGAGGTATGTTGATTTTTTTAAAGCACAGTGTTTTATATAATTCCACAGAATTTATTGGAGACATTCGGCAGCAAATAAAACGGTTTGACTATGCAAATTAACAAACGGATATTTTAAAGCAGATATGTCTTCTTTTTTTTTTCTCCAGCTTTTTCTTTGTCAGAGTCATAGCTCACAATTATACTTGCCTCCTTGACTTAAATCAAGAATTACAAAATTACCCCAGGTATGTAGGCAGGCTAAGGCAAAGCAGAAAGCTGCTGAATAACCCTAAGAATGATGACATTACATCTGGAATCATGAACTCAGGCATTAAAAAATATTTTAAACAAGACAAAACAAATGAAAGTAGAGTCCATGTCTTTGAGTTCATGAAATAATTTTTTATACAGTGATTCATCAAGCCAGCAAGAGAAACCTGATTTTTAAGGGCAATAGCTCCACCTAACAAACCGGCATCATATGGAGGGATTTAAAATGACTGCTTGTAACAAAAACTGTAATTGAAAACAAACACCCAGTTTCAGCATCACTGCTTGGCAACAGCACAATTATTACATTTTATAGAAGTGGAGAAATTGTAAACAAAGATAAAGGTCACCTTTGTAATTAAATAAGACAGATAATATGTGTGGTTTATCATGCAGTAGCAGTAAATCTGAATTCACCAGGTTTATTCCTGCTATGCTCACAGTTTGACGCAAATGATGCAGATATTGATGACAGGCTGCACTTTTGATTTCCCCCTAACCCCTAGAACCCTACGGACCCACCGACGGGTCCAGCTGCTACATGACCTTGTAATTTTAACAAACCCCCAGTATTGATGTAAAAAACATATTTGGCACAGTTTGGTGACATTTATGGATAAATGTGCCAAAATCTCCGCCTAATATTTCTCACTAATACCATTCTAAAATAAATATGATTCATCTGATTGAGTCCAAATTTGGTATATTTTTACACAACATTTAGATTTGAAAGTCTGTACTACTTTTTTGTGCTATAAATAATATTTTGGTAGTGTTTTGCAATGTTTATTTCAAAGAAAATTTTGGCGAGGTTCAAAAAAATGCAAAATATTTTGTATTTTGTCCCTAATATTTCAGGCAGGGTCAAAGCTACAATGGTGCTGACACCAGAAAACCATTCTATGACATCCTACCTTTACAGACGTACCAAAAGTTTCTTCTTAAATCTAATAGCTTTGAGGCTATAAGTTATTTACTTTTGTGTGTTTTTGTCAGGCAGAAATTTATTTATACCCCCTTAGGGTGTAAGAGGCTAAGGGACCTGCCACAGATTGCTTGATCTGTTTTACTACAGGTCTGGTCTTTCTAATTTGACATATGATTAGAAAAAAGCCACCTCTACACTTTAACACAACCATTAGTCTCTTCCAATTTGCTGCAGTAATGCATCAAATAGGAAATAAAAATATAGAAATACCAACCCGGTTGTAGGTCATTCTCCGCATCCTATGTGGGTTAGTGGGGTATCCGGAAAAGCGATTCAGATATGCTGGGCTTTCGCCACTCAACATGACAGATACTGAGCGACCACGCACACAGAAGGGGGGGGGGGGGGGGGCTAGAGCCTTGACAGCGGCCCAGAAGGCACTACATGACAGCTGGGAACAACATGCTGTGCAGAACAGCTCACATTCGAAAAAAACAAGAGCTGTGCATTTAGGCAATTTATTTGCACTAAATTCCCTTCATTACAAGACCTTAGCTGAACAGGACACATTAAGTATTCCTTGGAGACTAATTAGAATCCTGTTTACTTCAACTGCTATCAAAGATTTTTAACCCCAGAGGATTGTGGCATCAACAGAGCAGTAGTATTTCTGTCCAACCTCTTCCTGGTAGCTCTGAGTCAGTCAGTTCCACATCCATGGTCAAAGGGCAGATTATCTCTTAGTCTGGGAGTTTGAAGAGCAACTGATCTCACAATGACAGCAGGAGTCTATGTCAGGACGCCTGCATGGGGAATATTCCTTATTCCTTTTCCAAAACAATCAAGCAGTCAGTAATGTTAAATATAGCACTGAACTGGTGGAAAGTACAGCCAGTCAGTCTTTACTTTAAGAATAACTTCAAACCAGAAAACATTACTCAGAATGTGTGCTACACCCTGCCCTACCAAGAAATGTAGAGCTGGAGGTTTTTCTCTAAGAAGGATTCATTACCAACATTCAGCCAAACAGGACAAACACACTGTGATTATTTAACACAGTTCAACTAAATTATGTCACGCTTTGTGACTTCTGTGGCGTTTACCATAGGATGGCTTCGGTTTACCCGTGAGAACAACCCAAACAAGCCACAAGTCTACTATAAGAACACATAGCAGCCTTTCATTTGGATTTCTAAATGAAAATAATTGCCTAAACATAATGAACTGTAACAATAATTTTCCACATTGCCAGAGTCAGTCATTCGAATGAGAACGACATATCTATTTCTATCTGCAATATATTCTGCAACTGTAGGCCAAGACTCGCATCTTAAATATATATAACAAAAACAATTAAAAATGATTAATTTTAAATCATAATATGACATGGCAACTTAACTAAGACCTTTTCAGTCATCAAAAGCTAACTTATTAATAAGGACTTGTGCAGGGCTTTGCAGTGTTTTAACTACATATCATTGGCAGAAATGTTTACTTTCTGCCATTACAAACACATCACATTGAATTTTGTATAGCCATTTTTGATGACTGCATGTATTTGTGCTGTTTTGTGTGTTATCATGTACGCTTTTGCTTTCAATGTTTTTTATTTGGATCTTGAGTTTTAAACAAATAAAGTATATGAATTTTAAACCCTGTAGATAAAGAAATGTCTCAGTCTAATGTTTGGAGGCATATTGGCTTTAACTCTCCTGTTAAATAGGGTTAAGGTGGACACAATCCAACAGAGACAGGTCAGTCAAGTTCTTCCCCATCAAAAACGCTCATCCATTTCCAAACGAACCTTGTTACTTTTTTACTCTGAACAATGAGTAATTGTTCAACTGTTTCATCAAAACTTGAAAGATGGATTGTAACTCTAGAGAACATTAATGGTAATCAATCAGCCTGTTTTATACTTCTTCATCCAGTGTTGTTCACCTCATTTGTCACACTTTATTGGATTCAGTGTCTTGGCCACAGATTATATGAGCAGTGAGTTAATTTCACTAATTGCACAGGTGGGATTCTATCATGATACTAGTCTGGAACCCATTCTTCCACAAATGACTTCAGAAGCAGCCAACACATTTGGCTTCTGGACTTCACATACTTTCATATGCTAAAGAGAGTGAACACTGGAATTCAATCATTTGCACAGGTTCCAAAAAAAAGTTCTATTCAAACTATTCATGAGAGGTTTGAAATATTTTAGTAGTTTGATTTAAATTAAACATTTTAAAAACTTTTGCTCAAAAACCTGCTTAACTTGTGTCAAACAATATTAGAATATCCGGTGGTTTCACCAGATCATCATTTCATATCAGAATAGTTTTAGACATTTTGTAACAGACTTTGTGCAATATGCTGATTCACAGCAAAGTTAGGAGCAGTCTTTCAACATATTTGCTCAAAGCGGGCCAGGAGTAAATGGGTTCAGACGATTGCATCATTTTAAGACACACCTGGGTCAAACAAAAAACATGCAATTAAATATAATTATGGTTAAAAAAAACTAAGAATTTATTTTTTTCTTAAATCATCCTAATTCATGAAATTAGCTAAATTGCATGATTCTCTATGGTTTTGGGTAAAAAATGCTGGGTGATAAATACCTGCTAACGTGCGAGGGATAGCAAGCAATGAGTCATGAACCAGAGGGTCGTCTGCAGAGTTTACCAGGAGCAGTGGCACATCCACCTGCAGGTTAGAGCACAGATTTCTATGCATGAAACACAAATATGAAAACAGAAAGAGGAGAAAATAACACAAGATTGCTGGAGCTCTTCTTACATTGTGGATATAATGTACACAGCTCTCCTTCTCATAGTACTCTTTGAGAGAGCTGTAGCCATGAAATTTTCTGTTGAAATGTGAAAAGAAAAATACACCATTACACACCAATCAGCATCACATATTTCTTGCATGGGAATCAACAGGTCCTGAACCGTTTTACGTACCTCATGATGTTGTCGTCGATCTGCATGAGGGATGTTGCTGTGTACAGCCGGCTGAGATCTGCATCAAATTTTTTTGGTGAGCTTTCCCCAAAAAGACTGTGCCTGTTGCACACAGGTGGAAATGAGTTTGGATTTAAATCGGGTTAAATTATTTCTGATACAAGCAGCAACACTTCAACTGTCAATGACCTCCACAGAGAAACAAAACAAAACAAGGAATTAGCAGTTCAAACTACAGACGAGGTGGTAACGGAAGCATTGCTTCTACTGCAAAGTTAAACTTAATTCTGTTATGAATTGCAGGTGCTATACCTGTGTGAGAGGATGATCTTCTTCATGTTGTCTGCCATTAGGAAATTATAGAAGCGTCTGAACTGATCCCACTGTAGGAATGTTTCCTGAGCCCTAAAAGGTAGAGATTAATTTGCAAGGTGTTAGCTTTGCAAAAAACACGCCCAATTCTTAAATTTAAATTTACAGAACAATAAAAGACATGGTTTGAAAGGAGCAATGGCATCAAAATGAAACACAGGAATAGATTTAAATAAAATAATCTTGGAGAACAATTTTCTTTTCTAAAGTCTTAACTTGTTAAGCTTAAGCCGGTCATACAGTGCAATTTTTTCAATGGTTGCAGGCAGCTACAACTCGCACTGTACAGCTCACGATGCATGTTCTCTCACTGTGCGGCACGGCGCTCTGATGCGATCTACCTGCTCACACTGTACTTCTCAAAAAACCACTTTAGACTCAGCTCCGCAGTGAGATGGCACTACTCGGACTTGTATTCGAGTCATTTTGCTGCTCGTAACAAAAATAAAAACCAGACTCAACTTTCCTCAACTCAATTAATCTCTCAATCACCTTTGACACAAACATGTAATCGTTTTCTTTTTTTTTTTTTACATCAAATCATATTTACATACAGTTCATGTAGATGATCTAACACACAGAGCTTTCCTTAACATGTATAAAAGATAGAAGATGAAAGGTAAAAAACCTAATGGTAGTTAAGGCTTATCAACATAGTTTAATTATTTGATAATTTTCAATACATGGATAATCTATATAATTATTCTAAGGTATGAATCATTTTAGTAAAAATACACACATTATCGAAGCTGTTTTCATAACATTAAAATGTAGGATTAACGTGGGGGTAAGACACAACCTTCACTGTCAATTTTTTAATCCATCTTATACCAAAATTGGATTCTCTCTCCTTCTGTAAATTTAATATATATACACAACAGGTCTAATGACTCTCCAGCTTCTTTTAAGATATTTTACGCTTAGAATATTTTAAAACAACTACCAACATTTTAGCTAACAAAGAGGAACATAGTATTTTTAGTTAAAAAGTATAAGAAAAAAAAAACAGATCCCTTAAGTCAGTATTCATGGTTATAAAACCTTCATCTTCCTAACTAACCACAGCCTAAAAATCCAATATGGCTGCTGCCTCTTTCAAACACAACAAAAGCTGGAGTAAAGCTCTACTTTCATTTCTTACCATAGTCTATTACTTCGTATCAGATTAAATCTTTTTCTAATACTTTGTGCTGAAAACCCACGACTACTACTGAACATGGAGTTCAACTAGGTTGAAGTGGGTGTGATGTAATTTTCCAGATCTCTGCGTCAGTAAGTAGCCACTAGCTTTGGTTCTTGGTTAAAGCTGAAGTCTGTACGTTTTTAAAAATCACTTTTTTGTCATATTGGCTAAAACTTTCCCTATGCCCAGACAGCAGTACATGTGATATGTAACCTGTGAAAAAAACTGCTTCAATTGGTACCGCCTACTGCCTGTATTTCAATCTGGAAAGAATAATTCGGGACGAGTCAAAACAACTAATAACAGCTAGAGGAGCGTCTGATGGAGTGTCAATCACAGCTCACACACGCTGAATTCCCCCCCCCCCTTCTGGTCGCATGCGGTAGCCGCGCAGATGCTGTTAGAGGGGTGGAGCTTAGAGGTGGGGCATGAGTGAAGCAGAGAGGGTGGGGGAGTGGCGTGAAACCTGTTTTTCTTCAAATTTTCAGTCGAAATCTGCTCTCTTCTCAATGTTACAAACTGCAGCTTTAAATCCACCCCTCTTTACCCTAGTCATTGTTTACAACAAACATTAATGTAATTAAATGATTCAAACGTTTTCATTTCACTTTGTATTTTTCTTATGATTGGTTGTTAGATACCAGTGTATCACTAAATGGGACCCAGGTACCACCAGTGTTATCTGTGCCAGAGATTTAGGAACAGCTTGGATTTTGTAAACTAGAATGAGCTGACAGGAATTGGAAATGAAGTAGATTTTCCATGAAGCATTATTTTCCCCACACATTGGAAAATGTAAATCTTATAATAGTTAAGATGGTACAGGAAACTCAACAGAGAAACCCATCATCTTTGATTTATACTCTGAGTGCCTGAGCTAACATAAAACTAATCTGCACTACAAGCAGCTGAAACTGAAGCATAAACTCTTCCGGTTCTGTGGTTATTAATTGGTCTGAATGGACAGCCACTAAAAGTTTCTCCAAATATAGAAGCATGTCAAAATAAACCTGCACCAGTGATGGCAAGACATTTGACAGACTGTAGCTAGCATTATATAACCACATGTGAATGCGGTTCAATCATTATTGCCTTATTCTGAGCCAAGAAATGTAGAAGTGCTAAAACATGTCTGATGATATAACTCTACAAATAAGGAAATAAGGGGACTAAAACCCACCTGAGAGCACTGTAACCCTGGCAGACGCTTACGCAGCACAGCACTCGCTCCTGGTTGGCTCTGCTCTCGCCCAGGAATTTGCAAACGATGTTTCCACCCAGACTGAAGCCCACGACAATCAGCTGGGTTTTAGGGTAGGTCCTCTTAATGTAGCCAACCATTGATGCAAATTCCCAAGTGCACCCTGGAAAAAAAAGTGACAATAAAGTTACTGATCAATAAAAAATAACCCCACTTCAACAGTGAACCACAATATTTCCTGCTCAGCAGTTCTTGCCACACTTACATTTCTATAAGATCTCTTTACCTTATTTGTATTTCTTTACTTGCAGAGATTATTTTATTGCTTCACATACTGCAAAGATCTTTCAGGTGTATGTGCATGTGTGTGGCATATTACTAAATCAGAACCAATTTGTAACATTAGAAAGGACTAATAATGGCCTAGCTCTGTTTTAGTTTTTCTGAATTTAATTACTTGGCCACAGAAATAACTCAACTAAAAGAGAAGCAAAAAGAGCAAAAAGTGGTGAGACTGGAGAAAAAATACATCTTTTTTTCATGTTTTAAATATATGAATCCCTCTCAGAGTCTAACAGCATGAATAAGCAGAAATCAGGAAGCTCTTACCATAAGTAAACATGCGTGGAGAGGTAAGCTCGATGTTGGGAAGAGCGCCCAGATGGTTCAGCACAGCGCACCTGTAGCCCTCCTTCTGGGCATAATCTACAAAGGTCCGGATGTAATGCTTCTCGCTATGGTTACCGATACCAGGACATATCACCATGGTGATCTCATCTGTTGAATACAGGTAAACAGGTCCAAGAGAAACATGTGCACGTGAGAGAAATGCAAGCAACGATAAGGGGGAAGAGTCATAAATGTAAACGAACAAAGCAAAACTCTGCAGCCAGTCCAAATAAAGGATTGGGCTGTTGGTTTGTCAAATACACAGTTTATCAAAAAACATCTAGACTACAAGAAGAACAAGATATTTTTTCAAATGTCTTAAAAGATTATGAGAGATCAAAGGTGACGTGTTAGAAAGGATTCATCATTAACAAGGTCCTCATAAATAAGCATCCAATGATATGTAACCTTAAGATCAATAACACTCAAAAAAGAATAACTGCTGCAAAAATCTATTTCGGATGTGTAGGTTCTGGCAAAACATCACACGCCAAGATTTTCTCACTTATTTCTTCTTCTTAGGCACAGCTTGTATGTTATTCACTTAATTATGCTGTAGCTTCCAGATTTTTTATTTTTTTTTGTAACGTATCTGTAAAATATCTTTTGAAGGAAAGTCTTTGACCCCTCTTGGCACCCTCTATCTATGTAATTAAGGAGGAACAACAAAATCGGGTAAACCTCAGGAAGATCAGTGCAGGAGCGCTCCTTCGTCCAGGATGGACAAACACTCAAAAGGTGTGGCATGTACTAGACAGAAGTAGCAGCAGTAGAATTACAGTTTCAACAGATATGATTACAGTTTATAAACATCAGCTTTTGTCTTTCATTATATGCCACTATCAGCTAAGAAAAAACTAAAAATAATCAACAAAAAGTAGGTGATTGATTAGAACACAACCAGTGATTTCTGCTAATTTACAGTCAAACATTGCTGGTGCAGGAAAAAGGGTGCGGACCCAAGATAAAAATAAAGTGGAATCTGAGTAAAGTGTTTTCTATAAACTGAGGTTTCTTAATAATAAAGCAGAGAAAGGTCAAATAGGAGCTGCTAAAGCTGGACCTCAGGAGAACCATTCACTCTTTCCATCTGATCAGTGTGAATGAGCTGAGCCAGCTCAATATGAAGAGCGGTACAAACTCTGAGGATCGCCTCTGAACCGCAGCTACAAGGGTTGGTTTAAGATTATTATTGCTATTTATTACATTCAAAGGTTCCCAGTGTATTACCAATGCTTTGGTTGTTAAAAGGGTGGGTACAGCAATCAAATGACAAGATCATTACTGCGCTTTACAATCTAATTATCAGTGTTGAAAGAAAATTATGGAGCATGTACAGTTATCAGAGAAAAATCACCAAAGGTTCAGGAGATCACCTAATTTTTCTTTCTAATTATTCATGAAAAGCCTAAGAATACTAGTTAATTTAATCAGATGTTGATAAAATGCATCACCTCCTGTTTGATGGTCCCCCAGTGGCTCAAAGAGGTCAAAGGTTGCGGTGGCTCCATCATGCATGGGTAAATACTTCCTGATTCCACAGGGGTGAGGTGAGCTTACCCGTCCCAGTTTACCATACAGCGCTGTTTGGAGGTGGCCGCTCTTACCCCACAGTAATGGCGGAACGTACCTGGAAAATAAACCCTGCTTAGTCTGATATGGACATACGAGTCTCCCAACAGCTGGTAGCAATAAAACATCATACATAGAGTCATTTTTCCCCCTTTAGTAGAGTCTTAAAGACAGCCATGGAAACCAATCATGTTTCATGTTAGTCTGTTGCTATGTTATGCTAGGTTGTGCTTGGTATGTAAGCTGGGAAAAAACACTGATGCCTCTGCAGGTGTAACAGTAGGACTGAAAGGCTTATGTAATACTTCTTTCAGCATTTCCTGCTTTATCACCTTATTGGAACTTTAAAAGTAAACTTGTACCTTAACCATACATCACAATAAATTAGGCAGATAGGCATGGACTCTAGCTGCAGTAGATGTCTATCATCCTCTCTGACCCTTTCTGGGTGAAATTAATTTGCTTTGATAATTTGCTTGATAACAAAATAAATTATGTGTTATATGATTTTGTAATGTGGAAGATCTACCTATATCAAGATCCAAGACTAGAGTCTCAAATGTTAATAGCCAACTTATCTACATCTGGAAACAAAAAGTGCAGGTGATTCATTAACTGAGAGTGTTTTGTGCTCATTAAATTGGTCATCATAGCAGAAAATGTCCATGAGGAACAGAGCAGAAAGGAATTGGCCATCTGAGAGGCATAGAGCATCACAGTGCAGGTAAAGCGTGTGCTGCTCTCAGGTTAATATGACAACAGCACATCCCACATAACTCAGGTACAGCAGGCAGGTGCACCGTGTGGAGGGTTCGATCAGATCAGCAGTTACACAAGCCCTTTAACCTTGTTCTTGTTCATCTCCGACTGTCACAATACCCAGACCGAGAAAAGATATTGCATAAGAGGACTGTCAAAAACAGCACCACTCCCGTCTGGTGATAATGTGATTACTGACACCATGCACTGCAGCTGTAGACAAAGATTATCTTCACTTTCCGGAAGGTTCTTAGCCAGACTACGTACTGACTACCTTATTTGTCCTCATGTGGACAGGGAGATGTAAAGGATTAGTAGAGATTACTCCTTTTCCAATCTGAAAAAAATCAATGACACAGTGTTGATATACTAATCTAAACCATTTTTTATTGAAACTATTTTAATCAATCACTATAGTTGTGTTTTTGTCAAAAAGACCCTGGGAGGAACACACTGACCTAGCCGGTTCTGCTGAGTGCATCTTCTAGAACTGTCAACGTCACTATCACACACAGCGAACGGGCCGCTGTCCTTCACCGCTATTAGGTAACAGTAAAGGGGAACCAGATGTGTCAGCGTGATTTTAGGAGACGAACATGTGAAGCTGAGAAGTAAAAGGCAAACTTCCCTTATTTGATAGAATGCAAACAAAGAAAAATCAAACAGAAACAACCCAGGCTTGTTAGTGGAACTGAAAACAATGAAAGATTTTATCTTCGTTAATATTAAAAGGGAAGATAG
This sequence comes from Cyprinodon tularosa, assembly GCF_016077235.1. Lineage (NCBI taxonomy): Eukaryota > Metazoa > Chordata > Actinopteri > Cyprinodontiformes > Cyprinodontidae > Cyprinodon > Cyprinodon tularosa. The sequence goes on from NW_024039395.1 coordinate 453,097, forward strand.
ACAAAAAAGCATGCACTATTTTGTTGTATATCTTTGCTTTACTGATGATGATGTGTTTAACAGTTTTCTCTTGGCTTATGTCATGATTTCACCTAAACTCTTCATTAGTCTAAGGACTTCAGGCTAGTTTAAATCTACAGTATATCAGGCATGGGCATCAAGGGCAGGGAAAGTCTATCCAACGAGCCAAATCAATTATTTAAGGGATGGAAAGCATTAATTAACATCACTTGAAATATTATAGCCTGCTTAATACTTCATTCTAGCAGCCTTTTGCTAACACTAATGACAACTATATGGTCAAATGTATGAAATATATTTCCTCTGACAATCTTATGATGTATATGCATCTCAATAATATGTTGGTATACTTTTCTCTGCTTTTGGCAGCACCTTCTGCTCTTATATCAACACAAAAAAATCTCCAAAATCTTTATCTAACCCTTGAGATCATATACTTCTAAAAGTCATCAGGATAAAAGGCAAGAGCAGCAGCTAGAAATACTCCTTCCTGTTGTGTATATCCGGCATAAACCCAGAGCAGATATTCTCAAACGGGGCCTAATGAATGTTAACCTTGCATCACCCCTTCTTTCCTCTCTCTGGGGGATCGATCTGTTATGCAACAACAAAGGCAGTCATTATGAGGTAGTAACGTGACTTCGTAGCACAAGGCAGAAGGAGATGTTGCAGGATTTCAGCAAACCTGCTTTATGAAGAATCTAGTCTCTGCATTTTAAGCAGAATCTATGGCCATTCAGGAGGTAACCATAACACATTGGACACAAGTGTAAACACCACTGATGCCTTATGACTCAGTGACACGGCAGCAGAACAGCAAAGGGCTGAGTAACAGTGGGTTATATAAGCAGATAGGACTGTGTGCTTTAAGCGAATCCCCTGGTTGATGCAAAAGTTGTTATTGAGATTTATGAGCGCAGACAGATGTATACAGTGAAATAATTTAAGAAGAGGAATATTGGTTTATTAGGAAAAAAAGGAATGCAGAGCCCTTCATAAATTATGGGTCTGAGCCGATGCTGGAAGAGCAGAAATATTTCTACCTACGACGATCTGCTTTGCATCAGGTTCACTTACTTGGTCATAAATGTAAATCCTGTCTTTTCATAAACCCAGCCTACTAAAAGAAAAAGCCCCAAAATACAGCCTAATGTTTAACATCTCCGATACACACCGGCAGCATGCCCAGTGACACTGATGACGGTACCTGCTACCTACACCACAGCAACAGATGGCCAAAAAAGTAACACAGTTTCCCTGGAAACGCAACACAAAAGGGAGGAAACTCACTCTTTGGTCATCTGAGAGCAGGACTTGAGCAGGAAGCGGTTGAGGGCCGTGTCCTGGTAGGTGAGGTCCGGTGGTGCAGTGGGACTCTTAAGATTCAAGCAGCGGACGATGATGTAGAGAACCGTGGCGACGGCCGCTAGCTTCATGCCGTCAAACATGGCCGGCATCTCAGGGGAGATGGTGTGCAGGTTCGACTCGTACTGGGTACTCATAATTAGGCTGTAAAGTACATAAAGTATGTTGTTTTTTTGTAACCAAGCGGAAAATCCAGAATGAAAATCATTTACACACTGCAAGAACAAACTAGAAATAAGTAAAAAAAAAAATTTTTATCAAGTCTATTTACTCATAATTTGAGTAGATAAATAGGATGATTGCTAATAGAATGATTCTTTTTACTATCAAAATAAGATAATTAGATTATTTTTTAATTTTTAAAATAATTTTTCTTAGTTTAAATGTAAATTGTCTTGTTCCATTGGCAAAGAGCCTCGATTTCCTTCTCAATTCAAGATAAAAATGCACTTATTGTAAGGAAGAATTACTTATTTAGATTTTCTTTTTTGCTGTGCATAGTCAGTAAAGGTTTTCCTAGGGTCTGATATTGCTAGTTAATCAATTAAAGATAAGATTGTGAAAAGAAACAGATCGAATTGTGTTAATGATCTTGACTGACCTTGATATAAACTCTCGTGCCCTTCAGGGAAAAAAAATCTACAAGAAAAAACAGAGCATATAAGTATGATTGTTTTAATATGTTAATCAACAACCATTAAATTAATATTGCAACAAAGCAAGCATTTATAAAAAAAAAAAAAAAAAAAAAAAAAAGAGAGGATCTGGCTCTACTTAACTTAAAAGCACAAAGAGGGAAAACTCTTTAACATTAATATTCTATGTGTTTTACCTCAAATGATCAAACAATAAAAAATGTCATCCAAGATAGTTACACAAAAAAGAACAAAAAAAACAGAGGAAGTGCAAAGTCTGTGGAAAGGCCCACAGAAGGAAGTTACGATTAATTAGAAGTGATCAGGAACTTAAAATTTCAACAGAAAGATTATACATGCTGTCGCTATGAGACAAGCTGTAAGTAAACTAATAAGTGGGTGATAAAATCAAACGATAAGGAAAACCTTGTGTTTAAAGTTGTGTTCAAACTTGCCTGCTATGAAATTTGTCTCAGAGCTGAAACAAATTTGAAGAAGAGACGTCTCTTCAGCTCACAGGGATGCAGTGAAACCTAAGAGCAAAATAAAGTTTTATTAAACAGAGACTGCAGTGCAACAATAATGGAAATAACCCCCTTTTGCACAAAATTACTAAAATAATCTATCATGAACCATGGCTTATGATTGAGATCATTGCACTCTGAATTAACGAGGTTTTGTTTTTATCCAAAAGGGATAACTTGTTTCTTTCCTAAAAAATAAAAGAAATGAGTTTAACACACATACAAAATATACAAAAATATTTTTGTATATTTGGGAAAAGCACCGTCATATTAAGCCAAATTACAGAATCTCGTGTGACCTCTTAACAGTTAATGGGTTTAAACAAGCATTACTTATGAGGAGAACACAGATGTAGACAGTAGTGGTACCAGAATTAACCACTAGCAAACAAATTTAGCTCATTGAATAACACTGGCATACGTCACTGAAAACCCCCACTAAGAAACGGTTTAAATTTATTTCCAAATTTTCAATGGCGATAATTCAGTAATGTGTATGAATAATTCCCCCGGGACTGTCTCTGATAATCAATCAGCAGATAAACCAGAATAAAAAGTTTGTTTTTTAACATTTATTAAAAAGGGATTCTAAATTAAGAGTTTCCCCTAGACAGATGTAGTTACTGGGTTTATATCCTATCCATTATTTCTTCATTTTCTGTTAGAATCAAACTCTCTAAGACCTTCCAGCACATTTATTTTCCTTTAATGTTACAGTAATCAACACCATAAGAACAAAGGTCAGACCTATGGAACCACCAGAAACCAGTGGTGGCCAGGAGAGGCTGGATCAGAGCATGTCTTCTGATGAGCTTTATGTTATAGTGTATTAATTATACACTGATATTAAAGGAATCTATATTTTTATATCTCATTTGTTAACATTGATTGAATTCCCTATTCTTACACATAACAAGTAACACAACAATTATATTTATAAATCACACATTTAAGAATTGCATAGAAGTAAACAAAATCTAAATTAAAGAAGCATTTAATTTGGTGAAAAGGGGTAGAGTAGAAATAAAAAAACAGTAAAACAAGTAGTTTGGGTTAGTAGTAGGGAAGCTAATCTTTGGTTAGCTCTTCCCCATGTCACGACTCTCCAAGGGGGCTCACCCAGCAGTTTCCCGTTAATCGCCATGACACACCCAGAGAGATATGCCAACAAAACAGCAAAACTATTTTATGTTAAATAAAGAATAAAACGAGTCTAAGTGCATCTGCACCCGATATCCTCGGGGGTTAAAAATTAGAAACAAAACCGTTAGCTTTCCACCCACACCAAGTATTTTTTTTTTCAGTAGCAACTTCAAGCTAGGCTATATTTTCGCAAACGTTATTAATTCAAAAAGTAATTCGCGCAACGAATCTCGGCTATAAATATTGATCATTTTAATTATATATTAAGTCCCTACAGCATCATTTAACAGAACGCATCCTCGGTTTTACTTACTTCAGCTGGTCGATTGAGGCAACTCCTCTCTGCTTAGAGTGGGACAGGCTCCTAATCCACCACTGGCCTTTTTAAGTGCTTATGGTGTCTTTGAAGCATAGCAGTCTGATGTGAATCATGCCCTCTGGTGAAAGAAAAAAAAAAAAGGTCATAAAAATATAGGTCTAGACGCAGAGCCTGAAGTACTAAACGCCTCAGCTCCGACAGCCCACTTCCTAGAACAATCTGCTGCTTTGCATATCTGCGTTTTCATTGGTTCACCGGTACGGATGACGTAACATGGAGGATGTTACTGCTTTTTAGAGATGAATTTTATACGCAGATGTTACTTTTGTCAATCTTGTTTGAGCTTAACTAGTATTTTGTTTAGCAAGACATGTTGCTGCAAACAGCAAAGTAGATAAACTATTTTTTAAGGGTTTGTTTCCTTCTGTTTTTGTCAAACGGTCAACACATGTAGCACGTGCGGTGAACGTGAGCTCTGACGCTGTTACATAAGTTTTAACCCTAGTGTAATTTGCATGAAATAGCGTTAACAATCAGCTCCCGTCATTGATGTAACATTAAAACCGACTACAAAATGTATTTTAGGGTTCTAGTATCAAACTGTTGGATAATGTAAAGTGTTTCTGTATATTTATTTTATTTTTATTTAACAACGTAGGGTGGTATCTGATACTAGATTGTATATTTACATTTTATAAAGCTATTTTGGATTATTTTTGTTTTGGGAAAAGGTCCGGCAGGGATAATCTTTATAAAAGAACAAACATACAAAAAAACGTAAAACCGTAGGGGCCAGCTGGGGCCAGTTTCCAATGGAATAAGATTACTTGTTTTTAAAATAATAAAAACTATTTAACTATCTAATTTTATGGTATCTGATACAAGATTATATATTTAAATTTTATAATAACTATCTAGGATTATGTTTGTTTTGGAAAAAAGGTTTGGCAGGGATAATCTTCATATATATATATATATATATATATATATATATATATATATATATATATATATATATATATATATATATATATATATATATATAAAGTAAAACCATTGGCGGTTCTAAATAGGAGCCAACTGGGGCCAGCTGCCAATGGAATAAGATCACTTGTTTTTAAAATATATATATATATATATATATATATATATTCCACCAATTATCGCCCCATCTGTGTTATGGTTCTTCCCATTTGTTGTGAGTTTTCAGTTTTCTGTTATCAGATGTTTTGTTATTTTCCATCATATTCGAGCATTCTTCAGTTGCTCTCTGTTGCCCCCTTATGCTTGTTTTATTTCCCCTTGGATTCCCTCATGCTCCTGCTCCTTTTTCAGCTCATTAGTCCATCCTTTGTTCTGTTCTCCTTAAATACTCCACCTCTACAGTCACTCAGTGCCGGTTCCTTGTCATTGCTTTACTTGTCTACTCAGCTCGTCTCTCCGTGGCTCCTCAGGCTCGTTTTCCCCTGATGTCTCCATGGTTTTTGGTTTGTCTTAAATTTTAGTTGGATTTCTGGATTTGTAAGTCTGTTTCCTGTGTTCTTCTGTTAAACCTGTCAGAACTCATCTCTGCTTCACTCATCTCTGCATCTGGGTCCTCAAGCAACCTCACCACTCATTGTTGACAATCGGAACCAATAGGCAACGATTAACACATCCCAAGTACTATTTACATTATAGCCCACATATTTTGTGAAGTTCACAAAGAAAAAAAAAAGGTTTATTCTTAACACTATTTCAAGTGCATAATATCTAATTGTCTTATTTTAAGGGCAGATATACTAATTTATTTCTCATGTTATTTACTTAGGCAAATACACATTTTCTAAATATGACTTATTTTTATATTAATAAAAATGTATCAATTTATTATGGTGGTACTGTGTGTGCTGATAGAAGAGACTAACTGATTCTTGGACCAATTTAATTTTTAGCCATTATAATTTCCTTGAACAGTTATAGTCAGCTTTAAGCTCCAGCTGTATTGACATAGGATCATAGGTTTTATCAGTCAGATCAGGGGTCTGGAACCTTGGCTGTGGCTCACTTAATATACTGGATGTTGGGCACTTCTCCAGTTTTTTGTGTTTTTTTTTATTCTTTTGTCCTTTGCTTCAATGGAAAAGCACTGGCTCCACCCTGGCTCTTTGTAAATTTAAACTGCCAGTGTAAAACCCTAAAATCCCTATGTTGGGACATAGGGACATTCTCTTTACTTAAAAATATTTTTTCCTTCCCATAAAATATTAGTTTTAATTTTACTTCAATCAGAAGTCAAATTTGCTGAGGCAGAGATCATTTTTTGTCAGATGAGTGTCAAAAATCTTATTTATTGTGGAAGTCAAGAAAGAGAAAATAGGAAGACACCAGACAGTCAATATATATATATAAATATAATAACATTACTGTTTTCAAGGGATCGACTTTAATAATATGGAACAAAATGTCTGTAGTTGTGGCATTAGGAGCAACATGGCACACTTACATAAGAGGTTTGACGCTGTTAGTATAATTATCATTGATGTTGTTTGAGTTCATTACACCCTAATATTACCTGCCTGTTGCATGTCAGAACTGATGTTTTCCCCCAGTAGTTTATCTACTCAGGACAGTTCCTCTGTTAAGATATACAGTTATCATCTTCATTCTGCCTTCTGTAACTCCAAGCAACTTCTCTGATCTGAGTAAGATAACAATTTCTGTCAGAATCTGTTGTCATCACTCATGGTTTTTTTAAATACATATACATTATTAAGTGTTTTTAAAGAGTTTGTCCCAAGTGATCTGTTTTCAGTAAAAAGAACCAGAGAGAGAAAGCTTCAAGGTGTAAACACAGAGCTTTTCATAAAAAAACACCTGGTGATGACACAACCTATCAGAAAGATCAAAACTTTGTGCAAGACATAGTTTACTGATACCACTAAGAAATATGGTCCCATTTTTTTTCATTTTCTCTTACACACTTAAATCAAATATGTTAAAGTTTAAGTCATTTTTGGGTGTTGTTCATTATCAAAGGACATGTTATTTAAGTTGGTATTAAAATAATCAATGGCAAATAACTGGCTCTAAAGGCGTGAGCGCCCTCAGGGGGCAGTAGGCTATAGGTTTTTATTTACAAATGTTGCAACTTTAAGAATATGTCCACATGATGGCGACAGAGGTAAACATATAGTTAAAAGTGAAGCCCAAATGGCTTTATACCCTCAGCAGAATTAAATTTCACATTGCTTTAATATTTCAAGTTAGAAGAAAAAGAGATAAAATTAAAAGAACAACTAAAATCTGTAACGGTTAATGATTTTGGGCTCTTATTTGGAGGGTGGGTGTAAAAGCAATTTCCTATAAATTTATAACACACTGAAATAACATTTACATTGGCTTATCCTACAATCTGTATAGTAACAATTTGCATGCACAGTTTTTATGAAAATGTTAATTGAGATAACAAATAGAGGGAAAAGTTTCTTACCTCAATTAAAAGTTTTTTTGTTGAGCCATTTACTCTATTTACATGAAAATGATTACCATACAAACTTCAGGTAAACCTAATGTTAATGTTCTATGTATATTCTCTATAGCCTTCTTTTTCTACTATTCTCATTTCTTCATTTTAACATTTTTACCTTCCCGTCTCCCTCATTCTTCTGTTTTTTCTTTAAAATATTTAAGGGATATATTGGCTGACCAGGCCATAAATAATTTCTCCTGTAGCTAAGAGGCCTGCAGGCTGGTCTGCCCAAATACACAACCCCTAACCCCTTTTCCTGGGAGCAAGTTATTTACTACACTTAACTCAAACTGGGTAAAACCATATAAAAAAGGACTATAAGTTCAGGTCGTTACAGGACAGAGAAATTGCTTGGAGTTTGCACAGCTGTGGGCTCAAAAAACGTCAGCGAGCGTCCGGCAAAGATTGGGCAAAGATTGAGCCAAGATTGAGCCCCAAACAAACTCATCTCCTCCTTCTTATACCCCATGAGTCCATGTTTTGCATCAGGTGGATGCTTAGCTGTCCGTATCAGAAACTGACACGCCATCCATGCCTTGACCTTTATGCATCTTGCCTCTTTACCACAGGATTACACATAGCTCTTCTTTATCAGCCTGGCTCCAAGATGTGCCCATATCCTGTGTATTTTTAAAGACACGAAGGCTGTCCTGTGTACCTCCGTACACACAATGACATCCACCATGTGAAGGAAGGCCTTCTACTCTGTCTAATCTGGCTAACAAAGTAATAATGCACATCATGTATAAAGAATAAACCTACCGTATTTTCACGACTATAAGGCGCACTTAAACGTCTTTTTTCCCCTCAAAATGTGCGGTGCGCCCTATGGTGCGGTGCGCCCTATGTGTGTTGTAACTGCGACTTTTGAGACCACCTCATTGAGGAGATGATGAAAGAGTGGCTGAATGTAAGGAGACCAGGTGTTTTTTTTCCACCCCTCACCATCGCTGTTAATATGTAACTCCATGCGTGCCCATCTCACAGCTGATGTGAAAAACATGGGGAAACAAATGAACGCTGTGCTCGCTGTTCAACCGCTCGACATCGGTGTGAACCGGACCCAGCAGGTGCAGCAGAAGCAGCGAGTTTACATGCAAAGTCAATGGTTGACGCGCATATAGGTGCAGCAAAAGGTCCTGCAGCGCGTTTTGGTGCAGCACGTCGGGAGCGTTTAAGCATCTGACGCACCGCCAACGCGCTGCTGCTGCTCAGATGGAAAAATTGAAGTTTTGCTGCTGGACGCGCCGCATCAACCAATCAGAGAAGCTGATCTGGGATCTGACAGCGAGACAGACAGTGCTCTGATGACATATGATATTAACAAAAGGCTGGATGAATGAGGAGATGATGAAAGGCAGGTGTATGTGAGGAGACCAGGTGCTTTTTTCCACGCATCACCATCGCTGCGTGCCCATCTCACAGCCGATGTGAAAAAAAGATGAATCAAATTAACGCTGTGCTCGCCGTTATCTCGGGGGTCTGACAAAGGAACTTCAACCACTTGACATCGGTGTGGAGCGGCCGTTCACAGTAAGGCTGCGAGCGGCGTGGGAGCGATGGATGACAGACTGAGACCACAGTTTCAGGATAAGTGGAAGGCAGCGCCGTGCAAGTTACGCCACCGTTTGCGGATGGATTGTAGATGGACTGTGTCTGCTGGCTCTGTTGTTCAAGCTTTTGCAAAAGCCGGCATTATTTCTGAGGAGCTGCGCTGCACGGAAAGTGACTGACAGCGAAGAAGGGGAAACTGGCATGTCTGATTTAGCGCAGCTGTTTAATTCAGAGGAATGCTGAGGATAACAGAGGATGATGACTTTGATGGGTTTGATTAATACTTTGTAATAAATACATGAATAAAGCACAATCATACTCAGTTTTGCTCCCGCTCTATTTTTCTACCTGAAAACTTAATTCAACAGCAGCCTCTGAGCGCGTCTCCTCCTCTTCAGCGCGGTGGCTGGCAGGTGTTTTTTCATCTAAATAATCTAAATCTTGCAGCTATATTTGCTGTGATCAGTTGGAATAAAGTAGTTTTAATATGTTTTTAAGTGAGAAAGGCCACCTGAAAACTTAATAATTGCAGTCAGTTCATCCAGATTATCTATTTCTGTCGGAGGCGCTCAGACCCCCACATACCAGCGGTGCACCGACAGGAGAAATCCTTTCGTTCACCGCGGCTGCTGGCAGGTGTTTTTCATCTAAATAATTTTAGCTGCAGGCACCAGGATACCGGTAATAAAAGCGAACATATTCCGTCGGCAGGTTTCAGGATTTTAAGTTAATTTAGTAGTGATCACAGTGCTGTGTCATCTGCGATGTGTCTGTCTCACGGCCAGCTGCCAGGTTTGATTAATACTTTGTAATAAATACATGAATAAAGCACAGTCATACTCAGTTTTGCCCCCGCTGTATTTTTAAATACGCAGTAGAGGTATTTAAAGGTAGTAGAGGACATGTACCTGTATATAAAAAACGCGCCCTATAGTCCGGTGCGCCTTATGTGTGTGTTAAATACAGAAATGGGACACATAACTGAGAGTGCGCCTTTTAGTCCGGTGCGCCTTATGGTCGTGAAAATACGGTAACAGCTTCTTTCTGTTTCTTCAGAAATCTACAATCATCTCTCTTGTTTTGTTGAAATTCAGGATCAGATGATTGTTTCCACACAATGCCACAAAGCAGTTCACCAGCTCTCTGTACTCAGCTTCTTGTCCATCTTTAATGCACCCAATGACTGCAGAGTCATCAGTATTTCTGCAGATGACAGGACTCTGTCTGGTCCTGAGGTCAGACATGTACAGATTGAATAGGAACAGTTAGAGTACTGCCCCTGTTCTGCTCCTGTGCTGCTGATTACTCGATTGGACAACTGATCCATCAGTCTAATAAACTGTAGTCTGTATGTTAGGTAGTCTTTGATCCAGGCGGTTGTTGATGACTCCACCTGGGTCTTCTGAAGTTTCTCAAAAAGTAAGTTAGGCTAAATTGTGTTAAATTCACTGGAGAATCGAAGACCATGATCCTCACAGTGGTGTCTGGACTCTGGATTGTCTAAATGACAATGGATTTGTTGAAGCAGGTTTGTGATCGCATCATTAACTCCAACTCCATAAGCAAACTGCAGGGGGTCCTGATAGTCGCTGGTTTGCCTACTGAAGGGAACCAACTAAAGTCTCTCTAGAACCTTCATGATGTGGGATGTCAGAGCAACAGGTCTAAAGTCACTGAGAACTAACGGCTGAGTCTTCTTTGGCACTGGAACAAGGCAGGATTTCTTCCACATCATTCAACTTTTAACTGCAAGTAAATCAATATACATTTTTAGAGATCTTATAAAAAGATTCTTTTAAAAATGTACCCTTTTCTTCTCTGTTAAACTGATTCTGTATTACACATTTTGGGGAGAAAAACATGTTGTGGTGTGAGAGATTAAGTTATTGGCTCTGGAATAAAGTTAACTGATTAAAGTAAGTGTGTACAGTGCATAGATATTTAAGCTTTTAGAAAATAAAATACACGCAGTTTGTAGATGATGCATGCTGTTTGTTTTGGCCTCTGGTCCAAACTGGAAATGAATGCCCAAATCAAATTCTTCTGGAAACAATCGTGAGTCCACTCTGCTTAGATTTAAATATTTATTCATCCAATTTTTTTTATCTAAACTTGCTAAAAAAAAAAAAAAGATGATATGAACTGTAAAAAATAGATTAATAAATACACAAAAAAAAACCACATAACCATCTGCCTTTATACCACATACCTGGGCAGTTATCCTTGTTTTTAAGTTAGTTTGAATATAAATGTACTTTGGGAGCCATCTAATTGGTCTTGCTGACCAAAAGAAAGAAGAGGCCTCAGAAATAATGCAGGCCTGGTTCTTTTATTTACCCACCCAGTTGGCAGCACCAAAAAGCTGAGGTTTCTCACAGGGATTATACAGAAGTACTTCCTTGTTAAATCACAAGAATGGTGAATGGGAATTTATTAATACAGTTTTTGATGGTTAATCTGATTTTGTAAGGTCTATGTATGGTCGCTCTGTGTGATACAGGGGTGACCTTTAAAAAGTCTGAGAGTGATAGCCAGTTGGCAGACATCTGCAGTCTTTGACTGCACACTGAAAACAAATTTACACTCACATTTTCAGCCAGGGGTATGTGAATTATCTTTAAAAAAGTCATGCACATATGAAGGACCCAAATAGTAGGTATATCAACATGCTGATTTAATATTTTTAATAATATAATTAATACAAATCTGTTTAATTGTTTTTGTTCTGACCGTCTTTGCATAAATACATCTTTCATATCTATTGCAAATTACATTTATCAGAGCCTGTAGTAGATCACGAGTAAATTAGAGCAAAAAAGAAAATTGCTCTGATTTTCTATAACAGTCCACCTAACTTATGTGGACATTTCTTGGTAAATGGTAAATGGCATGTACTTATATAGCGCCTTTATTCAAGTTAGGAGACTTGACCAAAGCGCTTTACACTACATTCATTCACCCATTCATGCACACACTGATGGTGGCAAGCTACATTGTAGCCACAGCTGCCCTGGGGCTCACTGACAGAAGCGAGGCTGCCATACACTGGCGCCACCGGGCCCTCTGACCACCATCAGTAGACAATGCAGGTGAAGTGTCTTGCCCAAGGACACAACGACAATGAAAGTCGGAGTCGGGGCTTGAACCGTCAACCCTTTCAGGGCAAACTCCTACATCCAACGCCACTGTCGCCCCCATTTCTTTTTCATACTCTTTTTAAATTACTTTTAAATGTTATTATTTTAGCCCTCAGAACTATGAAGTTGTATGTTTTTCTAACTTAATTATCTTATTACATTTATGCAATGTTTTTCACAATTTCACCCTGGTGTTTATTAAATAAAGAGCAAAATACAATATATATGAAGTGTAGAGTGGAATAATTAAGTTTTTATTTGTAGTTTGGGCTGTTTTCTAATCACATATTCTTCTTTATATGCAGTTAAGCAAAAACATAAAGCAAGAGGCTGGATTTTAACTATCTATACAATCATACTGCCAAATAATAGTTAGGAATGTAATTCCAGGAAAATACTTAAAGTCAAAATTCTAATTTTATCCAAGAGGCTAGTAGGTTTTGTATAAATGTACTTCAGCAGGGTGACCTCCTTGCTTAGGGCCCTCCTAGTCATGCAGTGCAGTGTGAAGGATGTGAACAAAGATTAGAATTCTTTATATTGATCCAAACCTGAAGTCAAGGTGTTTTTCATAAATGAAAAAAAATTGCAGTGCAAAAAGGGGTACATTTGTTTCTAGTTTCATATTTCAGAATTATGAATATCTCCATATCCTACTAGGAATAAATTTGGAGAGTAACATATTTATAAAAAATATACTTGGCCATTACCTAATAACTTTCTCCTCCCTAATAAAGTGAAGGAAGTTTCACACAAACTCGTTCACAGGATCTATCCTGTCAAACACTACCTAAAGAGAAGTTCCACTCTGATATTTTTGTAAACTGCACTTTTTGTTATTTTCTTCCAGAATCTGTTACACATCTGTTTTGGTTGTGTCTGCATGCTAAGACCTTCTGGCAACATCTTTGCAACTATTGATTCAAATATTTTAAAAGCTTTTCAACTTCTATGGAAAACATTCTATTTGGTTTTCAGCTGCTAAGTAAAATGTATCCCAAAATCTTCCTTATCAATCTTCTAATTATGTTAGCCAAATTGCACTCTAAAGAGAAAGCCAGACTTTAATATTTACTTAATTGAACTTAAGCAATATTTTTGTACAATTGGATCCTCCACTCACCAAAAGGCAAAAAAAAAAGTCTGCATATCCTAGTAGGATATGGAGCAATAATTCTGAAATATTAAACTTGAAACAAATGTACCGCTTTTTGCACTACAATATATCTATATCTATATATATCTATCTATATCTATATATCTATATCTATATATATATATATATGAGTGTGTGTGTGTGTGTGTGTTTGTGTGTGTATCTGATACTCCTCAGCCTATGTTTATCTTTTTATTCTTTCTTTTCTCCTGTCTTTATATACTTAACTAATTTGGCATTCCCCCTTACATATATATTTTTTTAATAGGTTTTTTTCACTTGTTTATTCTTTAATTGAAATAAAGATGAAAGAAAAACATATTTATGCAATGGACAGTAACCCTTCTACCCCCTCCATGGTGGTATTAATGTTTTCAGTTATGAAAGCCTTCTTGCATTGGGTGCTAAATTAAGTGTTTGTTGTTTTCTTGATATATAAAACTGATTATATGTTGGTAAACAAAAGTTAAAATACATAGAAAAGGAGGGACGGTTTTTTCCAGCCCGCCCCCGTCAAATATCTCCCAGCGCTCACCCTACCCACGCAGAGGCGTAAACAGAAACTTTTCATAAGGATTGCCAGGCAATAACCAATGTAGACAGAGGGGTGGTCAAAAGTAGATAGGCACCAAAATCTCAGGGTCAATCTACACTGTTCCAAAAGGAAAATTAACGTGCAAAACATCCATATTTTCTAGATAAAGAAAGACAAACTATATTTTCCCACAGCCTTTGCTAACAAATAGACGAATATATTCAAACATCCATGCTTTCTATATAGAAGGTATAGTGGATAAAATTCAGTGAGGTTTGAGTTTTGGGCAAACATAATTTCCATTGTCTTTACTTACCTACTTTTATCAATAATCATACTGCATAAAACTGATATTTACAAGTACTAATAGCCTATCTACATAAATTGATTATTCAATAAGTTTTTATGAAAACAGTTATTAATCTATGATTTTACTCTGACTAATAGATGACCTGCAGAGACACATCATTTTCTCTTTAGCCCATATAACACAAAATCTATTTCTGCTTGAGTTCTGTATTTATCATCTTTAATGTTAGTATATTGATGTGCATAATTAACCAAAGTGTTTTTGTTGTCAAGTTATTGTTAATATTTAAAAAAATTAAAATGTTTTGAATATTCCACTTGAGAGTATTACTGTTGCCATCATCTGTATTAGAGGGGAAAAAATGGTAGGGGTGGCCAATGATTGGCTAAGGGTGGCCATGGCCACCCCTGGCGCCCCATCTAGCTCCGCCCCTGATTCCCACGCCCATAAACTTTAATCACTTGTCGTCAACTCGTTCGAAAATTAGCCAATCAGAAAAAAGATCCCAGCTTTATGGAGCAGCGACTCCGTCCGAAGGCTGATATTTCCGACAGCATTTAAAAGCAGCACTTGTCGGAATCAGGGTGACGCGCAGCTCGGACCCAACTCAACTTCACGGATCAAAGTCAGGGAAACAATTATGAAAGTCCCAGGGGTTATAACTACAGGAGCCCTCTGTCTGCTGATTTGCGTTTGTTCAATCAGAGGTAAGTCTTCATAAATAAACCGAAACAACACTTTTCAAATCACTGTGTAACTCCTTGAAAAATGTTGTTTATTGCCTTTTGGGTGTTGGCTCATAGTATAAACTCTGTATGAGCTCTTATTTTCCATAGTACAGTGTTTTCCCTTCATTTCCATTTGGTTGTGATCTGTAAGACAAACATAACCTGCTTGGTTAGTTTTGCTTCTTTTTTGTCTCTAAGCAATCCTGGGTGGAATCAATGAATGAGAGATTTTACAAAGTTTAGCAGAATATGTCTTACTTTTAATGAACACTTGGATCAAATCCTCTCAGGCTACCAGGGTATTATTGTCATGGTAGACCGGCTATTAAATGTGACTTGGCTCTGTTATTATATGTTAGACTGTCATTACAAGCCCTATTTTGCTCAGAGGTTGTTTTTTTCTTTTTCTTTTTTTCTAGCAAACCGGTTGTCAAAATAAAGGCTTGCTTAGTGGTTTTGTGATATGTATTGTGCACCATTCATATTGCAGTGCATATTCCACAGTGCTGTGCAAACATTATGAGTCATTCCTCATTTCTTTATATCTGCGTTATAGGGTTTTAAAGTTTTAAAATGATGACAGTCCCTGGATCTGAACATCAAGCTTCAACACATATAGATGAGGACAAGTGGAGGAAAGAAGTCTAAATAAACTTACATTAGAAAACTTCTTAAAATCATGTCAACAGCAGAGAAATAACAGCATCAGTTACATTTTTCTGCTTATGTCTTTTCAAACTGTGTGTGGGTTTTTTAAGCAATAACCTGGGAATTAGTCATGTCTATATGACAAAGATTGAATTTGAATTGTCTCCTTGCGTGTAGATTTGTCCCTGGTTGATTCTTTTCTAACCAAAGAAGTCAACAAACATTTTGATGGAGCTCCAAATTCAATCAAACATTGTTCTTTTAAAGCATTGGTATTTCTTTGACAGCTTTCTGGTCACTGAGGTTGTGCAGATGGTGCAGGAAATAACACCATATGTGCTCCAGTCTGTAATAAGTCAGAACCAGCTGTCTGCTCACCTAATTTCTGTTCTACCAGCAACCGTTCAGCTGACTTGGAGGAATTACGGTGTACTAGTCAGCTTTGTGGTCACCAGCTGTTTTGGCTCTTTTTACTAAACGAATCAACCTTTTTTGCTGTGATATTTTTATACATATATTTGCTCATCAACCACATGTTGGTCAGGTGTGCTGTGTGTGTCCTTAGCCTCTCCTGAGCTGCTGCTTTGTAATGTTGAGTAACTGCTGAGAGTCTGGAAAAGGACTGCATGCTTCTGTGCAACCCAGCTAATCCAGCTAGATCCTAATCCAGAGGATAAATATGTTTGGATGTCTCCCGTGCATTCACAAGTGAGAGCAAACTACTTACAGCTTTCTTTATGTTTATAATTATCCTTTAATGCCTAGGTACTTGTTTTTGTTTATTTTTGCTCTAGGATTTATTTTCCAGGTGCCTCCAGCTTTTTCTTTTTTTTACCCCTTCACTGATCTTTTTTGTATTAAGCACAGCTAGTCGGCTCAGATGAAACTAATATGACTTAAAGATGTCCAAATGCCAGAATGTTGATTTTATAAATGTTTTTCTTGTATTTTTGTGCCACCTTGTTTTTTTTTCCTGATACTCATTGACTCATTAGATAAAAAATCAATGATTTACATTGTATGAGGAAAGGATATTCTGGTACAACAGGCCATAGTTGAGTGAAACTTTAATAATTCCATTCAATTTCTTCCACTTTATCCGAGGCCAGGTGGCGGAGGTACCAGTTTAAGCAGAGATGCCACTGATAATGAATTTAGATAATGAATGATTTAGACAAATCTTGAAATATTGTCTTTTGATAAATGTGAAAGAGGTGACAGATTTCAATAGGCTCTATGCACAGCTCAACTACTTCCTGAATTTAATGCAGCTCCTTTGTTTCCTGTCTTTCATGATTGGATGCACTGATTAATCCAGGTGTGTATGACCTAAGTAACTGGCCAGACACACCTGGATTAATCAGTTCGTCCAGTAATGAAAGACAGGAAACAAAGGAGCTGCATTAAATTCAGGAAGTAGTGGAGCTGTGCATAGAGCCCATAGGGTGGATTCAAACACTCAGAGCTTACGCATTAACACAATGGGAAAAGCTATAAATGTTTACTGCATTTCTATAAATTCTCAGTTTTTCTACAGCAGAGGTCAAGACTCAGGGAATGGTACCGTTAGGTGGAGGTTGGTTGAGGACCCGAATGCAGAGATGAGTTTTGCTGATTTAATGAAAGAGACAACAGGGGCAAAAAAAAGCAAAAAAAACCCAAAAAAATCAGAAGATGGTGGAAAAAAAACACACACAGGGAGCAAAGAAACGACAAAGCAACAAAACAATGACAAACCAGCAAAAAGGAACAGAACAAAGGATGGTCTAAAGAGCTGATATGGAGCAGGTGTGAATGGAACTAACTAGTAGGGAGCCAAGCGAAAGGAAACAGGCACAAGTAGGCAGCACAGAGTTACTCAAGAACACAATCCTGTCTGAAAACTACTACAAAGACACAAAATTACAAAGAAACTAAAAATAAACCTAAACAAAGGGCAGAACCCTGACAGAATATTTATGTAATGAGGCTAACATATAAAGGTTGACCCTTATAGTTTGACTTAGATATATTTATTTACTCAGATAGGGTTAAAAGTTGAAGAACTCAATGCACAATTAATTTAACCTTCTACTTTATTTCCCATGATTGCTGACATTGTATCAGGTTTTATAATATATTAATGTCTAATATAGTTTTTTTTTTTTCATTGTCTTCTGTGTTTATCCTGTCCTTCTCGTCTATTGGACCCTTATAGTTCCTTCTTTTATTCAGTACATCTGCTGTCAGCTAATCTGCCATTCTTCTTCAGAAATCAACCTCTCTATTTATCCTTCTAGTCTTCTTAATTTTTTTTAATGAGATCCTTTAAAGCCTGAAAATATTTTCCCCACTTGCTGAACGCACCACACTAAAAGCTACCCGGCTGCTCTGACCACTACAGTTTTTGGTGTGAGTAAAAAGACAACAAACGAAACCTCTTAACTTTTCTTTTATGTGGGGTTTAAAACCATAAATCAGATAAAAAGGATTTGATGTAAGAATCAGAATTACTTTATTAATCCCTTGCGAGAAATTCTTTTCTTGCTGTGCAACCTTTTATAGAAGAGAGAAAAATAAGATTGTAAGTACAATAGAGCAAATAAAATATTAAATAAGACAGCATAAAATAGGTAAAATTACAACCCAAACATACACCCTTCCCTATAAACAGTGTATTACAACCTTTGGGAAGCTATTTTAAAAAATATCTGTTTTCCACAAAATGTCCTGGCATGAACTTCGTTTAGGGTGTGAGAAAGGACAACAAACAACATTGAAGACAGTTGCTCTGCTTTATTCTTCTGTGGGTTAACCCCTAAGGGGAAAATGCTAGATTCTGAAATGTTTGCTCAGCTAACTATCCAAGCAGCTTATAAAATAAGCTAAAGATATCAAACTCTTTGTTTGTCTGCTTCCATTTCCTTGACCCCCTACTTGGTCTCTGCAGGAAGCTGTTCACATTGAGCCTTGTTCTGCTAAAGGTTTCTTCCTGTTAAAAGGGAGTTTTTCCTTTCCACTGTCGCTGCATGAATGCTTGATGTGAAATTTACAGAGAACAATGACAAAATAAAATACAAAGAAAATCATTGTAGCTCATCCAGGTGGAGCATTTCATGCAATTCAATGACTGGAGGTGATCAAATGGTTTTCAAACTGAATTATCTGCAAAGTGCCTTGAGATGACATTGATTTTTAAAAAAGTATAACCCTGTAAACAAGTGACTGCTTTCATACATAGTATTTTGCTGTTTGTGCTCATATTTGTTAATGAGAAACATATAGAAAATGTGTTTTCTATGCTTGCTTTTTATTGCCCTGTAATCATTTTTGTTCAGCATCAAAAGCTCAAATATTTACTAAATATGCCACAGAACAATGATTAGAGGTTTCTCTGAAATGCAATGGAAAATATTTTTTTACCAACCTTTAATTTAGTGAAACTGTTATAAAATCCTTTAAGGAATATACTTTATAAGATATTTTTCTGTATTTTTAAGTAAGCCAGACTATTACTTAACATCATAGTTTCCTCTGATTAAGTTACTACTAAACTGAGAAAGAAAGCTGTTTTAATTGAAGATATAAAAGTCACTATTTCCTCTCTTTATAACATTTACCAAAGCTAAAAATTGCAATTCTTTCTTTTTGTAAATGCATTATCCACCAACAGCCTGAGTTTTTCTTACTATTACTTAATTTTCTTTGGGAGTTAATCTACTGCAGCTATTTCTAATACCGGTAATCCTCTCATTTTCGCTTTTCCTCCCATGTTCAGGTGACTACTGTGAGGTGAATTCTTGCCACAATGGAGCGACATGTGTGACGGGAGTAGGAGAGGATCCTTTCATCTGTATCTGTCCGGACGGCTTTGAGGGAGACACGTGTAACCTGACAGAGACAGGTAGAGCAGGAAAGGACAGTTGAAAACCATGTGTGGGAAAAAAACAGATTTCAAACCTCCTTCTTCTTACAGGCTCTTGCAACCCTAACCCATGTAAGAATGACGGGTCTTGTGAGGTCATCACTCCGACAAGAAGAGGGGATGTCTTTAATGAATACGTCTGCAGGTGTCAGCCGGGCTTTGAAGGAGTGCACTGCCAGATCAGTAAGCTGTTGCTGCTTTATACCTTTGGTTGCTTTTTTCTTTTCTTTTGACTTTTAAAACTCCATTGCACATTAATGCTAAGGGTTATAACTAATTTAGTGTCAGCATAAGGCATTTAATTAAAAGAATTACTAAAAAAAACATGTTGCTACACTGCAAAAACTCTTGCAATAAGTAAATAATTCTTAAAATAAATGCATTTATGCTTAATTTGAGTAGCTACATAAGCTGACCTGCCATTGGAATTAATAATTTAATTCTTTAAATTAGATAATTAAATATTATGCGCTTTAAATAAGACAATTCAGTTGTTTTTTTCATATTTTTAATATAAATTGTCTTATTCTGTTGGCAAAGTATCTTACTTTGCACTTATTTTAAGAAGAACTGACCTACCTAGATTTAATTTTTTTGCTGTGCATAAAATGAAAGTATGTTTTAAATACTGTGCAAGTAAACAGGAAGGAAATGAATTACCGGTGAATATGATCCTTTTGGATTGCTAACGCCAACATCAGTAGTGGGAGAGATGTGTTGCTCAGTAGATGTATGAAAGGGTTTCATTCAGTGGAATCTGTGGTGTTTTTGTTTGGCTAATTAGTGAAAGACCACTCTAAGTCTCTTAGCATTCAGATGTATTCCTCTCTGGGTCAACACTGCATCCATTTGTGCTGAAGCCTGGCCCAAACATGTGAAGAATTTCAATTCTCAGCTTGGGAAGCAGGTCCTTTAAAATCAGCTGTTTATTGCAAAAAAAGGGAGATATTTGGAAGATGTAGATAAATAATTAAGGGTTAAAATAATGAAGACTGTTTAAGCAATATGTACTTATTATACTTTTTTTAAACACCCCTATCTGCTCCTAAACATTTGTAATTTTGCATCAGCCTTACCTACAAACATTGCATTGCAACATCACAGTTTGAATTTAACTGTCCCATTTCACCTGACAGCATCTTTTTATTAACCTGACAACAGCCAGGGGAGACATGCATCTGGCTGTTGTCAGGTTATCGTTTTATAGCTTGGACCAAAATACTAAATTTAAAAAAATATATATTTTCAGTTAAATATAAGGAAAATTAAAATATGTGATATTTTCATAATTAGTCCTCCTAATTCTGATACCCTTAAAACTAGTAGATTGATTAGCAGATTGCCACTAATGTTTCGTCTGTGTGAATCCAGGGCTGACAGGGGGAACAATATACTGAGGCCATGCGTGCCGTAGAATGCTGCCTTTTGCGCGTTCTTATGGCTGCCAAGGGCCCCACCATGAGGCGGTTCCCTATGGTGCTGGCTGCCTTTATCTCTGTGGAAAGATAGGATCCACATTAGGGGTGTTAGAGGGAAAAAAAGCATATTTCATACTTCTGTCCTTTTCACAAAAAAGGAGCATAGGTTCAGGTTTCAAAATTGTAACACATCTTAGCAACTATAGATTTCTTCTTTCTGTCTCATAATTAGGCCCTAAATTATGCCCATATTAGTCTGTTACCTAAAAACTAGAGGGCAGGTTTGTGATTTTAATCTAACAAAAAGTAAAATTAAGGGATATGAATACTTTAGTGAGTCACTGTACGTTTTACTTTTCCCAGTTTGTTTCTCATCCAAATCAGTCTACGTGTAAGCTGCACTGAGCCAGCAGTGTTGGAGCCATTTAGGCATTCGTTTTGTGACCAATCCTCTTAGCATTAAAAGGAACAAGATCCAAAACAGATTCAATTGGAATTACATCAGCATGTTGTCTGGTTTAATTTGAAATATCCTTTTAGGTTGAAAGCAGATAGTTAAGGAAATATTACACCCTAGCGCTGCGATAGAGAATAGTTGTATTTCTCTCTTATTCTCAACATGTCAGCTGGAAGCTATTATTAAATGCATAAAAACCAGGTAAATAAGTATAAAAAAACAAAGTGTTTAGCACAGCTAGAGAAAGAAACACCTACAGCCACCTGATGGTTCTGCCTGTCATTTTGCTGTAATATCAGAACGTCCGTAGAGGGGATGCAATGATTCTCTGACAAGGGTTAGTGTCTGGTTTCTGCAGTTTATCTCACATAGTCCTAGACAGAGGACAGGGACACTCTAATCACCTTCTCAGCTCCTCTTCCTATCCACTGCAATTTGTAGGCCAGGCAGAATGAAGAATACAACCAGGTCTACATCCTGCCCATCATATGAAACTAACTACCTCGTCCCGTTTAAAATAAATGCAGAGTTTCAACATGCAGAAAGTTTGCATGCAACATAAAAACCTACGTTTTTACAGTATCTATAATGATGAAAGGATGTTTTTTTTTTTTTACAAGTTTTACATTAGTCAAATCTTCTGTGCATACAATGTAGGCCCATCCTGAAATTCAAACTATCACAGAATGCAGTTTTTGATAATCCATGAACCTCAGTTACAGTTACCTCAAGCTGATCAAAAGGAAAATCATATCAAGAGGTGCATAATTTTGTAATCAAACTTAGCCATTGATCAACAAAAATCCAAGTTACTCATGTAGCTCTTTAGGGAAATTAGTTGTTAATGCCTGATATAGTCCTGTACGCTAGAATAAACCACCAATAAATTATTATTACACAAATAATTAAGCAATAATGCCTGAAAAGATGCTCCTATTAATCATGAATGAACATGCATTCCTATTAACATTATTTAACATATTTAGTTAACTGTGATTCAGAAGCAGTGTTTAATTTGGATCTAAGATGCACTGACCTGGTTCAGTTGCAGTGGGTTCAAAATAAACTCGGTCAAGTTTTCCAGGCTTACAGATCAGGATAATCTTTTTGTTGTTGCCAAAGTCACAGATGTGCCACTGCAATCTGTCTACTGTGGGTTGTTTGGGTTGTTCTAACCTCTGAGCATCTATTTGTTTATGCCTGGTAAGCCGCGGGGAGGATAGAAAGGGCACCATCCATCATTCCCCTTGTTGCCTGGTGGATCATGACCGCTCTTATGTCACAGTTACAGTTAAAAAAAAGTATTTTTTATGGAGGTATGGAAAGAGTGACACATGGTGAGCTGTCATCTCTTAACCTGCAGATGTAGGTCTATCTGTATAAGAGCTCTACCTTGTGGAGATGTTTGTGCATTGCTTTAGATTTGGGCAAAAGTTTTAATTCTGCTATCGATGTGCTTATTATCTGTTATTTCACTATTTTATATTTAAAAATTACTCCCACAGAAAAATAATCCCAAATGTTGTTTTTTTGGGGGGTAATCAGCTACACCAGCTCCTCCATTTTCTTCCATTTGTTCATCAGACCTCTGAAAACAATCACAAGCTTATTATTTCCAGTTTCCTGTTAACTGTTAGCTGTTGAGGGTTAAAAGGTTGCTGTGTTTTTCTTCCAGATGTGAATGACTGTGCCAAAGAGCCTTGTCGAAACGGAGGGATCTGTCGAGATCTTGATGGAGACTACACCTGCCAGTGTCCGTCTCCGTATGTTGGGAAACAATGCCAGCTACGTATGTTTCCTCAGTTACACTTTCTACACATATCTACTCACTGCTTTTCTTTAGAAAACATAAAATATTATATGAATTGCAGAATAAGTTAATGTAGTTTGGGGTATTCTTAAGTGCCAAAGGGTAGCCCTAGTCAAACATTAGCTCTATGAAAGAGAAAAGTCGTTGTTAAATATCAAAATTTATGTTGGTTCCTAGGTTGCATTAGTCTTTTGGGTATGGAAGGAGGAGCGATCGTGGAGTCCCAGATTTCTGCGTCCTCTGTGCACTACGGTGTTCTGGGTCTCCAGCGCTGGGGCCCAGAGTTGGCCAGACTGAACAACGAAGGCATCGTCAACGCCTGGACGTCCGCCAGCCATGACAGGAACCCTTGGATTGAGGTGAGGGACGTGAGGGCTTTAAGGTCGGGCCAGTGAGCATTCTTTGTAAGAACACTTCCGTGTTTCTTTTCAGATTAACATGCAGAAGAAGATGCGCCTGACAGGCATCATCACTCAGGGAGCCAGCCGCATGGGCTCAGCAGAATACATCAAGGCCTTTAAAGTGGCCAGCAGCTTGGATGGTATCAGCTATGTCACATTTAAAGGAGACGGCATTCGAAAAGATAAGGTCTGATGTGATTTTTTCTTTAAAAAAACAAAAAACAAAACACCTGCCTGTTTTTTCTTAGTTGTCTTCTGCATGCTCAATCCTTCTGTGCATCTGTGGGCTGCAGGTTTTTGTAGGTAACGTTGACAACGACAGCACAAAGACCAACCTTTTTGATCCCCCCATCGTAGCCCAGTTCATCCGCATCATCCCGGTGGTCTGCCGCAGGGCCTGCACCCTGCGCATGGAGCTGGTGGGCTGTGAGTTGAATGGTAAACATCTACATATTTGAAGCTTTTAAAAAGCTAACTCAAAAATAAAAAGCAGTTCATAATACTTGATCTAATTTGAACTCAAGGCAGAAAATAACAGTAACTGAAATCGTTCCATGAAATCAGGGTTAATATGAAGAGATTGTAGTAATTCTGTGCTCTTTGCTGCCTACATTCTGCTACTGTCTCTTGCCTCTCTCTACTCTCCTCTTCTTTTATAACTGCCTGGTGTTACATTGGTTAAAATCACTTGTGGGTTGAATTTTCTTTGCAAGGTTCTTCTGGGTGTATTCATGTCTTTTTTATTTCTTTTCTGCTCTTTCCTTCTCCTCCCCCTTCCCTTTTTTCTTTTTGTTTTGTTTTACTTTTGATTTACAGTTTATTCAAACACGGCAGGTTGCTCCGAGCCCTTGGGAATGAAATCTCGACTCATCTCTGACGACCAGCTTTCAGCCTCTAGCACTTTCCGAACGTGGGGAATCGATACCTTCACCTGGCACCCTCAGTTTGCCCGGCTGGACAAGGCGGGGAAGACGAACGCCTGGTCTCCTGCTCAAAACAATCGCTCAGAGTGGATCCAGGTTCAGAAAACTTTATGAAAACACAATTGTTATTGGTTTTATGAGTGATACTTAAAATCCAGTTCAATCTGGGGTTTCTTACTCTGTTTCTCTCTGCTAACTCCTCAGGTGGATCTTGGTAAAATGAAACAGCTCACAGGCATTGTCACTCAGGGGGCTAAAGACTTTGGAGTGGTGCAGTTTGTTTCAGAGTTTAAAGTGGCATACAGCAATGATGGAGAGTCATGGAGTATCGTGAAAAATGAGAACACTGGTGGTGATAAGGTCTGAATACTTGAAATGTTCATCCATAATATCTTATTTTTCATTTATAACACCTTTCTAATTGATTTAACTGTAAATTTGGGAAAATGTAAACAATTTGCCTTTTTTTATACCATCTTCACCATATCTTGCTGGAAGAACATGTTCTCTTCTTCCTATTTTGAAGAGAAAGGAATGCCCTTCTGTCCCTTTTTAACATTTATTTTCTAAGGATATGAATTCACAAATATTTAGCAAACAAATATGAATGAATTAAAGCTAAAATGTGTAATATATACAAGGATTTACTGATAGAAATACAATATATTATACATATGTTTGTGACTTATCATCTACCAGCTTAAAGAATCCATCTTTATGTTTGTGTTGCCTTGGAAATTGCTATTTACAATTAAGAAGGAGCTGACAAACTAATGAATGTAGGTATCGCCATTCCGCTTCACTGTGGCAAGTTAGCCCTATATAAAATATATATCTAATAAAATACTATTTATAAAATAATCTATGTAAACAAACCTCATCATTACTTCACAAGAAGTGATGCAGACGTTGCAGAAGCCATTTTGTACCATGACGACCTCTGTATTGTTGGAGGGGGAGAAGTGGAGGGGAAGCGGTTTATGTCGCTGCAGTCTGACCATTAGATGTCGCTGAAAATGACACACTGTAGCTTTGAACAAGGACAGTAGAGATAAATAAAAAAGAGCTTTAATTAATTTATTTGATATGAACTGTTAGGGGCCCTTATACCTGTGGCACAAATGGCACAAACATTCTTTCAACATCTCAACCAATAAATAGGTATTATATTAAAATAGAGTTTTTATAATTACATTGTTTAATGTGGAGCTAACCTGCAGGCAGGACAGATGCTTATTTTTCAATGTCTTTTTTTTCTTCTGTTTCTTTTCATCTTTTTACACGTTGTCATCAAAGGGCAGCAGAGAAAGGAAAAAAATAATTGGTGGAGCTGGTAAAAAATCACAGAAGACTGATGTTAAGCAGCTACTCTATAAAAAAGAAGAGAAAATTGTGTAAAAATTGAAAAATTTCAGTGATATGCTATAAGCTATGACAGTGGCGAATACGTCGTTTGATGAGGAGGAGCTCTTTCATTGATCGTCAGATCAGATCGGGTGTCATTAATGGGAGAGAGAACTGCAGTTTACAGAATTTTCCTCAAATTTTTTCTTTTTTATGTATAATTTCTCATCATATAATTTTTAGATTTGACAGGCCCCAATTTAAACTGGAAAACACCTTTTAAGCGTTTTAATCTGTTATTACAGGTATTACATTCTGAGGCATGCTCTCAGTTCTATTGGTGATTACGAAAACATTGGTGAAGATGGAATGTAAGCAGAAAGTTTTCTCCTGGGGCGGCCAGTTGAGGCTCACTGATCATCTGATTTTAAACCAAGTGCAGGAGAATTATAGGAGATTTTATTTATCTAGTTTTAAAAAAGTGCTATGATTTTATTAAAATTACAAATGCATCACTTTTTTTTTTTTAGATTTTCCAGGGAAACATTGACAACAACAGTCACAAGAAGAACGTGTTTGAGCCCCCGTTCTACGCTCAATATGTACGGGTCATCCCTTGGGAATGGCACGAGCGCATCACTCTACGCATGGAGCTGCTGGGCTGCGATGACTAAAACCAATCTTTCCTCATCCATTTCTTCCACCAAGCTGTGGAACGACGACCTCTTCTGTTTGGCACTATATGGAGATCATGTCTGCTGAATAGTTTGGACTCTAACACCTATAGCACTTTTTATTAGTGACTTTTTTCATGTTTACATGGCTACATTATTTAACATCCCAGCCTTTGGTGACTCAAGGAGCGCTGCTTTGATTATTTGTAGTTTTAGAAGCTTTATGTATAAAAATGTATTTTATTTGGGCAATTTACAGCCTATAAGGGTTTAACTCCATTAACAGCATGCACAGGACAGATGCTAAACTCCTTTAAAGCTTTTTCTTACTTCTGTAAAAACTTATGAAATTGTGGAGGACTTTTTGTTACGTCTAACTGCTCCAGAAAACACAAAAACCAGAAAAAAAGAGGACAGTCTCCAACATTAGTAAGGCTACCACATAAGTAGTCCTCACTTACAGGTCAGCTGATAGATTCTATGTAATTAACAGAAATTTAAACTGTGTAATTTTGTTCTGATTTGATGATTTGTACAATTGATGTGAAATATAAGGAAAATGTGCACAAAAAATAGATTTACATTTATTTTTGTTTTGTAACTCATTGTTGGTGTGAGACTAAGATTAAATGTTCAACATAATCTCTTCAGTGTGGCATGCGTTTGTTCATAAATGCATAATGCTTTGTTCCTCTTGCTGCAAAGCATCTTTGTGAACTACACTGAGGATGCAGTAGTAGGTAATAGGAGGAGCATCTCAGCTTTTATACATGCGGGGATCCAATATTTGATCTGCTGTTAAGCTGTCAATTTCCCAACTCACAAACACATTAACCAACTCTTTTTTTATGGTTCCTTCTTGCTGATTATTGGAAATTGACAGAATATCAGTCGAAAATGTATGACAGATAAAAAAAAAAGTCTGTTTATTGAATTGTGAAATAAGAATTCAATCCCAGCAACTACTGCAACATGACACACATCTGTGCACAATCAAATAATTACCACACCCCTGATCTTAACACCTCATTTGTATGAAGCACATGTACTTTTTTTTTTGCATATTAATCACTTTTGCAACATGGTAAAAACCAAGGACCTGTCAAAAAATAGGTTATATTTTAAAAAAGTTGTCTTGCACAAGAACTGCTGGTGCTATTATTGCGAAGGGTACAGGATGATTGGGCCGTGTAACATAAAATCTTGTCTCAAAATCTGCTTTGCTCAGCAGAAACACTTAAGAGGGGGGCATGGGTGGGTCTTCAGCATGACAATGACTCAACAAAGGAGTGGCTCAGTGAGAAGCCAAGGAGGTTCATGGAGTGACCTAGTTAGTCCCCTTAACTCAGAAAACCTGTGGAGGAGGCTGAAGGTATTAATTTTAAAATGGATGTCAGGAAACATGGGGGTCCAATCCCAAACCTAACCCTCCATTTGTGCTGTCCCACTGAGGGTCTGCAAAATGATGGGCCATCCCGAACCACATAGTGGGTAGGTCGAGTGAATTATCCAGGGAGTGTCAATCAGCTGGAATTCAGCAGCGGGGGTCATTGACAGAAGCGAGGCTGCTGTACACTGGCGCCCCCAGTCCCTCTGACCTCCCTCGGACACAACAATACTGAAAGCTAGAGCTCAAACCGACAACCTTCTGGTTGGAGCGCAAACTCCTTCTTCCAACACCACTGTCACCCCCAACATTTGTCTTAAGACAGGCAAATGTTTAGTGTCATGTGAACCTGAGGCACAGAGCTACAGCCATGCACATGGGACGTCACCATGTTGCCATAGAGACAACTGTTTTCCTTTTCTGCTGGAGGGAAGAAGCCATCCCATTCTGGTTTATAGCCCCCAGCTTCAATCAAGGCACCTTCCACAGCTGCAAGTGGGACTTGATAGTTAAGGGTTAGTGCTTAGTGGGCGGTTTGGGATTCAGCCTTAGAGACAAACTGGAGGATCCTTTCAGAGAGGTCTAAAGGCCAACTATTAAAAGATAAGAAATATTTTTTCCTCAGTTTTCTCATAATTATTGGCTATAAAAACCTAGGCACATTATTTTTATGTTATCTTACATGTTTATATAATCTTTACAATTTTGGCATAATTACCGCTCTGCCTGGGTTGCTCTTTCAGCTATTGGCATGTGTGAGAGTCCGTATGTTAAGCTAACAATTGATCAATTACTCACCAAGTTGACAATTATTTCAATAATTGATTAATCACGATTAAGCAGACTAATTCTTCCACAACTACACATGATTATTTAAGAACATTAAAATACATAAAGAGAAATACTAAAAAAGACACATTTTTAGAATTTTGAATAAATCAGTTTAATTTTTCCAGCTCATTGGGAAAATATTTAATGCCAAACAGTGATGAGATTAAACACCTCACTTTTATGAGTGATTAAAAAAAAAAAAAAGAGTTTCAGTTGCATCGCTCTACGAATTCATTTAACAAAAACAGGTTGGATAAAGAAATACAGCCAGTTAAAGGAATGTCATCAAAGTAGCTGTCTCTGTCAGAGACTCCTGTAAAGCATTCAGTTATTTATGATCAAAGCCATAAACTATAAATGGGGAAAAGGCAGGTATTACCATCATGACTCCAATTTATAGCTCATATGTACATGAAACCTAAGAGCCTCTTAAATGAGTGGCAGCCTGTGAGTTTTTGCAAATGTAAGCAGTATAGATTTTGCTAAAAGTTTAGAGTGATAGAATGGTTCTGTGAATTAGGAGACGGCTGGCTTGCAGGCAAAATAAAGAAACACTGTAGGAGTCAAAATACCGAGCAGTAACGCTAACAGATGCAATAAGCTAAATCAACCCCAATCCTGTATAATAAAGGGTAAATGTTGGAAATGATGAACCATGAACCTCTACATGAACTCAGCTTCAAAGAGGACTCTCTCGATTTTCATCCTGACATCTGTCTTTTTGGAAGGGGCCAGTTTTTTGAACATTTTCGCCAGGTTCATGAAGTAAAACTCGTCACAGTCCTGTGGTTTATCCAAGTTCACTTGCAACATTTTGTGCTGTTTGGTCACAAGTGGCACTTCTTTCACTGCAGCATTGCCGTCGCTCGGTCTGCAAACTAACAGGATGTCCGACTTGCTGCTGCTGCTTCCCTCCCCTTCGGTTTTACTCTGAGCATCCATGGGGACATCTTCACTCTCACTTTCATTGGGCCCCTGGGTAGAGAAGAAGTTTTTAAAAAAAACACAGAGAAATAGAAAGCTAGTCATCTACTGAGGAGTCCCATACATTTTTTTTCTGTTTCTTCACTAACACTGATGAA
The DNA here is from genome assembly GCF_016077235.1 of Cyprinodon tularosa. Classification (NCBI taxonomy): domain Eukaryota; kingdom Metazoa; phylum Chordata; class Actinopteri; order Cyprinodontiformes; family Cyprinodontidae; genus Cyprinodon; species Cyprinodon tularosa. The sequence goes on from NW_024039395.1 coordinate 482,914, forward strand.
GGGTATGTACACGACCGTTGTAATAGAACCAGTGGGTGATAGGTTTGTCACAATACTAAAATTTCAAACTCAATATCAATAATATCGATGGTTTGCAGGAAATATTCAACACCATTTAAGAAATCAAGGGGATAAAAAAAAAGACAAATCAGTAAAGACAATTAAAACATTTTAAATAACATGAAAAACTCCCCATTTTTAATCTTAACCATGCTTCCGTAGCAGCATCACAGATGCTGGTTAAAGAGGTTTGCAATAAATGCAAATACAACTTAACAATAGCATAAGGCTATATGTGGTACTATTAGGTTAGATACGAGTCAAACGACTCGGCTTGCCACCTGCATTCAATTCTAAAAATCTAAATATCCATTGTTTGAATAAAAAATAAGAATGAAAGCACAGAGGTAAAATAGAATGGTTTTATATATATATATATCAAAATAGATGTAGAAGTTTTAAATATATCTAGTTTTTATCATTTTGTTGCATTTAATAGCTTAATAATTTAAATCACAAGCCATTCTTTCTCTAACGATTTATGTTATTATTTATGAGCCATCTATTTATTTCTCTAACCATTCCTAATTATGGTACGATTGGCCCTTCATACTTCACCTACTAAATTAACTGATATGTTTCTCCATATTACTCTGAAATACACTGTGTGCAGAATTATTAGGCAAGTGAGTATTTCGACCACATCATCCTTTTCATACATGTCCTACTCCAAGCTGTATAGGCTTGAAAGCCAACTACCAATTGGTAAATCAAGTGATGTGCATCTCTGTAATGAGAAAGGGTGTGGCCTAATGACATGAACACCTTATATAAGGTGTGCTTATTTATTAGGCAACTTCCTTTGGCAAAATGGGTCAGAAAAGAGATATGACAGACTCTGAAAAGTCAGAAATTGTCAGATGTCTTCCAGAGGGGTACAGCAGTTTGGAAATTGCCAAGCTATTGAAGCGGGATCATTGCACAATCAAGTGGTTCATGACAAATAGCCAAAGGGGGCGCAAAAAGCGTGTTGAAAAAAAGAAGACGCAAAATAACTCCCCATGAATTGAGTAGGATCAAGCGTGAAGCTGCAGGGAAGCCATTAGCCACCAATTGTGCCATATTTCAGAGCTGCAACATGTCTGGAGTGCAGAGAAGCATAAGGGGCTCAATACTCAGGGACCCGGCCAAGGTAAGGAAAGCCAAAAAAAAAGACCACATTTGAACAAGGCAAAATGTCAAGACTGGGCCAAGAAATATCTGAAGACTGATGCCTCCAAGGTGTTTTGGTCTGATGAAATGAGTGAGTCTTGATGGGCCAGATGGATGGGCATGAGGCTGGAGGGCAGCAAGTTCCTTATTGACTCAGACGCCAGCAAGGTGGAGGTGGGGTACTGGTATGGGCTGGTATCATCAAAGATGAGTTAGTGGGACCTTTTCGAGTTGATGATGGAGTCAAGATCAACTCCCAGACCTACTGCCAGTTTCTGGAAGACACATTCTTCAAACAGTGGAACAAGAAGTCGCCATCCTTCAAGAAAAACATGATATTCATGCAGGAAAATGCTCCGTCACACGCATCAAAATACACCACAGCGTGGCTGGCCAGAAAAAGTCTAAAAGGAGGGAAAAAAAATAATGACATGGCCCCCTTGTTCACCTGATCTGAACCCCATGGAGAACCTGTGGTCCTTCATGAAATGTGAGATCTACAGGGAGGGAAAACAGTCCACCTTTCTGAACAGTGTCTGGGAGGCTGTGGTGGCTGCTGCATGCAATGTGGATCGCCAAACAGATCAAGACACTGACAGAATCTATGAATGTAAGGCTTTTGAGCATCATGGTGAAGAAAGGTGGCTTTATTGGTCATGATTTGTTTTTTTGTTTTTCAAATGTCGCAAATGGTTTTTTTTCTGAATTTTGGGTTGTTATATTGGTTTACCTGTTGAAAGTAAACTAGTGAGATGGGTACATGTATATATATTTTTTTCATTATGCTGCCTAATAATTCTGCACAGTAATATTTACCTGCACACACAGACATCCTCATAAAATGGCCAAATCTAGAAAAAAAAAAAAAAACACACCAACTTCCAAAAATAAAACTTTCATATTAAGGAGACTTTTGGGTTGATTGAGAACACAATGGTGGCCCAATAATAAAAATGCAACTTGCCTAATAATTCGGCACACAGTGTAGTATAAATGCAACATTTTAAAGCAAAACTGATACGGAGGTGAGGAGAGGAGAGGAGAGTGAGCTGGCCACCCCAAAGATATTGCTGTTTTCCCTGTAGCTACTAACAGATAAATTTAGTCCTGTGTTTTAGATCGTTTTCATTTTATAACGTCCAAATGGCTCCAATATTCCCCGATAACAGGATGCACTTACACTGCTATCACTTTTGAAGTTTCTTGTGTCCAAATGACTTTGTTCTACTTAAGACTGGAGCTTAAGATTTAGTTTGTCGGATTTTAAGTGTAATACTTTGTGGTATTTCATTAATATGTACTTTCTTTTATTAACTTAACCATTATTCCCATCATAAATTCAAGTGTCTCCTTACACCTCTTTTTCTCATCTTTGTATATCCCCTTTCTTTTTTATAAAATTTGTATCAATATTCCCACGAAACCTATAACTTATTTACATTTCCTACAGCTTTACTGGCCTTGTATACATACAATGATACAAGAAAACAACTGTTAAGCATGGGTATGTCAGAAACCATTCAGACAGGTGTGAAATTGTGAGCATGTAATCAGGTAAAAAAAATCCTCAGGGTATTTAAACCTTTGATTAGGGTTATTTGAGTGGTTTCTGTTTGATTTATTTGTGACTTAAATAAGGTAAAGAAGGTTGGATTAATCTTAAAAACAGCAAAAAGGAAAAATCCCTGCATATGTAAAACTATGAGTGTAAAGGTAAACTGACAATGATAATATTCTAAGATGGTATATCCATTATCTTACCATAAAATATGAGGACATGTCTTTTTCAGGATCGGCTCTGGCTCTGTTAGTTAATAAAGTTTCATCCTGTGGATTATCTGTTCTTTTTTGCATCTTTTTGCAGAACTCCACATGTCTGTAGAAATCAAGCTTGCCTCCCAGCATGGCTATGCAGTACAAACAGTGGTAATGTGGTCGTTTGGCGCAGTCCAGTCCACATCTGTGGATGGTGTACCCTGAAACATGATGAACATAGGTTTCCTTCAATAAAATATTTAAATCATTATCTTAAAAGCAAAAAAAAAAGAAAATAAAAGATTACCTCCAAGTTGACAGGCCTTTTTCAGGTGAAATTCTAAATGCACCATGACTTTGGAGCGCTTTGCAGGCTTAAAAAAGGCCGGTGAGCAGAAGGGACAATGATACGTCCCTGGGGGGCAGCAGGTCATACATTTCTCCATTAAAGGGAAGGCAGTCCCTCTCTGGATGGTTATGTGAAGCTTAAAATAAATTAAAAAACGGGATTAACATCAACATTCATTCTAAATAGTGTACTAATGACAGCATTACCAAGGCTAAGCAGCAACTAAAGTAGCCTATGTTGCCTGCATACACCATTAATTAGCATAGCGCATGATAGTTTAGCATCCTGTTTGCACAGCATCCCATGCTATACAATGCACCAAAGCAAAGAATCATACAATCAGTCCACATTTCTATCCGTTAGGTAACGTTTCTAAGCAGCTAGCAGGACAATAATCGACCGCTTTCTGGATAAAATGCATCTTTTCCACAGTAACATGTATATAACAAGTAAAATATATGACCATAGAAAAGAAAAGAAACCAAGCTCAGACTTAATAAAAAGCATGTTTAAGTACTTCTTGAGCTTCACCGTCTCCCATGTTTTCCAAAAGTTGTCCTCGCCTGCTTTCTTTCTACTTCTTGCAATTTTTTTCACCAGGACTGCCGTCCGACTGAACGATTCAGTGCCGCCACCCTCTGGTCCGGAGGGTAACTACCCTTCGTCTTTCTTCTTTTGTAATGTTATTTTGTGATGGCGGTTTGCAAACAAATTGATAGTGCATTACCGCCACCTACTGGTATGGATCGTTGAACAAATTGACAGTAAAAATGTCCCCACTTTCCTTGGCTGGTCCCCTAATAAAGACTTTAGCTACGCAGCTCTTTCTGAGTGGAATATTTTACAAAGAAACTGGAAGTTGACTGAGTTAATATCTTTAAATGCTTTTAAGTTGAATGTGAAAGAATTTGAAGCAGCCTCAATGATCTGTAATTGTTTTTACTTGATATGTTTTTTTATTTTTTATGTACCTGTCATTTATTTGAATGTATCTATTTTTAATGTATCTTATGTAACTTTGCTGCCTCTTGGCCAGGACTCCATTGAAAAAATAGGTTTTTTTTATCTCAATGGGATTTTTTCCTGGTTACATAAAGGTTAAATAAAAAATTAAAAAGATTCCTTTTTTAACATCAATCTTTGTACTAAAATATTCTGTTATGATTCGTTGACATTAAGATCTAAGGAGAAGTGCCTTTTATCAGGTCAGACCCTGTAATTTAATGAAAGCGTGGAGTCAGAGTGAAAAAATATGCATGCCCAGGAGAAGGGAGACACTCCAGTGGCTGGAAATTGGCTGCCATTCGACTGGCATTTGACTGGGAAGGGCCATTTTGAATGGCTGCTACTAAATATTAACCAATAAACCTACTTTCCTTTATATATTTAATATAGTAAATCAATGTTATATATATATGTAGCTAATATAATCACTATTTATCCCATATTGTCTAAAACTTTTATGTTGAGCTTGATGCTCCTGTTCTTCCCTCCATCTCCAACTTTGTAACAATGGTTTACCAACTGACTTCTTTGAGTCCAAAAAACTTTTCGGCTCCTCTGGCAATGATTCTGAATTTCTCATTTCATTTCTCATTCAGGTCCCACTGTTCAAAAACGAATCATAAAAATAAAGTAAAAATAAAAAATATTTGACTTACCCCAAGATCTTCTTCGTCTACCGTTGGTCCCAAAAGCGTCGGTACAGCTGCCCTTTGCAGGTATAGTTTCTTGGGAGACTTTTTTCGCAAACCAGTCGACTGAACATAGTCTTCTCGCCGAAAATGCAAGGCGCAAACGCGATGGTCAGCTTCCCGAAGAACATCCACAGGTGTGTTTGTGTCGAACCCGAGAAATAACAGCCACAACTGTAGTCGTTCAGGACTGTGGAAAGGAAGTCGATGACAGCACCTATTATAAGGGATTTTCCCGCAGTTCCTGACAGCACAAATCCTTCCCATCTTGTTCTTGTTCTTCTTGTTCTTCTTCTTATTCTTCTTATTCTTCTTCTTCTTCTTCTTCTTCTTCTTCTTCGAGTTTTATGGCGGTTGGCAACAAACTGTTAGTAGCATTACCGCCACTTACTGGTATGGAGTGTGGTTCGTGATGGTTTAAATATTGATCCTGATACATTCTACCCTAACTTCTTCTAAACATACATTCACACATTCACACTTAAAAATATAAACATATTTGTGCACAGCTTTGTATATCATTCCTTCACTCACAAACACACTTACTATAATTAAATTCTATGGAATAATTTCGTTTTCTTTAGAAATCGAATAATTATTTGTATGTGTTTACTCCCTAAATTTTTCCTCAGTATATCTAATAAATTAACCTTCTCCTTAATGTCTTCAAACTCTCTTCTCATATATCTTCTCTCTCTTTCATATTTATGACATTCTAGTATAACATGTTCTATGGTTTCATATTTATCACAGAAATCACATTTGCCCGTTTTATGTTTTTGTATTTTAAAAAGTGTATAATTAAGTCCTGTATGACCAAATCTTAACCTTGTTATCACTCTTTCCTCCTTTCTATTTCTTCTTCCATTTCTTCTTTCTCCTACCATCTTCTGAATTTTATAAAACCATCTTCCTGTTTTATCTTCATCCCACCTTTTTTGCCAAATTTCCATAAGTTTCTCTTTAATAATACTCTTTCCTTCTGATTTACTTATTTTAACCATAAAACTAATAGAATGTTTAATTGCCCTTTTTGCCATTTTATCTGCCCTCTCGTTTCCCTCTACCCCAATATGTGCTGGAACCCACACAAATGTAACTATCAGCCCCATGTTTCGTATTCTGAACAGTGTATGATTTATTTCTAATAAAATGTCCATCCTACTATCTGTTTGGTTATTTTTTAAACTTAACAATGCAGAACTTGAATCTGAACATATTATTGTTTTTAATGGTTTTATGTCTTCTACCCATTGTAACGCTAATAATATTGCCAACATTTCTCCTGTGTATACTGATAATCCATCTGTAATCCGTTTTCCTATTTTTATATTGAATTCTGGTACTACAAATGCTATTCATAGTTTCTCAGTTATTTTTGATGCATCGGTATAAATTTGAATATATTGATGATAACTGTCTAAATGTAACTGTACTAAATTGATATCTACCGTGTACGATTTATCTTGTTTCTTTTCCATTAGTGACATATCTACTGTTGCTTCTGGTAGAATCCAGGGAGGTATAATTGATATTGGTGTTGTTTGACTCATTTCTAAACTATTCATTTTAAATTTTTTTTATTTTATTTTCAATTGTCCATCCAAAACTCCTCATTTCTTTCTTTTCTTTTTCCCAGCATGGATTTAAAATGTCCAAAGTTGGGTGATCCCCATTATTTCCTTGTAAATTTAACCAGTAATTGATTTCTAATTTCGTTCTTCTTAAATCTAATGGCATTTCTCCCATTTCTATTTCTAATGCTGCTGTTGGTGTGGTTTTAAATGCTCCAGTACATAATCTTAGTGCCTGATGTTGGATAATGTCTAATTTGGTTAGATGTGTTTTAGCTGCTGCACCGTAAACTAAACAACCAAAGTCTATGTTGGATCTTATCATACTTGTGTAAATCTGTTTTAGTGATTTCCTATCTGCTCCCCAGTCACTGCCAGCCAAACATCTCAAAATATTCAAGATTTTCTTACATTTATCAACAACTTTTTGTATATGTATATGCCATTTTAATTTTTCATCAAACCATAATCCTAAAAACTTTATACACTTTACCTGCTCTAACTCTTGTTTATATAATTTTAATTTTATTTCCTTGTTTATTTTTTTCTGAGTAAATAACATTACTTTCGTTTTATCAACTGAGAATCTAAATCCCCATTGCAACGCCCATTTCTCTATTTCAATAATAACCTTTTGTAATTTTTTAACAATAAAATCAACATTTTTCCCTCGTTTCCAAACAGCTCCATCATCTGCAAATAGTGAACACCCCATGTCTTTTTCAATATCTTTAAATACATCATTTATCATAATTGAGAACAATAGTGGAGTTCCATTTTCTACTTTATATTTTCCTGAGGTAGTTTCTCCTATTCTAACTTGTATTTTCCTACCTGTTAAAAAGTCTTTAATCCATTTAAATATTCTCCCTTTAATACAAAACTTGTATAATTTAATTAATAATCCATCCACCCACATCATGTCATATGCCTTTTCTATATCAAAGAATACAGCCACTACACTTTCTTTATTTACTTGTGCTCTTCTAATTTCGTGCTCTAAACAGAGCGTTGGATCGTTAGTGCTCCTCCCTTTTCGAAAACCACTTTGATATTTTGATATATATCCTTTACTATTTAGATAATATACTAGTCTATTATTAATCATTTTTTCCATTATTTTACATAAATTAGATGTTAAGGCTATTGGTCTGTAGTTTTCTGGGTTTGAATGATCTTTTCCTGGTTTGGCTATTGGTATTATAATTGATTCCTTCCAGTTCAACGGTAATTTTCCCTCCTCCCAAATTTTATTATATAGTTGTAATATTATATCTTTAGATTTTTCACTAAGTTGCCCTATCATTCTATACCAGATTTGGTCTTTACCTGGTGCTGTGTTTTTTGTCTTTTTAAGTGCATTGTTCAATTCAGTTTTTGTAAACTCAACATTTAACAAATTATTTGTTTCTTCAACGCTCTGTATAAAATCTTTATATTTAATTTTTGTATTTTCTCTACCTTTTCTTCCATTTTCACTAATATTATTTGAACTATGAATTTTACTAAATGTTCTTGCCAATATTTCAACTTTATCTTCATCTCTTATTATGTTTGTATCATCTATTTTTAGAACAGGATAGTCAAACTCTCTTTTTATACCATTCATTATTTTGATTACCTTCCAAATTTTTTCAATTTTTGTTTCTTTCCCTATCGTATTACAGAATTTTTTCCAATATTCTCTTCTTGCATTCTTTATAGTTCCCCTTACTATTGCTTGTTTTCTTTTATAATCAATAAAATTTTTATAAATTGGATTATGTTTGAGTGTCTTAAATGCTTTATTTCTTAACTTTATTGCTTCTTTACACTCATTTGTCCACCATGGAACCATTTTCTTATCATTCTTACTCCCTGATTTCTTTATAGAATTATCTGCTGCTTCCATTATTATTTTACCAATTATTAAATTTAAATCATTTATATCCATACTCATGTCTACTTTTTCTAAGTTTATTTGACTCAAATATCTAAATTTAGTCCAGTCAGCCTTATTAAAATTATACTTTTTCCCAATTTTAATATTCCTATTATTTAAATTTAGCCCTACTCTTACTATTATGGGGTAATGATCGCTACCTATTGTAGATTTTTTATCAATAAACCAATCACAAATACCAGCTAAAACATTTGAGACAATTGTTACGCTTCAGATTCGAACGGGAAGCGGAAGTTTATAAGCGGTTGTGATGTATCGGAAAAAATAGTTCTGGGATTTACAAAATGCTAAATAAAACAAGACAGGAACGTTTTTTCTTCACAAAACTTTTTTTGGAACGTCATTGAACAGCGCTGACGACCCGGTGAGTAGCATATTTAAAAAAAAGAACGTTTAAGGTTGTTTTAAGGACATTATCGGACATGCACTATGCAAGCCATTCTGAAGCAGCCAGGGGGGGATTCTGCATGAGCCAAATAGCAGAGACAGGACCAATTGTCAAAATTTTGGTGTCGATCATTCGATTTCATCCTGGACACTACAGAAAAGGGGCTAAAAGTGTTAAAAACCGGAATTTTCCTTTAAATTGAGTTTCTCTACTGTTGGAGTGAAATGATCTTTCTTCATTTTGCTTTTGTGCCTGATTCTGAGTTTGATTCATTTCTCCTGTCCTTTGTCCTTAAGCTGTCTTCACTGCTTCTGCATAGCTTATATGTTCTGTTGGTTTAAAGTGTATTTCCACTGCTTTCTTTCTCACCTCACATCCTCCATGGTTAACTCTGTGTTGGCCTCCATAGTTGCAGCACCTTACTTCAGCTTCTTCCCTGCATTCCTCAATTCTGTGTTCTTCTTCACATTTTGATCACCTTTGCTTTCCCCTACAAACTGCTGCCATATGTCCATAACGCTAACACCTGTTGCACCTGAGTGGATGCAGAATAAAAGGCCTAACTGGGAAAGTCATGAAACACATTTTGATCCTTTCTGGTAAAACTATCTCTGCAAAACTATCAGCAGTGATGTGCTTGCCACCCTTTCCCCTTGCATGTTTTTATGCAGTCTCTGTATCTTGTTAACCTTGCCTCCAATAATGTAATTTTCTAATCGTTTTAAATCCTCATTAATTGATACTTCTGTTATTAATTGATTTACGTTATTGGTCTCACATTGGAGAAATTTACTTGTTACATAAGTTCAAATATATTAAAGAAGAAGAATGTGCCAAAGGAAGACAAATGTGTATCAGATAAATACAGTTTATACAATGCGTATATATAAATATATACATACACAAATATATAGTAGGATCATTATACAGGGTTATTGCACAGGTTATTGCATATACCCTGGTATGTTGCAATATTCCGCAGATGAAATAAGGAAATTTCAGAAAACTCTTTGATATGGGATTTAAATGACAGGTCCTGATCAAAAATAACACCAAGATTTGTTACTTTATTATCGGAAGTCAGTTTAATCCCATCCAGATGAAGTGAATGACTAATCAGCTTATTTTCCAAAGACTCTGGTCCAAAGACTAAAACTTCTGTTTTGTCTGCATTCAGAAGCAGAAAGTTAAGAGTCATCCAGTTTTTTATGTATCTATGTAATGGGTTAGCTTCATCTGGATTTATAGACAGAAATAGCTGAGTATCATCAGCAGAACAGTGGAATTTAATCCCATGCTGTCTAACAATTCTACCAATTGTGAGCAAATATATAATAAATAGAATTGGTCATAGCACTGAACCCTGGAGCATGAAGAAGATTTATAACTAGAAAATTTCTAAAGAAATTTTGAGGGGGGCCACCTACTGCCCGTCTGGGTAACTGGGCCAATACGGCCCTGGCAAGTGACATTGGGGCTCCCCAGACCAACTGCTTACGCCTTTGAGGGCTGCTGAGGGAAGGAAAAAGGGCGAGGTCATGGGCAAAGAGAGCTGTGTGCGACTTGTGCTGAAATCTGGGAAATAGACGTGCACAGCATATGATGCACAAGGGTAATATGGGTTGTCCATATTGAACCGCAGTGGGTAAAGCGCAGTTGGCGGGCTCCGCCCGCCTGCTAGGAGCCCTTGCAGCGATGAAAAAAATCACAAATGGCGGGCTCCGCCCGCCTGCTAAGAGCCATTGCAGTGATAAAATCACCTTTGGCGGGCTCCGCCCGCATGCTAAGAGCCATTGCAGTGATGAAATTACAAATGGCTATGAGCAATATGCCAGAATGTATGAGTGTGTATAAAGAAGAGGCTTTTATTCTGTAGAGTCCCTGTAGTGTTATTTTGAAAGTCTATCATGGATGTGCATCAAAAGATGGGTCATGCCCAGCAGTGATATAGAATCCATTTTCAAATGTTAAATCACTGGTTTTCCATGTTATTAGGTGAATAGCTGCTGTATTACAGAGTAAATGGGAGACTTTTATTGTGAAATTTGCTCTGGGGTGTGTTTTGAAAAGGTCACTAGAGTGTAATAAAAACAACCTGGAAGAGTTTGGGTCATAATGTTGAGCCATTTGCATCAATTATTGCATTAGTATAATCTAGAGGCTTTTATTTTGTAGGGTCCCTGGAGTCTTATTTTGAAAGTCCAACACAGTTGTGTTTAGAGAAAATGTTAAGACCCAGCAATGATAGTTGATGACTTTCCAATCGTCAAATCACTCTTTTTTTCCATGTTATTAGGGCAGTAGATGAAGAGGAAATGGGAGGCTTTTATTTTGAAATTTGCCATAGGGTGTGTTTAAAACAGTTTCCTAGAGTCTATTCTCTAAAATGGGGTTGAGTTTGGGTCATAATGTTGAGCCATATAGGGCAATAAATATATGTAAAAAATATAGAGGCTTTTATTTTGTAGGGTCCCTGGAGTC